>NC_057950.1:965000-1265000 GCF_018555375.3 Anguilla rostrata | reverse complement strand
GGAAGAGAAGTACTGTACATACACTCTGGATATTTAGAGAAGAGGTGAATAGCTGAATACTAATAATCATTGTCCTGATTTAGGACATTTATATGCAGAAGAGAAAAGGCAGATATGCTTTTGTTTGCTTGACTGGACTGTGTATATTGACAGGCATCACTAATGTAAGCTGGAAGAAATTATTTATCTAGATTTCTGTAGGACTATTCAGACTTTAAAGGGGGTTGTAAAAAATTACTAAGATAAATGCACTAGTCGTTGTTGCTGTGGGGAGGAGCATCAAAACTGGCTAATAATGATGATAATAATAATAATAGTAATATGAGCTATGTATTGATTGCTGCAGTTGTTATATAGGTCTGAAACTGTACGCAAAATCATAGTTCATGAATGGAGTTCTTGCACTTATTTGTCTTCAAGCAGTTCAACATCGTTAGAGCTGCTGAACCTTGATTCTTCGTCACTGTATCAGATATTAGGAACCGTAAACAGAAGAAGTCCTGGAAAACGACATTTGAATGGTTGCCATGGCAGCAGTTTCCATGGGCCACATGTTTCTCTGCTTATCAAGCTGTTTGGCGTAATTACTGTTTTCCTCATCCATAGTAATTGAGGCTATGTAAGGATTCAGCATTTCAGTATTGCTATTTGAGAAAAGTCTATATACATATTCAGCCTTTATTTAGAATTATGAAATTAGTATTTATTTAATATTGCTATTTGCGTTAACGAGAAAACGCTCACCCAGCCATGGTGTAGAGTTGTAGATGGCTGTGCGTCTGGCTGCACACGGGCTGGGGGGCGGGGGGGGGATATATGACTCAACAGTATTGCCTTATTCTTGATCACATCAGGTCTTTATGTTGCGTGATTATTCATGTTGTCTTCTTTTAAATCAAGCCATATGCGAGTTATGATTTATGAATGCATGCATCGCAAAGCCATTCAGAGGAAGATGTGTGTTGTACTGCACTACACAACAGCTGTAGATACGGTAAATCATTTTTGCCATACAGGAATGGGTTGTCGTGGTGAAATATCATTGAAAATTTAGATTTTTAAACTGCCAGCATTCTGACAAACACTCAGTTTCTACATTAAAGGCAAATCATTTTTTAATTATTATTTAGAAACCAGACATTTCAGTGTGTGCTTTCAGTGATTCTGAGCAAAATGTATGATTGAACGCAATGGATCCTTGTTATTAACATTCTTTAAAAAGATGTAACTTTTTGTTTCTGGTATGTTACAGTATGTCCATGTTAAAAACCCCAGTACTGCAGCTGGTTTGCTAGTGTATCATGAATGATACTGTCTTTTGTCTGTTTACACTTTGTCTGCCCTAGCACTAAGTGCTGAATGGAATGCCATCCTATCAACCTCTGTCTTCACAAGATCGTCTGTACTGTCCTGAAAAAGTTGCATGACAAATTGCAGAATCCCTTGTTTAAAAAAAAAAAAAAATCTATCTATCTACAAAATTATGAAGGTTACAGTGAAAAAGTGTTGAGGTCACTCTCTTGCTTTTGAAGAAGACGGTAAATTGTTGTGTTTTAGATTAATACATCATGGGCACAGCCATTGCTCAAGAGTGAATATCCTGCGAGTGTGCTGACTCAGCAGGACAAAGGGATTGTGGGAAGAGAAAGGCAATATGCCCTTTGCACCCGATAAAAATTAATTTACGGGAATTGGGAGAATAAACGTTGTTAAAATAGTGCCCAGGTTTTTAATAATGTTCTACGCCTGGAGCCTGCGAAGCCATGGAAACATTCTTCCAAAAGATTAATCATCTTCCTGCGAATAATTCAGAAAGGAAATATACTTGAATGTTTGTTTGAGATAGGATTTTAATAATAATAAGGAGTTTAAAAACCGTTTGAATGTAGAAGTTATGAGGAAGAAGGTGTGTGTTAATATGCTCAATCCGTTCTCCTGAATGTTGTGATGTGAGGTGATGTTCCTACCTTTACGTTCAGCGCCAGTTGTGCTAACAGCTGCTTAGCCTCACTGCTTCAGTTCCCACTGTAGAAAGGCTGTGTGCTGACGGCTGCTTAGCCTCACTGCTTCAGTTCCCACTGTAGAAAGGCTGTGTGCTAACGGCTGCTTAGCCTCACTGCTTCAGTTCCCACTGTAGAAAGGCTGTGTGCTAGCAGCTGCTTAGCCTCACTGCTTCAGTTCCCACTGTAGAAAGGCTGTGTGCACCACGAGCAAAAGCAGCTGAGGTCTGAGCGCTTCGCGGTTAGCCACCTGTCTTTGCGCGCACCTGCATGGGTTTCGCTGCTGTCGGAGGGGGTAGGCCTGCCATACAGGTGAGCTGTACCTGAAGTGGTTCATATCAGAGAGAGCCCCCACAGCCCCCCCCCCTTAGACAGTACTGCATCTCACTGTGTCTCTAAAGGCTCCAGAGCACCCTGGGGGAACACATGACTTTAGCACGTCAGCAAAGTGTGCTGCAGAGGAAGTCTTATTTCTGACGCTCACCAATGTCAGTGTCGAAGCTTTTTCAAATCACGTATGAAGCACCTCTGTGTACAGCTCACACAGGTATATACACCTCTGTATACAGCACACACAGGTGTACACATCCGTACAGCATATACAGGTGTACACAACTCTGTATACAGCACACACAGGTGTACACATCCGTACAGCATACACACGTGTACACAACTCTGTGTACAGCATACACAGGTGTGCACACCTCTATATACAGCACACACAGTTGTACACATCTGTACAGCATACACAGGTGTACACAACTCTGTGTACAGCGTACACAGGTGTACACACCTGTCTACAGCATACACAGGTGACATCTCTGTGTACAGCATACACAGGTGTACACACCTCTGTCTACAGCATACACTGGTGTACAGCGTCATATAGCATTGTCTGCTTTTGTACATTTACACTTGTAAAAGGATACTCACGGATCATCAATCTCTAAAGCTGGCTTTCAGGCTGTTTTCCTGAAAGGATACTTCTCTTGTTTTCCATTTGGAAATATGGCTGTAGTGAAATTGTATACCTGTCCTTATTTGATTTGTTTTTTTATTTTGGGCCATATGTTTTTATTTTGGGCCATATGCTAAAATGCTACTCCTGCAGAGGTTACTGGCAGTAACTGTAATCTACTCCTTCGTTTCTACTGTGTCGCCTCTTTAGTGAACAAACAGAATTACAGAGCAGCAGTTGGATTTTCTCAGTAAACTGAAGCACCCTAGTTACTGTACCCGCAGATCTTATGTCACTTTCTTAATGATCAAACAACAGGAATAGATTTTTACTGTAAAACTTGAGTACAGCCATTAAAAAAATCGCAGACACGCATTACAAGTACAGATGTACAAGTTGAATTACATACAGCCATTAGCCTTGGGTTGGTTTTTACACTGATAATTGTAATGAGAAGGAGCTTTTTGGGGATGTGTTTAGCGCTTGGCTGTTAAAACGTGTTTCTGTTCTACTGCACACAGCATCACTACTGTTACACTAATAAAACTGCACACAGCATCACTACTGTTACACTAATAAAACAGACCGTTTTTTCACACTGTCCCAACATAGCCTTGCATAGTCCTGTGCTTTGCTAGCGATCTGTTGCCTTAGCACCTGATGCTCGGAGTGCGTCTCCCTTGAAAATAATAAACAGATTACGCGTTAGAATGAATACTTAAACAGGTGGGGAGGGGGGTGGGTGTGTTGTGTATTGCTGTGTTGAGTATGATTCAGAAAGATCTGACTGTAAACATTGATGTTCAGCTGCAGCGGGTGTTCTTTTGTTGACAAGTATTAGCAGCAATTATGGGCAATTCTTTCCTGGTTCCTCAAAGCCGTTCATATTCTCGTTTCACGCGAACACGCAACTGATAAAAGCCTTCTAAAGCAATGTACGAATGACCCGTCGGTCTTACTGCCGTCAACTCTGTAAGAAACTTTGCAATAAAAGCAAGTGTGGGGGTGTGTGTTTGAGAGAAAGTGCTGCATAAAAACCTTTTGCATTCTGTTTATTCAGAGAAACTGTTGAATAATTCTCGAAAATTGATCCGTGAGTGTCTTTTTGACTAATTAAAAAAAAAAAAAGCCTTTTTGAGATATTTAGGCATTTTTTGTATTGCAATAACATTGTACAGTAGGCTTGTAGTAACTACAAGTAAAGCATGTATTTTAAGCTTTATAAACGAATATTTCAAATGTACATATATACATACAGCAGGATAGCAGATGCGTAAATGTATATTGGCATGCAGTGTATTTGCGTATATGCTGTAAATATATTGCAAACCACTGTATTTAAGGATACACTTGAAATCACAAATGGGCTGAGTGATTTGGAGCAATGGATTTCTGTGCCTTTTCTATTCATGTATGTAATTTAGACAATCTTGAAAGGCTTGTATCTGACCAAAATTATTATTATTAAAGAATTTTGGGAAAGACTTTAAAATTGTTGTCTTGATCTCTCTCGGTCATCACGAAACAAATACTGCTTTTCCTGTCGGTGCTTGTTTATCTGGATAAAAATAGACCCGAAAATGTGGACACAAATAATGGTGCATCTTGGTCTACAAAGAACTGAATTTTGAGTATCCTCAAGTCAGAAACTCAGTATGTCAGAAAGGTGAAAATGTATATATGGTTAACTTGCATTTCAGTTCTAGAGGGAAAATAACTGAATTGCACTATTAATTTAATTGCACTGTTCATGTGAAATAACATCAGGAAAGGACCTAATATTTTGCCCATTGTTATTTTAAATCAGCACGTCTCGTTATAGGCTCAATAACACTGGTGTCAGGCAGCTGCTGTTTAAATGAAAAAATGCAAATCTGCCTCTGCCGGGAAGATCTCTTGGGGTGGCAGCGCCAACTGAACCCCTAAACCACTGTACAGCACTTGGCATAAAGCGATGAAGCCCATGCTGAAATGCAAAGCTTGTCACCCCTGGTGCTGGAGAGCTGCAGGGTCCGATGGTGTCTGTTCCCCCTCAATTAATCGACTGAAGTCTTTAATTACACAGCTAACTCGTCTCACCTGGACCGAGTTTGCTGCTGATTTTTAAAGGGGCAGTTCACCCAAAAATTGAATTAAAGGTTACAAGAAATGAAGTCTGCAACTATACAATAGAAAGCATAACCACGTTTATTTGTACTGGAAAGCAGACTACACTTAGAGTATACACTACACTTAGACTAGACTTAGAGTATACACTAGACTTAGTCAGATTATGACGAGGCACCCAATTGTGTTTCTTGGTTTTTTTGATTATTCTTCCATAGATTTTCACAGTTCAGTTTTTATTGAACTTGGCACATTGAAAGAGGGTGAATCTAAATGGCAACTGAGAAATTTTGGCCTTGACTGGCAAATAGATGTCGCTACAGCAAATGGTTGAAAATAAAACATTGCTACACCTAAAAATGTGCACAGTGAATTTGCATGTGGGTGTGGCTTTTTTAAATATAAAAAAGCAAGTAAATCCCAAACTTTTGGACATACAGTGATGAAACTTAGTGTGTGTATTGAAAACTCCATCCTGAGACCAACCCTGAAGAATTAGCCCAATTAAACCACAAGGTGGCACTATGGAGCTCAACAAATTAAAAAAATTTAATAATTATTTTGTAGACATTTGATACTTGCTAGGCTGGCTAAGCACCCTATTAGGAGTATGCATATGTATGTTTTTTGCACATGCATATGTATTTATGACTTGGCTTGTGAGTACTTGGCCTCCTTAATTGCTATATTCCTCATTTAGGGCATTTTGTGTTTGCCACAGTTAATAATAATTTTCTGTCGTTTGTCTTTTTTCGCAGGTCCTTTTGCCCAAACCGTTTGAGCAGAACGGCCTGCCTCTGCTGGTGCCTTCCTGTCCGTCTTACCCAGACTTCCGAGCGAGGGAGCAGGCTGTGGAGAAGGACGCCCTGGCGGGGCTGCCCCAGCTGCAGGGGAAGCGGGTGGACTTCCTGTCCTTCAGCGGCATCCTGCTGCCCCAGGAGCCCGCCGCCGTGCCCCCCCAGCGCAGCCGGGCCGCGGACGGGGGGGTCCAGGCCAAGAGCGAGTCCAGCAGCGACGCCAGCCAGAAGAGCACTGAGCACAGCCAGGAGGGGGCGCCCTCCACCCTGCTGGCCGACGAGCAGAGGGACTCCAAGGGCCGGGCCTCCACCGTGGAGGCGGACCTGGAGCTGGAGGAGGGCTCCAAAACGCTGGTGCTCTTCTCCCCGGGCGACATGAGGAAGTCTCTGGCGGCCGGGGAGCTCCTCCCCCCGGACGCGGACCTGGGCACGGTGCCCGCCGTCACGCCGCAGAGCGAGAGGCCGCTGCCCATGGGCAGCCAGCTGGACGTGTCCGAGCCGGGCACCCTCTCCTCCGTGCTCAAGTCCGAGCCCAGGCCCCTCCTCCTGACCGCCGTGGTGGCCGCCGCCGCCGCCTCCTCCTCCCCGTTCACCAAAGTGGAGCGCACCTTCGTCCACATCGCCGAGACGTCCCACCTCAACGTCATGTCTTCCAGCGGGCAGCAGGCCCGGCTCGCCGAGCGCGAGCTCTTCGCCGTGGCTGAAGAGCCGTCCGCCACCGGGGACGTCCGGGAGGGCGAGGAGGAGGAGGAGGAGGAAGCGGAAGAGGAAGAGGAGGAGGAGGAGGAGGAGGAGAAGGAGGAGGCCCCGGGGAGCGAGGGCAAAGCGGAGAACGGGTCCGAGGAGCAGGAGGTGGAGCGAGAGGCCTCCGCCCAGGACGAAGCGTCCCCCCGGAGTCCGGCGGAAGAGCCGCCAGCTCTGAACGGCCTGGACCAGCACGGGCCGGACCCCGAGCTCGCGACAGAGGAGGGCCCCGCCCCCGAGCCCGCCCCCGCCTTGGCGCCCGTCGGTGAGGACCGCGAGGCTCCGGCGGAGGAGCGGCAGGAGGAGCGGCAGGAGGCGCTGCAGGAGGAGCGGCAGGAGGACGGCCTCGCCGCGGCGGACGGCGGTAAGCGGCAGGCGGCGCGGCGCCGGAGCCGGATCCCGGTCCTGGTGTCGGAGGAGGACACGGGCTCGGACCAGTCGGCCTCGCCCTCGGGGAGGGAGCAGCCGGTCCGGAGGCTGGCGCAGAGGCAGCAGCAGCTGGCGCGCCTCCTCATGGAGCGGCGGCAGGGCCGGCCGCTGCGGCTGGCCTCCGGGGGCTCCTCCTCGGCCTCCTCCGGCTCCGAGCGCAGGCGCGCCTCCCAGACGCTGTCCCCCGCCGGGTCCGAGGAGGACACCCGCGACTCCGACGACTCCTCCGCCAGGCGAGCCTTCGGCCCCGCGCCCCGCCCCCCCCAGCCCGGGCGGCCCCGCAGCAGGATCCCCCGCCCCGTCACGCCCGTCAAGAGGCCCACGCCCCCCCCGCTGGCCCCCACCCCCTGCCCGGCCAGCGCTCATAAACCTACATCCTCTGCTGTACATAGGTAAGTGTGTAACACCAACGCCTAGCAGACTCGGCTCAAATACATGATTTTAAACACTTAATTCATCTTCAGTCGTCAATAGAATTTGGGGAAAAAAATTTGCTGCAAATCCGCTGGAATAATCTACAGGTTATTCACCAAAACGTGCTGTCGTGTGAATTAAGTTTTTTTTTTTTTCCCCTCTCTCCCTCTCTCTCTCTCTCTCTCCATCCCTCCATCCTCTGACACTGCAGGCTTCAAGCGCAGAAAGCAGGGAATGCAATCATGAATGTTCAACACGACCTGAGGTCACAACCGATGCAATCGCAGGCCCACCCCTCGGCCCCCCTCCACCTCGGGAGCCCCCGGATCTCCCAGCGCGGGACGCCCCGGACCCCCGCCTCCCCGCCCCCCCGCAGCCTGAGCACCTCGCCCCGCAGTTACTCCACCTCCCGGACGGACAGCCCCTCCCCCCAGCGCCAGCGCCACCCCCCCGCCGTCACCGAGGTGCGCCGGCAGCTCATCTCCTTCCGCGCCAACACAGCCCTGCCGCTCAGGCCCAGGCCGCCACCGGGGGGCGCCGGCGAGGACGCAGCCGCTCAGCCACCCGCCGCCAGCAAGCCCGGGAGGAGGGTCAGGCCCCACCCGCAGGCCACGCCCCCCAAGGGCCGGAGAGCATCCACGGAAGGCAAGGCCGCTGCCAGATAATAGCCCCTCCCTCTCCGCAAACGCCTTCCCCCTCCATGATAAAAACAAAAAAAAAAAATCATGCTTCTTAATCAACTTCAGAAAAACAAACAAACAAAAAAAAAAACACACATCACCTCAAAAAAAAAAAACTTCAATCCCAGGCCAAACAAATGTCTTTCGGCTTCTCTCTGGTTCTCATATCCCGTTTGTATGTTTAGTTTCACTCGCGTTACGCTCTAGGCAGAAAGGTGGTTCGAGTAGGACTTCCGGTTGGCCAGGCGTTGTTCTTGTTCCCAAATTTGCCTTTTCTTCATCGTTGTCAGGACTTCAACAATCGGTGCTTCAAAATAGAATGAAATTATACGCGCTTAAAGTTTTTGTCTGTACTTCAACTAAAAACATAGTTCGATTTTACTGCAATACTGTAGGCTACGCAATGCGCCATTACTATGGTCTACACTAAGCAACCGTTAAATTGCACAACTCGTATTCTACGTATTTTCCAAAAAATCTGTTTCTGGATAAGTGCATAAAATATGGTGTGAACGTGCTGTCAATCAAAGATTCCCTTTTCATTCCCGTCGCTTCACAGGGCGGAACAAATAAGAACAAGATTCTTCTGACAAGCGGCGCTGAAGCGCATCCGTTTGACAGAAAACGTCCTTTCCGAAATGCGGAGCTGATTTTAGGGCTGTTTTACTGAAGCACCTTCCTTTCATAGAGACTTTTAAAAGGCTCGCACCCACTTTCCAGCTGTCCAGCTGCTCTCTCTCTTTAGCGCTACAGAGTTGTAAAATACCTGCAATATAAATGTGATACTTATTCCAAATATATTCCAAATAATTGGCTTGGGGAGTTGGGTTGTTCAGTCATTAATAAACACTGGTCTCACCACTTAATGCCTGCGGTTGATTAAAATAAATATCCGTCATTACTAAAAACAGCATTTTCACGTTACAGTGGATGCGAGCTATGAGAAAAGGCGTTAGGCCTACACGTTCAAGAATGTAGCTGTTATTGTTCTGTCGGGCTTTATCGGGTCTTTATGGGTTTTACCTGAACCCGCTCTACGGAGCTTACTCGCTTACTGTTGAGCAGTCAGCTCAGCGTAAGTAGACCCACTTATGCATATTTGTATTTGCCGATAATATCGATTATAAAAGATAAATAAATAATAACAGCACATTGTTGTTCCCCCGCGCCCTATTCGGAGTAATTCTGTTAAAAAAAAATATTAGTCACTGTCAGAGGATTTGTGTCTCTGGTTCTTGGTGAAATACTGAATTTGCTCAGTTTATGTTGTGCCAGTTGTCGGCCTAACATAAATCGTCCTTAACCTTTCTTAGTGAAAAATTGAAGCAAGTATTTGGTTTTACACAACAGAGATGTTTATTGGTGACAGATAAAGTTATCAAAACGTGCATGAATCAAAAGAATTTCCACATTTATCGAAAATCATTACTCAAAGTTCATACATCTCTTGCTTTTGTTTTGTGGAGAAACTCATCTCCAACTTTTATTGATGTCATTTTCGGTAATAAAAAACATTTTCCTTTTGAGTACAGAGTATAGTTCTCACCATTAAATTATATTAAATTTGTATTAAATAATTGCATATCATTGAACATTTGGGAAAAAAATATTTGCATCTATAGTTTATTGAACGGTTCGCGTTGCTGCAAGGTCAAAACACTATACAGGGCAGAAAGGCAAAACAAAAATATCCATTAATACGTTTTTCATTTGACAGGCACTCGTTAGCGGTTTCCAAGAAAACGGTCGACTGTATGGAACTGTCAGATTACAGGGTTGTACATAAAGTTGTCTGAATATTGTGACGTCACGCTGGAAAGCCTGAAAGTATTTGTTTGGCCTGGAGTGATTTTAAAAAATCAATGCCGGCGGAAGAAAGCGTTCTGGAGCCTCCATGCGAACACTGATTGGCGAGGCTTCATCTATGACGTGATAATAAATTGAACCTGTATGCGCTGCCAATCACTGGCTGATTTTAACCAAAGTGCTTCGTTTACAGTAGTAAATAAAAAGAAGATTAGAGATGTTAAGAGAACCAGACGGCTCCACTCATGCAGTGGTTCAGTTAGCCTCGCTCCTTCATTGCTACTGATAACCCTTCTTGTTAAAATGAACAAGGCATGCCTTCTGAACACTTTGGTTTTGGTGTGTGATAATAGATTAAGATAAGTATGTATATAATATAATTATTTCTTGAGAGGAAGTTATCTTTATTTTTTATCTGGTAAATCAATCCAAAAATATATTAAATGTTGTTTTTTTCCCCCTTTGTTTAAAAAAAATCTAACTTTTGATCCATGAGACCCAAGAAAGCATGATCAAATAAGTAAAGAGTGAAAAATGTTGTAAGTGTATACATCATTACAAAGCGACGATTCACTCGTCACAAACCCAGTTTGGTTATCCGAAGCAGTGTGTTGGGGTATGTGAAGCAAGGCATTACTCTGCAATGAACATAAAATCAAGGTTATGTGGGGAAACGTACTGTTGTATGTACTGTTGGTGCTTCTAATTGGGGGGTTCATACCCCCAGATTCAAATTCGTTCTCCCAAATTCAAAGATAAAAATTCATTCACTAGTTCAGCTATGACACCCGCATAGGCTACGACACTTCCACCCGAGCACGGCACTTTCAGTCAACAGAATATGGCGTATTTTAGAAATCAGTCTAGTTCTACACATTTCCACTGTCTTAACCCGTGACACCTATTCATTTTAACTCTTGATCCAGGATTAAATCGTCAAAACACACAGGCTGAGGTAAACTTGCATTGATGGCTTGAAGGCTAGTTTTTAATTACAACATACATCACTTGTGGCTCGCTTTTAAGATTTTTTTCAGTCCATCGGTTACCGTTAAAGTGTTTCATTTTGATTGCGCTGGTTTTTGCTTTTTCTCAACGGCTACTTAAAAAGGTCCTGGAAACAGAACGTCGCCGTCAGTTTAGCGTGAGGCTAACTTCCCTAGAGCAGGTCATATTTCTTGTGGTGGGTTGTGGCGCACATTTTTACATCTGAGAAACAGGTGGGTTGCTTGGCATGTCATTCCATTCCCCTAGGAACCACCCTTACCTCGTGGTAATTCCATGTGTACTTACTGAGAGAGGCTGGACTGTGCATGAGAGTGTTTCACTCTTTTGAAAACATTCGTAAGACTCTCCAACACATAAGCTATCATTTTGAAGCAGGGTTCTGTTAGTAACTGTAATGTCTTGTGCCGTGTCCTTGCATATTTGCTTTTGACAATCGTATAACGCAAGCCAAATATACTGAAGGTGCGATCCACATTTACCCGCGAAACGCTCTCACGTGCATGGATCGACTCTCAGTACAGCGCTACTTTCTGTTCTGTTTAAGAGGCTGTCATAAATACTTACGCAGTGCGTGGCGATGGGGAATAATCGCGTGGATTAGACGTAGTGGTTTCCTCCTAAAGGAAAAGTGGATCTCTGGCAAATAGAAGTTTTTCTTGCCCCATGCTTTTGAAAGCTTTGAGAGTGGTTTGTTCTCCTGCCCATAAGAGAAAGTGTTTTCTAAAACAGCGCATTACGTCCGTTATCTCCTCTTCTCTGCCTGACAGGAGACATGCTTCCAAACGCACTTTGTTTTTAACCTACTGAATATAGATTTGCGAATGGAAAAAAAAATCATTGCGATACTAAAACCTGAAATGGCTCGCCTTTTCTTTGTTTTGTTTTGTTTATGCAGCGATCCATTGGTTTGTGAAAATTCATGATCTGCTCGGACATTTTAAATTGGGTGACTTCTGGCAGATAGCTCTGTGGAATCGCGGTGATTTGGGTGTTGATGTTTCAGCCACGGTACTCGCCAAAGAAGCTAATATAGATATATACATACGTGTTTGCTGTGAAGTAGCTCTTTACGTGTAAGGATATTTTGTTATTGATAATGAATATTTAAATTAAAAACTACCTTCTTGACTGAATGCTTGGGAAAGTGCGTGCGAGGTTTGACAATCCAAACTTGGCAGTTTGATTGGCAGGTGTGTGCAGGAAGTGGTCCTCTTGGTGACGAGGGGGATGGAAATAAGAAAGCCTTATTTGAGCGCAGTCCTTTGAAAATCGGTATTACAACTGAGGTATTGCACTTGATAAAGTGTCCTACAATCCCCACAAGAAACTTTTTGTTTTTTAACTGCCCACGGGTGTGTTACAGCTAACCTCAGTAGACTAAATAACCCCCCACCCCCCCAACACTCACAAACACAACACAAGAAACAGCTCCTTGTACTGTATTGTAGTCCTATGAATTGATTAGCAACTAAAACTTTTAAGGTTTTAATATATAATGCATATGCACATGTGCACACACACGCACACACTCACACTCTCTCTCTTTCGGTGAAAAAAAACATTGTGGTGATGTGTTAAATATCTGTTCATGATCATAGCTTCAGTCCTATGAGTCGAGCTTAATGAGCATGTTGGTATCTGTTGGTATCTATTGCTACCCTGAAAAGTACCGTGGTGTGACCTGTAAGTGAACGAACCTTAGTTTGTACTTGTAAAGTGCATCTCATGTTATTGTAAATGGGATCCGAGAAGTAGAAATATTGGCAAATACATTAGCTTCCTAGACAACCTACAAGAAGTGTGTTTACCTGCCCCAGTCCAATATGCCACCATTTTGTTTCTTGAGAAGATTGCTTTGAAGTCAGAAGCAGGAGCACCGAATAAAACGCCCTCGTCAGTGTGAAACAAACACAGCGCATGCCAACTCACAGATCCTGCATAGATCCTGTTAAAATTGCTGTCGCTCACAGTTCTCTGAGACGCATTGCTTTCCTGATTTAAGAGCCTACACAGACCAGCAGGAATACGCTCCGTTTACGCTCGCTAAAGAGAAGCTCCTCGCATGCGCTGCAGGCACTCGAGCAGTTACAGGCATGAGCCTGGGCGTTGATTTGTACCTTATGTGTACCTTATATAGCTTAAAAAAGCTATTTTGCAGCTCTCACACTAAAGTCAATGTACAGGCCAACTTTCATCCAATAAATTCCCCCCCCCCCCCCTCACATTATCAGGCAGACCTGATATAAATATTTGTGTGAAAGGCTTTAGAACAAGGGCTGCCCAGCCCTGTTCCAGGAGATCTGCTGTCCTGTGGGTTATCACTCCGACCCCCTAACAAAGCACACCTCATTCAGCAGCTAGAGGTTTTCATTTCAAATCAGGGTTGGAGTGAAAAGCTGCAGGACGGTAGATCTCCAGGAACACGTTTGGGCAGGTTTGCGTTAAGCCTTCCATACAGCAGTAATACCCTGAAGTTTTCTGTTAGTTTTGACAAAAGTATTCTGTTTCATTGCAAAATTCTCTCTGGATCCACAGAAGTGTTTTCAAATTTTAGCCACACAAAAGAGTTGAAAGATTTTAGATCCAGGTCTGTGTTTGAGAAGGAGACAGAGGAAGTCCAGCTCTGAGCAGATGTGTTTTGACTGTATAAAGGCCATTTAGTGGCCCCTTTAAAAACATGTTTAAAATCGAGCGTTATGTTCTCACAGATAGCACTTTTCTCCTCACACATAACTCACGCTCCCATTTCGTTTCAATGTTTGATATTGAAACAAGGTCTTAATGTCAAAAACATTCCTTACGTAATTTAGCTTTTTTAATTTAAACAAAAGAAAAGCAGCTTCATAATGTTTACACATTGCAAATAGAATGTACCTTTGAAACGAGTCTTAATTGCATGGCAAATAATATCTGGCCATATGAAAATGGCACGTGTATCTTGTTGAAAGCCATTGTGAGAAATCATGAACTGTTTATTCATTTTTCACACCCAAATATTTGTCTTTGAAAACTGACATCATGAAGGATTGTTGTGACAGAAAGCAGCCATCATTGGTCATTCAAGGACAACTTACCCATGCTATTAAAAAGCTTGCATATTTACTTTTTATTGTTGTATGCCTGAGTTTTTATTTATCATGAATCTATCACCGATATTTCCTCATCACTAAAACCTCACCAATATTTAATGCTTCATTCATATACAGGATGTATGCAAAATCATATTTCAAGATCTGTACAGTAAGCGTGAGCATGTGACTGAGGTCAGTGGTACCACCAGGGATTTTGGGCCCCAGTACCCCAGAAAGTCAGTCAGGGACCTTGAAATCGTCCTAATAAAAAGGCCTGGTTCTCTGGTCTAAAGGGGGTGGGGTTTTGGGACTGGGTGGTCAGAAGTCTGTGGTGTTTTCAGTGGGGTACGACTTCTAGTTTTTGGTTGAGGATTTTTTTTTTCTCGACTATTTTCTCATTTTGAGTTTGAAAATATTGTTGTTTTTCTGTTTGTGAACTTAATAGAAGGCAGCCAACGACTCTTTTGAATTTGTTCAACCTGAAAAGCCAAAACTTCAATCATTGAGGGTTAAGAAAAAGAGAAAGCAGTCCTTACCAACAAATCAAACATTTCCACAACAGCAGAAGCCTGGTACAGAACTGCAGATAAATTACATGCATAAGGCAACTTTCATTCACATGCTAAGATTGGATCATTTAATTGCGCTAAATTTTAAAGTGGTGGTAAGCCCCTAATTGGACTCTTGTGGTTTCTGGTCATCATACTGAAACGTTAAATTATATTCTGTTTAAAGACTTCCCAGGGCATGTGCCTGCAGCTACAGAAGGACATGCCTGCAGGTCAAATTCAAAAATAAAAATATAAAAATATATTACAAACGGGTAGCCTCTTTATAGCAGTTCTGCAATTTCAACTCTGTATGTAGGAATGGTTAACCTCCCAAAACTAGCCTAATGTAGCCAAGTAGGAAAAGGCTGGGGGGAGGACGACGGGGGGTGGGGGGCAGCAAACCCAGTCTTCACCCCTGCTGAGGAGCTCGTGCTGCAGCCCAGTGCCAGCCTGGAGGGCAATTCCAAGGGCCCCTGCTCTGAGCTCCAGTGGCGGGATGCAGCAGCTGGCATTAGCAGTTGGCGCAGTTCCTCCTTCATTACCGCTACTAACCTCAGTCACATGACACGCACGGAACGCCGCGCTCGACGCCCAGCAAGGGCGCGTCTGCGTGTGCGAAGAACCGAGCGCCCCAGCGGTTTAAACTCCCAGGAAGACGGGGGTTTCATAGGACTGAAATATAAAAATCACCAGCTTGTCCTGAACAAGTTTCATGTGGCCCACAGGTTTAAATTCAGTTTGTTGGATAAACGGTGTCATTGCTTAATTTAAGGAGGATTTACTTGCTCAGTGGTGTTACCCAGATTACCCACATCGAGAGTGTGCCTCAAGGATCTGATTTGGTATGGCGGAACAAAAGAGTATCTCCTCCCTGCTACTCAGATTATTTGAAGAATCTTTTATGCAGACAGATGGCTGTTTGTTTCCTGTAATAAATCCATTCAGGTGTTTCAAATTAGCCTTGTTTTATATCATGTGGAAGGAAGAGGTCAAGCGGGACTTAAAGTGTTCTGCCAGAACACCAGCCACATGTTCCTCTCCCCTCGTCTGGGTCTGGAAAGCCCATCTCCAGTGAAGGTCAGAGACCCTTCGCTTCAATCAGAAACCTCTCAGGGTCTATGATCCGAAGGAATGGCATTTCTAAAACTGAGGGGAGGGGCTGTAAGGGGAATTAAATCTCTTTTGCAGTATAGAGCATCGGGTCAGGAGTTTACCACAAGGGATGGCTTCTTTCATAGGAACGTATAAATAAGCGCGTTTGTGTTTGTGTAGGTGTGTGTGTGTGTGTGTGTGTGTGCATGTGCGTCTGTGTGTGTGTGTGCGTGCATGCTCCTGAGTGTTCATCCCATATGTCCCAGAGGAGCAGAAAGGTATAAAATGAGATTCTCTAGGAGGACGTCTGCAGAAGAGGGGTAGCGTTTTCATTGTCCACAGCAGGACGGGGAGCGTTTTTGTTCTCCACAGCAGGACGGGGAGCATTTTAGTTCTCCAGGGTGGGACGGGGACCGCGCTCCTCCTCTCTGAGTCCCGGGGTGCTGCTGGAGTGGTTTCGGGCTGAGATGAGGTTCGAGGACGTCCTGCTGCAGGTGGGCGGGTTTTCCAGGTTCCAGTTCCTGCTCCTCTTCCTGCTGAGCCTGCCCCGGCTGATCCTGCCGTCCCACTTCCTGCTCCACAACTTCATCTCGGGAGTGCCGTCCCACCGCTGCGCCATCCCGGACCTGCCAGAGGGGGGCGCCACAGCCGACGCCGACACCCTCTCGCTGCACCTCCCCCGGGAACCCGACGGCTCCCTCAGCTCCTGCAGGGCCTACGCCTCCCCGCGCCTCCTCCGCCCTCACGCCACCGGAAACTCCTCCAACGCCTCCGCCACCGTCCCCTGCCAGCACGGATGGGTGTACAACAGCTCCCAATTCCTCTCCACCACCGCCACACAGGTACTAAGCTCCGCCCCCTACGCCAGGGGTAGGAAACCCCGTTCCTGTGCACTCCAGTCCCTACAGTGGACTCTTGCTCTTACTGTAATTAGATACCTGTATTTATACAGGGAAATCCCTCTGAGACCAGGTTAGCCACCATTAGAGCAAATCTTAATCGTTTAACGGAGCCAATGGTTCACGTATTCTGTCATTTTAACTACAGTTATTAATACGTTGCTGAACGACAGCTCAAGAGGACGCTTTGTTACGATGTAAAACATTTTACTTAGGTCTAATTTACATTTGCCTACATACAGTAGGTCAAAATATATATTTTCTTTGAAATGTGATCGTCAGTTGATTGTCTGTCTACTGCTTAAAAATTTAAGTATATTTCCCATTGTCAATTTTGCCAACCTACATCCACCTTGGACTCATTTCTTATTATGTGTAAATCTAATAGAATTTTTTGCAAGAAAAAGATTTGCCTAATTCCTGAGACTGCCAAGAAGTCTTCATTCTGGTCAACTTAATTTAATTTCAGTACGTCAGATCACGTAATTGACGTACTTTATCCCACTCCTGGTGTGATGTTCGGGATTGCGGGTGATGCCTGTGCTAGCTGAGTATGAGCCTTTGTCTCATTTCTGTTTGTTCCGCAGTGGGACCTGGTGTGATGTTCGGGATTGCGGGTAATGTCTCATTTCTGTTTGTTCCGCAGTGGGACCTGGTGTGCGAGGATAAAAAGCTGAACCAGGCGCTGGCGACGTTCTTCTTTATCGGAGTCACCTTTGGCGCCGTGATATTTGGCTACTTGTCAGATAAGTAAGTCCTTATTAGTGACACGCTCCAAGACGGATTATAAACCCGACAGGGTCTTTTTAAAATTTATTAACAATACTACACTACTGCACTAACACTACCCATCTGCAGTTTACGAGTTACAGTATGACTACTATAAAGAGACGAATGGCTAGAATTCACTCACATTTGTGAGATACTTCAGGCTATAGTGTGCATATGGACACAGTGTGTCACAGTCTTGCTTTTTTCTATTTGACGCACAACTCGCACAGCTAATTGTTTTAGAAATAAAAGACTCTTGTTTCCAGTGCACTCACTTTCCAGGTATAGATAATGGATGGATGGATGAATTTGAACATAAAATGACTATCACTCATATTATTCAAATACAGTAATTCTCAAATGTGTGGGAAATATTGTACTTTAATAATAAATAGTATCTGTGAAATTGACAAAAAAGTTATTCATAGATTATACCCCCCCCCCCCCCAAAAAAAAATGGTAACAGTTTTTGGCAAATTGTGCACCCTCCCTTTGCAAGAATTTAATATGTGTTTAGTAAGATTGGGGAAACCTCAGGAAGCTCTTACGGGGGGTCATATTTTTGCCGTTCTTCCATCCAGTGTATTTCAGGGTCCTTCAGACCCTCCAGTCTGCACGACCCCTTCAGTTCAAACCACTGCTATTTGACTGGGTTCAAGTCTGGAGACGACCACGCACAGCAGCCCTCTTGTGGACAGTTGCACACTTCTTGGTTGATTTTGATGGTATCCTTGGGGTCACTGTCCTGTAGAAAGGTCCATCTGGGGTCAAGATTGAGCTTCTGGGTGGAGGGGAGAAAGGTTGTGTGCTCTACCAGGCAGGTTAATCATTTTTCCGGTAGTGTTGAACTTCTTAATTATTAACCTTACAGTGGAAAAGACTGTCTTTATTTTTTTGTTTGTTTGTACCCATCTCCTTATGTGTGAGGATTAGGGACGCTTTGTTATTTGTAGCCCTTTTCCCATGGTGATGGGGGATCAGGATTATGGCAGATCTCCATTATCCCCTTCTTTGCATGAGTACATGCTGTCCCATGGGCTGAAGAGGATCTCAGTATGAATAAATTAAATAATAACTGACATTAGCCTTGTGTCACAAAGCCGGCCGATTCTTCAGGCAACCGGAGGTTTTTTTTAATTACCGGAGTTCAAAAATATATAAAACAGTTTATTTACACACAAGCCAGAAATGCAGGCACAACATAGTTGTAGGACATTTACTTCTAAATTAAAAACAGCATTACTTGGTGTTCTTGTGCATTGCTATAACCATTAACTCGCCTCAGCAAATCACACGTGACTGGAAACTGTGAACTTGTAAATTTCTCACAGGTTGGAATTCTTAAAATTGTACGGCAGTACAGACACAGTTTGTCAGAATGGAAAACTAAGTGTCGTGCCGATGTTATAGTTTATTTATACAAAACTCTTGTCTCAGAGATCAGTGACACGTTCCCCCAATAACACGACTGTCCGTGAAATAGAACACTGAGCAGCAAAGAAGATTCCTGCTCTATAAAACTGCTCAGGTGTTAAACCTGACCGTGCACATGTCCACTCCCCAGTAATTTAAGGTGTCCATACCCTTCAGGTAAGATCAGTTGTAAGTGGGGGGGGGGGGAAATGCTATCTTTGTACAAAAACACATGGAAACATGTTGTTGCTGATAATTCTGTGGAAAACTGCCTACGAACATTAACGCTGTGTGGAAATCTGTGTGCTAACATAAGGTTACCGGTCACACTTCACGATGCTGGACACAAATAAGCATTTACTATTGCTTGACTTTATGTGTAAATCATGATGAATGAAGGCATAAACTAAAGCTCCTGAAGCAGACACCAGAGTCTTATATGAATGATTATTAAAAAGGGTCATAATCACATATTGATTCCCTGTTTTAAAAAAAACACCCAGAACAAATCCCACTACTGATGTGTTGAGCTTTAGTCTGTGTCTTCATTCATCATGATTTCTGCATTAGTTTATATTAGTAAATGCTTAAGTGTTGTGAAGTGTTACCTCAGGTAAGTGCCGCTGTCATGGCTAAAGGTTCTCCCAGGTTACTGCTCCAGGGGCCCTGGTTCTGTCTTGTCTTGTCTTGTCAGTGTTGTTGTTGTTGTCCTTTTTATTGCTTTTATGTTCTGTCTGCTACTTTGCTGGGTACAAATAAAGTTGAAACTTGAACGTGAACTTGTCTGAAGATCTGTGAGGTAAAGGGGGAGAAAGGTCCGTTTGTTTTTCGATATGTAACAAATGAGTTAGAGATTTGCCTGAGGTGAGTTTTGAACCCGGGCCTCTCGCTAGTCTGTTTGTTTCTTAGGCGAACGCGTTACCGGTCAGCTAAAGGCAGACCCGCCCGAGCCAAGGGCAACATCGTTATTTTTTTTATTTCAGGGTGGCGTCCTCAGGGAGTGTTGGTCGTTTTGTTTATTGATAAAAGTGATTTTTGATGATTGATAATGATGTATAAAGACCCACAAGTGCGCAGCCAAACCCAGTACTTAGCAATGGCGTGCGTGTGTGTGTGTGTGCATGTGTGTGTGTGTGTGCGGGTGTGTATGCGTGTGTGTGTGTGTGTGTGCGGGTGTGTATGCGTGTGTGTGTGTGTATGTGTGTGTGTGTGTGTGTGCGGGTGTGTATGCGTGTGCGTGTGTGTGTGTGGTGTGTGTGCGGTGTGTGGTGTGTGTGGGTGTGTTGTTGTGTGTGTGTGTGTGTGTGTGCGGGTGTGTGTGTGTGTGTGGTGTGTGTGTATGTATGTGTGTGTGTGTGGTGTGTGTGTGGTGTGTGTGTGTGTGCGTGTGTGTGTGTGTGTGTGCGTGTGTGCGGGTATGTGTGCGTGTGTGTGTGTGTGCATGTGTGTATGTATGTGTGTGTGTGGGTGGGTGTGCGGGTGCGTGTGCGTGTGTGTGTGCGTGTGTGTATGTATGTGGGTGTGTGTGCGGGTGTGTGTGCATGTGTGTGTGTGTGTGCGTGTGAGATAGCTGCTGGGTAATACCTCCTCAGTCAGAGGAGTGCTGATGCCCTCTGGGTGACCTCTGACCCTAAGCCCCGCCCGCAGGTTTGGCCGGAAGCCCATGCTGCTGCTGTCGTTTGTGAGCTCTGCGCTCCTGGGCACCGCGTCGGCCTTCTCCGTCTCCTACGCCATGTTCGCCGTGACCCGCGCCCTGTGTGGAGCGGCCCTGACCGGCATGACCATCACCACCCTGGCGCTAAGTACGGCAGCCCCCCCCCGCCCCTGTCCGCCCGCCCCCCCCCCGCCAGGTCGTTTCTGCTCCATAACGTGCAGACGGCAGCATACTATGCAGGATTTATTTACCTTGAAAATGTTATAAAATAACCATGCTCGGTCATGTCTGTGACGCACTGCCGGTCTCGAACAATACAATTGTTAAAAGGGTTACTGACCTAAACACACAATCAAATGTAAAAATAAAAATAATTGGCGAAAATATGTGTGTCTATTAAATCCCAATACATTTTTTTTTTTTTTAAATGACGAAGTTGCCAACAAAAAGTACTGTCGCATGAAAAATAAATAATGGTGATATGTGTTTTTTGTGTGTTTCTTGTTAAAATTGTCAGTAATCTGGAGGGATTTTTTGTACTGCTGTCTCAAGGGTTAAACCTTTCTCAGATGAATTCTGCGGCCCGGGTGTGCTGTGGATACGGGTCAGGAACTCTCCCCAGCAACCCTGCGGCTTTCCAAGCCAACAGCATGGAGTCTGAAAGCGCTGCGGTCAGCAGATTCAAAAAACAAATCGGTTATAAAATATGTTCGTTTTATTATTTCATTTATAGTTTTTTTTTTTTATTTTTACAGATTGTCCCACTGGGAAAAAAAATCTAATGTTTAAAAGATTGAGCCGAGATACCAGCAGCACATACAGTGCGTTAGGTTTCAACTGACAAACAAGCAGCTAAACAGGACAGAAATATGTAAAAAATTTACACAAAGATTCGTCGGACGCATACAAACATGGCTGCTTAATATTTCAGTGGAGTGCCTCCTAAAATGAATGTGCTGCTTACCTGAAATCGATAATCTAAAAGCTCTTAATTGAAGCTCTTAAAATTCTTGTAACTTACACAAACAAAAAAAAATGACAAAAATAACAGTGGCAGTGTAGTATAACGGGTAAGGAGCTGGTCTTGTAACCTAAAGGTCACAGGTTAGTTTCCTGGGTAGGACACTGCTGTTGTACCCTTGAGCAAGGTACTTAGTCTGCATTGCTTCAGCTGTATAAATGGATGCTATGTAAATGCTATATGGATATGAGCTTCTGCTAAATGCCTGTAATGTAATGTGATGTTTAAAGCCTGCAGCAGTCGGGTCATTGTGACAGTGGCAAAGCCCATCAGAGCAGGAGCGCTGATCCAGGGTCAGGTTTCCCGCGCCCGTATCCAGGCCATAGCGCTGTGAGCCGAAAGGCCAAACTGATCCCAGATCAGCGCTCCTGGTCTGAGGTGCCGTTCGGACAGCCGTTGGAAAAGCGGTCCGTTTCCCCACCCAGGCATAGAGTGGACGGACCTCGGGCACCGCACGTTCACGGGCACCATCATGGGCCTGGCCTGGAGCCTGGGGAACATGCTGCTGGCCCTGCTGGCCTACTGCCTCCGCGCCTGGAGGCCCCTGCTGCTTGGCGTCACCGCCCCCTGTCTCGCCGCCATCGCCGCCTGGTGGTGAGTCAGAGATGCTGTACGCTCACCAGATAATCTACTCAGCTCCGGCCTGCCTCCCTTCCGTCATCCCTGCCTCTGAACTGCGGGTTTAGGGGCGGAGTATCTGATTTGTCTAAAGGATCTGTGATTGAGTGCATTGATGAGCCTTTAACCTGGCTGACTGCAGCAGGTTTGGCCCATCCCCTCTGGTCTTGTGTGTTGTTTTAAGGTGGATCCCAGAGTCTGCCAGGTGGCTGCTGGCGAATGGGAAGGTGGACGAAGCTCACATGTACCTCCTCAGGTGTGCCAGAATGAACAGGAAGCACGGCTACGCCTCCGAATTGGACACGGAGGTGAGCTGCACTGCCCTGACCCGCCACACCGCCGGGGTCAGAGCCCAGTACTGGAGGGCCTCAGTGTCTGCTGGGTTTCACCGTTTCAGCACCAGTGCTTTCTCCAGGTTGTTGATTGGCTAAAAATGTTCTCAAGATCATGATTGGCTGGCTGCTGTTTTAAAGGAAACCACAGGCACCTGCAGGCACTGTGGCCCTGTAGGACGTGCTGTAACCCACTGCTGAACGTTTGAAGGGTGATCACACTAATACAGTGCTGTAGTCACATGTCCTGCAGTGGTCATCTCCACTGAATTCAGGAAAATAAGAAAATTTAAGAAAAAATTTAAGAAAAAAGTTTGCGAATTTTTTTTTTTCTTTCTCAAATACATGTACACGAAGTGGGAAGAAAGTATTTTATTGCTTTTTTCTGTAGCCCGTCAACCCAGACATAAATGGGTAGAAAAAACGTGAAGAGATGTCGTGAAGACACAACGCAGTACACAGTAACAGGGTGTAAATCTAGAAGGCATTAGTAGGAAAGCGCTGGTTCTCTCTCTGGGTGTTACCAGCCTGTTCTCAGGGGTCATTTCTGATGCAGCTCTTGTTCGAGAAGCTCTGTGAAGTCTGGCTGAAGCTTAAATTTTTTTCCGTCCGAACGATTATTTCTAAGAAGTAACTCTGCCGTGTGAGAACTTCAGACGAGAGCAAAAAAAAAAAAGAAAAGCGTGGAATTTCAGAAATGTGACAAGCGAATGGCTCTGGGGTTGTAAAACTGACTTATTGTGCAGGTAACAGTCTGTAGTGAGTGCTTTTATTTGTTTTTTTCCTCGTAGGTCCTGAAGAAGATGGTGGAATCCGAGGCCTCCGGCAGAGTCTACTCTTACCTGGATCTGGTGAAGACGCCAAAACTGAGGAAGATCACGATCTGCTCAGGGATCGTCTGGTACAGAACAAAAACACATCCGCTGGCTCCCCTGTGTGGCTTCAACTGCAGGATCGCATTCTCCGTGACAGCTGACTGCCCGGGGGCCATCTGCAGCTGGCTGCGCAGGGGGCATTCGCAGCTGACGGCCCTTGTGTAACCTTGTAGAAACCCAGCTGCGTGCAACATAGAGAAACAACTCCACCATAGAGTGTTATTTTGAAACCGGATCAGCTCTCCCGTGCTCACAGTCCTTGGTCAGCGTACGATGGCACAGGCCCTGAAGCACACACACGACCTCACAATCTGATCTTGCACAGTCTTCTCCAGCTGATCTCATGCTCGTGAATTGTGTGTGTGTGTGTGTGTGTGTGTGTGTGTGTTTTCTGTAGGTTTGCTGTTGCATTCACATATTATGGGATCAGCCTGAATGTTGCGGGTTTTGGTTTTAATGTGTACCTGACGCACTTCCTGTACGCGGCCATCGAGGTCCCGGCCAAGGTGGGGACGTACTTCGCCCTGGACTGCATCGGGCGCAGGAACAGCCAGGCCCTGTTCCTCATCAACGCCGGCGTGCTGATGGGGGTCAACACACTCATACCCACAGGTAACAAGCTCATATCCACAGGTAACAAGCTCATATCCACAGGTAACACACTCATACCACAGCACAGGTAACACACTCATACCCACAGGTAACACGCTCATATCCACAGGTAACACACTCATACCCACAGGTAACAAGCTCATATCCACAGGTAACACACTCATACCCACAGGTAACACACTCATACCCACAGGTAACACACTCATACCCACAGGTAACACACTCATACCCACAGGTAACAAGCTCATATCCACAGGTAACACACTCATACCCACAGGTAACAAGCTCATATCCACAGGTAACACACTCCCACAGGCAACACACTCATACCCACAGGTAGCACACTCCCACAGGTAACACGCTCACAGGTAACACACTCATACCCACAGGTAACAAGCTCATATCCACAGGTAACACACTCCCACATGTAACACACTCATACCCACAGGTAACAAGCTCATACCCACAGGTAACACACTCCCACAGGTAACACGCTCACAGGTAACACGTCACTTCATGCCTCATCTCTCTGAGAAAATGGCCATGGAGGAAAGAGGTTGCATAAAAGCCCAACACCGGCACAGTGACAATCAGGCTTTTATCTGGTTTTTATCTGCTGGAATAATTCAGCTCCAGTGATTGGGCAGAGGATATGACAGTAAATATAGCATTTTTCCTGCTTAATATTCCTTGTATCATTTCATTTAGAAAATTAAAACAGAATGAAGAATGAAGTCTTATTAAAATGCCTTCTCTAATCCAGCAGCCACACGCTAGCTCAGTGAGTGCAGAGGGTCAGAGATGTGACAAAGTTAACTGCCCCACATGAAAATAAAGAGGAGATTTTAATTAAAAGGAAATTGAAAGAATTACCTTGCACCAGTTGACCGTGTTTCGTTATTTTGGTCTCATCCTTTATAAGTGATTGAGGTGACACAGGAACTAACAGTTGTTGCCATGTACAGTACTGCATGATGCTGTGATGTCATAGTGTGGTAAACTGTGCCGCTCCCTTCTCTCTGCAGAGCGCACGCTGGTGCGGACGCTGTTGGCGGTTATCGGCAAGGGCTTCTCAGAGGCAGCGTTCACTACTGCGTTTCTGTACACCGCTGAGCTCTACCCCACCGTCATACGGTGAGAATACACACTCTCCAGACCCCACCGTCATACGGTGAGAATACACACACTCCAGACCCCACCGTCATACGGTGAGAATACACACCCTCCAGACCCCACCGTCATATGGTGAGAATACACACACTCCAGACCCCACCGTCATACGGTGAGAATAAAAACTCTCCCGACTCTGTCATGATGTGAAAATTCACTGTCTTTAATTGGGCCCTATGCACACGCAGGCAGTGTGGTTTGGGGTACACCTCTTTAATTGGGCCCTATGCACACGCAGGCAGTGTGGTTTGGGGTACACCTCGTTCGTCGGGCGAATCGGAGGCTCCCTGGCTCCCCTGGTGATGCTCCTTGGTGACGCGTGGGCCTTGGCCCCGCCCGTAGTCTTCGCCGCGGTGGCGGTGCTGGGCGGCTGCGTGACCCTCCTGCTGTCGGAGACGCTGAACGTCAGGCTGCCCGAGACCGTCCAGGACGCGGAGGGGGAGAGGTGGGTACCGTATGGCTGCGGCTGCTGCTAGGCAACAGAGCTGACTAAAGGGTTAACCGTGTTATGCAGGTAGTCCTGTTTTAACCCGCGCGTCTCTGCTCCTCTCTCCCTCAGACATAAACGTGCTCCTGAAAACCCCCCTGAAGTTACTGAGGTCCGTTTAAGACCACTCATCTGAAACCTCATGGTGTTTTACGAGTTCATTTGGTGTGGGAAAAGTGAATGAACTTTGCAAAGAAGCATACTGGATACACACGTTGAACGGGCTTGAATGATTTAAATCCGTCTTGTTTCTTTTTTTATAATTGTGCTTTGCATCATGTACAGTATGTTTCTACCTAAAACATACTCTACAACAGCAGCAGCAGCAGCAGTAGCAGCAGTAGTAGTAGCAGTAGTAGTAGCAGTTAGCTGCAGTAGCAGTAGCAGTAACAGTAGCAGTAGCAGCAGTAGTAGCAGCAGCAGCAGCAGCAGCAGCAGTAGCAGTAGTAGCAGTTAGCAGCAGTAGCAGTAGCAGCAGTAGCAGTAGCTAGCAGTAGCAGTAGCAGTAGCAGCAGTAGTAGCAGCAGCAGCAGCACAGCCTGCTTCAGTGGCCCTAGAGAGTACATGCAGCTGAGGCCGAGTTGAACGATTGATTGGCGTTCCGAGCCCCTGCTCGGGTCCTGAGGGGCTGTCGCTGGGCGGTTAAGAGTTGAGAACAGGGTTCTCTGTGTTCCTCTGCGTGGTGACAGAGTCGCTGTCGGCACCCTGTCCGGCCGGTTTACTGAGGTGAAACAGGATGGAGACTGGGTTCATCTCTGCAGTGTGACTCCTGATGCACAATCCGTGTTTGCCAGTCACTGACTTAGCCATGACTGCATCTTCCAGGATGTAACTTCTGAAGACATTGAGTTTAGATGTAAACTGACTGTTACGGTAGGAGGGACTGTGTTCTTGTCCATGGGCGTATGGTTTAACACTTTTGTTTTTGTCTTGTTTTAAGGGTGTATGAATGTACAATAAAGGGTTTTATCTTTTCAGTTTTTGCCAAACATTATGATTTGTGCTCATCTGTAAACCTGGAATCTGTTTATCAAATCTAAATAGAAATTAAAATATGTTTTTGTCAAATCTACAAGTGAATCAGTGTTATATGGGTATAATTGCAATTAGCTCATTAGCTCACTCAGCCAGGGTAATTGGTGGAAACAAAAACAAGAACCTGCACACACACCGGCTCTGCAGGACCGAATTTTCCACTCCTGCTCCACTTCGTTTGCCACTGGCTCGTACTTTTACACAAATTACTGACCTAAATTAGTCTGCATTTTGTTGTATTTAAAACAAATAATAAATATTCTGTATATGGTCTTATTGTCTGTGTCTCCAAACTTAATGGCCTAAATTGGTATTTTAAAAATTATAGTACTTCATGCTCAATCACTAAAAGTCTGATTTAGATTACACCCCATTATTTATCCAGACTTAAACAGCTGGCTGTGCAGTACACACATTTGTATTGCACTACCTCAAAATATACTGACATAATTTCATTATATATGGACACCATTGTCATTTAAGACAATGTTTCTCAACCTGGATCCTGGAGATCCCCTGTATGCTGGTATGCTTCTAATACATTTCTGACATAATGTGGCTTAACATGAAAAGCACCTAATGAAGAAAAGAGCTTGTTAAAATTCTGGGATTGCAATTGTGACTGGAATTAAAACCAGCATACACAGGGGGCCGCAGGACTGAGCTGGAGAACAGAAATGATGAAATTACCGATGGCCTAATTCAGTTTTCCGGTACATTACAGCAGGGGTGTCCACTCCAATCCCAAAATGGCCGGCGTGGGTGAAGGGTTTCCTTTTAGCTCAGCAATATGCCACCTGATTAAACTATTTAACTGATCACGGTCTGCAATCAAGACCTTGATGGGCAGAGTCCGGTGTACTTACGGCTTGGCTAAAACAGAAACCTGCACCCCCGTCGGCCGGCCCCACATAAGATCGGACATCCGTTCCATACTCAACAGCTTTCGGGGCTGTTACTCATTGTGTTGATTGAGGAACAATGACTTTCCCATGTTTTGGATCGCAAATCATTACCCTAATCAGCATGTCATCCTAACCTCAGTGAGTGTGTTTGTCACCGCTAAACACGCGTACAGGTCGTGTGGAGTCACAAACTGACCTGGCCTTGGGGCCAAGCTGCATTAATCAGGTACCTGATGCATTCTGATAATTGAATGATTACATTCAGTCAAAAGTCAACACTGTTAGCAATTGAAACTTGTGTGGATAGAGGTGTCTTTTGACCGAGTATACTCAGGTACCCAGTTAATACAGCTCTGAGCTGTAATTCAATTATTATTATTCAGTCGAAAGGCACCGCTATTCACAATTGCAATTTGCTAGGAAGTACATTCAAATCTGTGCAATATGGAGGAGGTAGTGTTATGGCTTGGGCCGGTATGGCTGCCTCTGGAACCGGCTCAGTTGTCTTCAGTGATGATGTGAGTGCTGACGGCAGCAGCAGTTTGAATTCTGCTCAGGTCCAGCCAAATGCCTCAAAACTGATTGGGCAGCACTTCACCTTGTAGCAGGACAAAGACCCCAAGCACTCTGCTAAAGCAACCAATTAGTTTTTTGGGCTAAAAAGTGGAATGTCCTTAACTGGCCGAGGTCACTTACTGAAGACCGAAGCCAAAAATCCACCAAAACAAACCGGACCTGAAGATGGCTGCAGTACAGGCCTGGCAGAGCATCACCAGGAAAGATACCCAGTGTCTGGTGATGTCTGTGTAATGTAGACTTCAGGCAATTGTTGAATATACAGGATTTGCCACCAAGTACTAAATATAACAACTCCCCTTAAGATTGTTCATTTGTCCAATTAATTTTGGTGCCCTAAGAATGGGGGGAATAAAAAGGCTGTAATTCCCCACATGGATCACTGGATATGGATGTATATACACTTATTATATACACTTTTAATGTTTACAATCTGCATTTAACCTCATATTTTATTTAATTTTCATTTCATTTGCAGTACAGTTTTGTTTTGGCTCTTCATTGTCTAAATACTTACAGGACTGAACTGTATATGAAGACCATTGCATAAGACAAGCAAGTATGCATGTAGAAAGTGGAATTGCAACCAGCATTTCAAGAACTTAAATCCGACTTGGAAATTATTTTACATGCAATAAAAAAATATTTGGGCGAAGAATGTTATTTTTCAGATGACCTCTCAAACCCCTCTTTCTTTATTAATCCCGTGTGGCGTGCCACTAGCCGATTGTTTGCAGCGTGTACAGTACATCGCAGCCCTGAAACAAAGACACACTGCGCCTTGCTTGGATATGCTAATCACAGACCCGATTCGACTGCCGCTACTTTGCACTATTGTCTTCACAAACACTCAGCATTATGCACACTGTAGCGCCCCCTCCTGGTCAGAGAGCAGGCAAGCAGTGTCAGTGCGGTCAGCTCAGTGTGGGGGGGGGGGTTGGTTCTGAGAGAATGGGGGTTGGAGTCTGTGTACAGTGGGCTGTAGGGGTTGTGGGGCTGGGGCTGAGTCTGCGGGACGGGGGGGGACAGGGGGGGGCGGGGGGTGGGGGGAGGGGGGATAATTCTCGGCTGAATCCAAAGGGATCTCATCAATCGCACTGGAAGATAATTCAGACGGGACTGGGAGCTGCATTTTTTTTCCACCGAGGGAAGACTAGTCCGTGGAGGAGCCCAGAGGTGCTGAGAGAACAGTAGTCCAGGCCTCGTGCAGAGCACAGGTGAGCTAATTCATTCACAGTGTTATTACTGCGTTATGGTTACTGTAAGCTGTTCTTGTGCTATGGCAGAGAAACATTCCAGGAGCTGGTGCAGATTTGTGGAGGCAATAATGAACTGAGTTGTGAGCTGTTGTGAGATCCTGCCTGTAAGGAAATCTAAATTTGCGGTGTTTATTGTTTAAAGTGCACAGCCCCTGACCTGGAGACTGTGTGGTGGTGGCAAGGCTCAGAGCAGGAGCGTTTGGTCTCCAGCAGGAAGAGCCGTGTGGGTGCAGGCTTTGGTTCTAGCTCAGCTCTGCACTGACTGGTGTAGATAGCTTTTTTTTAGCGCTGGCCTGTAAGTAAAGCCTTGTATCAGCGCTGGGGCTCTTCTCATATCAGAGCAGACACCCCCAGTTCCAGCGGCTTCCTCCCGGAGTCTTGTGCAGAGACAGCCGGTGGGACAGAAGCTCGCTCTGAAATATGGGGGTTCGAGAGGCTGAAGAGGACTGTAGATCAGCGGCTCTCAGCCCTGGTCCCGGCTGCTTCCTGTGTGAGCTGCTTTTCCTTCCAGCCAGAATTAAAACCCCATAATGGCAATAAGCAGTTAATTGCGACTAATTAGACGCTCTATGTGGACTGAAGGATGCTTTACCCTCTCAAGTCCACGTTGTGTCAGAAATAGCTTTGTGTTCCATGAAGAGCAAATGTCCCCTATTCACGTCCCAGGCATTCCGATCAATCCGATTCAGGTCAAAGGTCAAAGGTCAAAGGCAAGCTAAATGGAGCACGCCACACCTGTAACGTGGTCATAGGTTTAAGGAAAACTTGTAAACGACAAGATGTTTTCAGTGGTCTTAATTTGGCTCGAGATTGGCTCTAGCAGATGAAAATGAGCATACACAGGCTCACCACCAGGGCCAAAGTTGGGAACAGCTGGTCTGGACTGCTGTGTCCGTAGCATGTACCTGTCCTTAAAAACAAGGCCGCCGCCTTTCCTCTAAACCAATGACAACCGGTTTTGAAAGTTAATGAGCGCCGCAAGGTGGGAAGAGAATGTTAACTAAGTGCAATGTTTGACTCGTACATAAAAAGACAATCCTTGCCCTAGACAAACAGTGGTCCCAGCAGTGGAGTACTGGCCATCTTACTTCTTTCCAGCCATATACTGGTGACAGATTCACTCTCTCTTTTTTTTTTACCGCAAACAGGTCGATCTCTCTCTCCGTTGTTTCGAGCGCCAGGATGAAATTTGAAGACGTGCTGGCCGATTTGAACGGCTTCGGGAGGTATCAGGTTCTGATGATCACACTGCTGTTCATTCCCCGGGTTATTCTCCCCCTCCACTTCCTCCTCGTCAACTTCATGGCGGCCGTGCCGGATCACCGCTGCCACATCCGCGGTCTGGACGACGGGGACGCCTTCGCAAATCTGACCCTGGATCAGCGGCTGACCGTCAGCATTCCAACGCAGGAAGACGGGACTCTGAGTTCCTGTAGGATGTTCAGAGAGCCTCAGTTCCACCTGCTGCACAACTCTTCCAACGCTACTGAGATACCTGCAGTCCCATGTCTGTACGGATGGGTGTATGACAACAGCACTTTTGCATCAACTGTAGCAACGGAGGTAAATCTTTTTCCTTTCAATACATGAACTTTAAGACCATATATTTTGATGCTTAGATGTGTCCATTATGCAGACATAATATCGATATACAGAAATAAACCACAATAGAAGCCATAATCATTCGGTCATAATTCCAGTATGTGGGGTGCAGTAATGCTGTGGGTATGTGGGGTGCAGTAATGCTGTGGGTATGTGGGGTGCAGTATCTGTGGTATGTGATGCAGAATGCTGTGGGTATGTGGTAGAAGCTAATCATTGGTCATAATCCGGTATGTGGGGTGCAGTAATGCTGTGGTATGTGGGTGCAGTAATGCTGTGGGTATGTGGGGTGCAGTAGTGCTGTGGGGTGCAGTAGTGCTGTGGGTATGTGGGGTACAGTAATGCTGTGGGTATGTGGGGTGCAGTAATGCTGTGGGTATGTGGGGTGCAGTAATGCTGTGGGTATGTGGGGTGCAGTAGTGCTGTGGGGTGCAGTAGTGCTGTGGGTATGTGGGGTACAGTAATGCTGTGGGTATGTGGGGTGCAGTAATGCTGTGGGGTACAGTAATGCTGTGGGGTGCAGTAATGCTGTGGGTATGTGGGGTGCAGTAATGCTGTGGGTATGTGGGGTGCAGTAATGCTGTGGGTATGTGGGGTGCAGTAATGCTGTGGGTATGTGGGGTACAGTAATGCTGTGGGTATGTGGGGTGCAGTAATGCTGTGGGGTGCAGTAATGCTGTGGGTATGTGGGGTGCAGTAATGCTGTGGGGTGCAGTAATGCTGTGGGGTGCTATTGTGGGTACAGTAATGCTGTGGGTATGTGGGGTGCAGTAGTGCTGTGGGGTGCAGTAATGCTGTGGGTATGTGGGGTGCAGTAATGCTGTGGGGTGCAGTAATGCTGTGGGTATGTGGGGTCCAGTAATGTTTTGGGTTCTGCAGCTGCAGGTAACAGCCCAGGAGCTCACCTGTGTCTCCGCTCTCTCTAAAAGTGGGACCTGGTGTGTGACAGGAAGGGGATGAACAAAGCCATCGGCACCATCTTCTTCATCGGCGTGATGTGTGGAGCCGTGGCGTTCGGCACTCTCTCCGACAGGTAGGCCGTTCTTTCACACCTGCGTCACCTTCACACCTTCAGGTGAGGAGCACACGTCTACTGGCTTTCACACCTGGGCCACCTTCAGACCTTCAGGTGAGGAGCACACGTCTACTGGCTTTCACACCTGGGCCAAACGCACACGTGAAATACTTTCACCATTTACATTCAGGCACGCCGTGCAAACACTCCTGCAGGTCAGGCGGTAGTGTAGTACAATGGGTCTTGTAACCAAAAGGTCGCAGGTTCGATTCCCGGGTAGGACACTGCCGTCGTACCCTTGAGCAAGGTACTTCACCTGCATTGCTTCAGTATATATCCAGCTGTATAAATGGATGCAATGTAAATGCTATGGAAAAGTTGTGTAAGTCTCTCTGGATAAGAGCGTCTGCTAAATGCATGTATTGTAATGTGATGATCACTGGGGATTTTCAACCAAACTTGTTACTAGGGTGTTCATGGAGGGGGTTACAGGGACGGAACAGGAACCTCCTAAAACTCTGTGTCCCCATTGTGTCTCTTCTGGGCAGAGAAAAATCTCCCCTATGAATAAACAGGCATGACGAGGCAAGTTCATATAAGAAATAGGATTTATTTCTGTAGAAAGAGTTCGGTACCTACACACAGCAAGGTGGACAAGCTCAAACTGAAGAAAGCAGGGGCGGTCCCTGCTTATATAAGCAAAAAAGTGTTTTGAGCATAACATACATAATTCTATGTCTGATTGGTACATGGTTAATACATAATCATAAATTAAGATTTAACAAAGTAAATGATTGGCTGGATCTAGTCATACAGCATGATTACTGAATGAGCACACGGTGACCTCTTAGTCTTAAATCAGAAAAAATAGTTTAGTCTTTTATCTATCAGTTGCTTTCAGAGTCCTGGGCAGCATGGTGTCATAGCTGTTTCCTGTCTGGCAGGATGGCAGGGGGGAGGATAAGGAGAAAGGCCAAGCTCCCCAGTTTGGACTTACAGAAATGCATAAGAGACAGAGAGAAAGAAAACACACACGCAGGCACGCAATATTGCTTGTTGTCCTTGGAAGATTCGGTGCCTGGAGACGGAGGGGGCCCTGCTGCAAGGCCTCGGAATTTTGTGTTGTACAGACTGCTAGTTCTGCTGGAGAAAACTCTCCTCTCTTCAGTCCCTCCTGTTGTTTGCTCAAGCCTTGACACGTTATATTAGTGATGACTTGAGGGGTTGAACTCACCCCTGCCTCAGGTTGTCTCTTTGCGGAGATCTTACCCGTCATTGGAGAGTCACAATGTACTTAGTTGTCAGCCTCCTTCTGCGATCAGCGGTTCAGGTCACAATATCATCATCAGCCATAAGCCCTTGCGTTGCTTCTGGCCATTCCTGTATAATGCTGGGGTCCGATCTGACGGCTGCTATTGGGGTAGCCTTACGAACACATCGGGTGAAGAGGTTCAAGGCACAACTTATAATGGGGCGTTGGATTTTTAGTCCAGAGGGAAGATCACACTCTACTGGCCACCAACGAGACTTCCAGCATCAAACAAGTTTACGGTGACTCTTCTGAGTGCAAACCGAGTTCAGAGGTGCTTGGCTTCAGCAGTTTGATGGAAGGTGCTGCAGAACCTCTCTTGGCGTGTTTTATGTGATTTTACTCATTTTATTTGATTTTGTACCGTTTTTTTGGGTGGGCCTTTTGTAATATTTCCATTGTTTGTTCAATGTTTGCTTTTTGTTCATTCAGTCACTTTTGAGGACATTTTTCTTTTTGCCTGCAACTTTAAGGTTTTATCTATAACTACACTTTGAAAAAACACATTTGTCCTTTCACCCACCCAGAGACCCCCCACCCCCCAGTCTGTCAGCTGGGTAAACACTCATAGGAGTGAGGAGGTGGAACCTGAGGGCTTGAACCAACATGATCACAGGAGGGTGGACTGTGAGAGAAATAAACCCAGTGACATAACTGCTGTGGATGATAGACACAGTCACATTCACAGTCTTTGAGTAAGTCTGGGGAAGTCTTCTCCTTCTGACAGGGGAGAAAGAGCATAAAACCTTTACATTACTATTTTCTTATTTATTTGAAATAACTAGTGTGCTTTCCTCTGACCAGTATAAATCTTAAAAGGTTCGTTCAGAGCAGAAAATTCACTCTAAAATGCTACAATGGCCTTTTTACTGTTGGCTTTTAACAAAGCTTGGCATGAAATTCCAAATCACACAGGTTCTCTCTGCATTCCCTTCAATGACACATACTAAAATGGATTATACAGCTGTAAAATGCTATATAATCAATCAATCAAACTTCATTTATATAGCACCTTTCATACAAGTGCAGTGTGCTTTCCATACAATGCAAATGTGATTGACAAGAAAGAATGTACTACAAAACATTTTTTTAAAGTAAAACAAAACAATAGAGACTAGTGCACACCAAAATGTAAGATTTTTAGATAATAATAAAATAAAACAAATAAAAGTTTAAATCGCTGTACCCATGCAATCACACTGCATCCGTTGCTCGGGTGGATATAAATCTGTCCTTGTGAAATCGCGCTTCTTCACTGCTGCGTGGCACGTGTCGGTTGTACGATGCCTGTGCGTTAATTGCGCTGGATTACATAGTTTCGTAGCCCACAGCGTACACCAGACGCCCTGCTCAGACCAGAGAGGCTCAGACAGGTCGCAAGCAACATAGCAGACACAGCCAGGAGGTGGCAATTCAGTCCAGTGAGAAAAGTAACGCAACATTTCTCTCGTTGAAAAGAATGGTCTTACCATCAGAAACTGTGTGCTCACAGATGCTTGCTCTGTGAAATAATAATCAAAATGTAAGCGTTAATTTGCATGCACAGTGCATGAAAAACGTTTTCATGCACTGTGTTCCAAAAACTTGAAATAAAAAGTAAAAAATAAAAGTAAAAAATGCAGTAAGGTGTATTGCAAGTAAACAACCGGTCTGCATTTATACAACTGTGAGACTAAAATACCCCTTCCTCTGCCCCGTCAGGTTCCCCTCCTCTGCCCCGTCAGGTTCCCCTCCTCTGCCCCGTCAGGTTCCCCTCCTCTGCCCCGTCAGGTTCCCCTCCTCTGCCCCGTCAGGTTCCCCTCTCCCGTCAGTTCCCTCCTGCCCGTCAGGTTCCCTCCTCTGCCCCTCAGGTTCCCCTCCTCTGCCCCGTCAGGTTCCCTTCTCTGCCGTCAGGTTCCCTCCCCTGCCCCATCAGGTTCCTCTCTGCCCGTCAGTTCCCTCCTCTGCCCCAGGTTCCCTCCTCTGCCGTCCTTCCTCCTTCGTTTTTGCACCCCTCACTGGTCCAGGCCAGTCACATGGTACTTAAATATTCAGCCAATGGGAAACGAGCAAACATAACAATATTATTGAATATCTTAAGAGCAATAATTAAATTAAATTATTTTTAAGGGTAGTAGGTGTAATCATGAACACAGTCGTGGTGCAGCAGACATTTCTCAAATTTAGTTAATCTTTTTAAATGCGATTTATTATTTTGTTATTTTTTTATTTGTTTATTATTTTCCCTAATTGTGTTCTTCGACTGAATGCAATGTTTTTGTACCATTTCTGTGTCACTGTGAGTTTGAGGAAAACTATTTCACACTGTTAAGTAAGCATGCACAATCAAAACAATCATCTGTGTTTTTCCCTGTTTGCAGATTTGGCCGGAAGACCATGCTGCTCGTGTCTTATCTGTTATCGATCTCCTTTGGGCTCGCGAGCGCTTTTTCAAAGTCCTACTTGATGTTCGGCATCATGAGATTTTTCACTGGATTTGGCCTCACGGGGATAAGCATCATCTCAATTGTCCTCAGTGAGTGCTTTCCACACACCAGCATTACGCTGCCTGAGAATAGTGCTTACATTGAACTGCATGTGGCATTACAGCTCAAAGTTAGACACACAACTTATCTGAGGCTTCATGATCCATCTCTACCAGTGATGCCCCATCCGTGTTCTTTACTTCCCTGTATAAATTACATGGCTCACAGTAATTCTCCCTGTGCTTGGACTTATTCTCTATATTCTCCTATATTATGAAGCAATGGCTGAAATATAACTGGGGTTAGAGTTATATATATATATATATATTACTGTTTTATTCTTCTGTTGCTTTTCCTCAGGCATCGAGTGGGTGGAAAAAGAGAACAGGGCCTTTATCGGAGTTTTGGGCAGCATGTCATGGACTTTGGGCAACATGATGTTGGCGGGCTTCGCGTATTTTGTGAATGAATGGAGACTGCTGATCATTGCAGTCACTGCCCCTCTGGGGCTGGCGATCATCACCTGGTGGTAAGAAATACAGCATCACGCGCCCGCTCGTTAGAGAGCAGCACGGGTGGCGGTCCAGGGGCTAGGGAAGTGGGCTCGAGCAGCGGAGGTTTGATTCCTGTTGCTTCATTGAGCAGCGTACTTAACCTGGTTAACATCAGTGAATACCCAGCGGAGTAAAATTAATTATGACAACTCTGTGTAAGCTGTGTCACCTGAGTAAAGGCATCTGCCAGTTCTGGAAACTCGAAACGTGGCTGCAACGTGCATTTTTATTAAATTAAACGGGTTCGTCCTTACTGAAGCGTGGTCATGCTGGCAACGTCTTGCGTGTGTTTTGAACCCACAACCATCCTGTTACCATTACAGCTCTAAACAGGAGCGAGAGAATATTAATGTACTGAATATGTGTTCTGAGGGATAGCCAGGGACAGTCTTGGGCCGCTCACTGCTAAGTCACAATGGTCGGTTAAACTTCGAACAGTGAACCAAATTTCTCAGTTACAGTGACTTATATTCATACTCTATATCCGGTGCACATCAGTGTGTTAATGACTGTGTTCTGTACAGGTGGATTCCAGAGTCAGCCAGGTGGCTGATAGCCAATGGGAAGGTGGAGACGGCCCACAAATACTTGATGAAATGTGCTGCTTTTAATAATAAAAAGGAGGCTGCGTCTAAAATCAAGTTACAGGTAAGTCACACGCTCTTCTTCTGTTTTCAAAATAAATTAAATCATAAAATAAAAACGAGCCCAAAACCATTGGCTGGCTTCTGTCTTTCGCAGACTCTGTCCAATGTTGTGACAGTCAATGACAAAAACAAGAGGTACACCTATCTGGACCTGGTGAAAACTCCGAACATGAGGAAGCGTGTTGCTGTCACTGGTGTCCTGTGGTCAGTGTCTCAGCTCAAATCATTTTCACTGCTCTTCTTCACCCGTTGGTTGTGTCACATGACCTTCCCTCACCTTTGTGGACAGGTACGGCGTCGCCTCCACGTATTACGGGATCAGCCTGGACATCACCAGCTTCGGTCTGAGCATGTATCTCACCCACTTCATCTACGGGGCGATCGAGGTCCCCGCCAAAGTGCTCGTCTACTTCAGCCTGAACGCGATTGGCCGAAGGAAGACACAAGTGGGCACACTGATTCTGACGGGGGTGTGCATCGCCATCAACATCATCACTCCCAAAGGTGGGGTCTCAACTACTCCAGTATCACAAGAACACGAGCAGTCCTACTGAAGCATTTTCCACTGAAGAGCCTGTGCTACCTCTGTGTTTTTACATTGCATTTGATAAGCCACAAAGTAAAGATGTATACATTGTACAGTGGCAAGGATAACCCCCTATTTTATCCATTTATATGTGTACTGTGTTCATGCATCCACAGCTATCCACATCTACGAACGCACGGTTTGGAGAGCATGCCCGTGGGCGTTAGTGTTTGGCACAGACCTTCCAGTCGTGTGATTTCCTCCTGTTTTGTCTGTTTTGCTCAGACATGTGGTACTTCCGCACCATCGTGGCCGTGCTGGGGAAAGGGCTGTCTGAGGCCTCCTTCACGTCCGTCTTCCTGTACACGTCTGAGCTCTACCCCACCGTCGTCAGGCAAGAACCCCCGTAGAAACAAACAAACAAACAAACAAACGAATGACTATACGTATGACATTATGAAATCTAACCACTTCAGTGGGTGTTATTTAACAATGTTGAATCTGCTGCATAAGAAGCAGCTTTGGGATTTGCTGTTGTGACATTAAAGAGATAAAGTTGTGAGGTGATTATCTACCGTTAGACTGAATAATTACTGGTGAAATTTGCATTGTAAGTCGGTTTGGCTTAAATCATTTGCTAAATGACTAAATTGTGACATCGTAATTCCCTTTGAACTTAAGTTCTATGGCTCCTTGAACCAAGGGTTACTGCAGGTGACACACCGTAAATACGATACATTTTTCAGCTGATCACCCAGCGCTTGACTGGCCTATAATTCAGCATCTATAGTCTTTTTAAGACACTGACTCTATTTGAAACCATTTCAAAGGGATTCATTTGAATGGGTGCTTTAATTGACATCAGCCATAACCCTGGATACCAGCATCAGTCAGTGTCCCTTCAAGAAAGCGGACCTTGAAGACAGAAATGCAATAGCACAGTCCTCCATTGTGTTTAAGAACAAAAACAGTCTTTAAAAGCAAAAAAGTTGACTGGTATAGGCAAAAACCAACAGGAAGGTTCAAGGAAAGCAATCTCAGCTTGTTGTTTAATTAACCTTTTTGACCACTGTACTTCTCATATAGGGTTTAGACATCCACTAGGCACGTAAAGAAAACAATTAAATTCCATTACAGATCAAAGATCACACATGTGAGCCGTTTACCAGAAAGTGTAAATAATGTATATTTGTTATGAAATGCTGCTGGAGTCATATTATGCAGACTTTTAAAAGAGCTGAAATTATTGTTCATCCAGACAAAATGGCCTGGGGTACAGCAGCTTCACGGCTCGCCTGGGCGTGTCCATTGCTCCTCTGATCATGCTATTGGACGATGTGTGGAAGCTCCTCCCACAAGTCATTCTTTGCTTAGTCGCCATTTCCACTGGGCTGCTGGCCTCGCTGCTGCCGGAAACTCACAACGAGCTCCTGCCAGAGACCATAGAGGACGTCGAACAAACCAGGTACAGCCAAAAGGAGTTGTGTGTGTGTGTGCATATGTGAGCATATGTGTGTGTGTGTGTGTGTGCGCGCGTGCGTGTGTGTGCGCGCGTGCGTGTGTGTGTGTGTGCATATGTGAGCATGTGCGCGCGTGTGCGTGAGTGTGTGCGCGCGTGTGCGTGAGTGTGTGCGTGCGCGTGCGCGTGCGTGTGTATATTGAATGCCCATATTACCACAAAACCAATGGCACCAAACTGTCAGTAATCGGGACAAACTGGTCACCCAAGACCATGGGAACTCACCCGTATAGTCTCCACTAAGTCAGACTAAGTTTCTGCACGTGTTATGCTTTTGTAAAGTATTCTGATTGGTGATGAAGCAATGGCTTTATTCCAGGAAAAGGTCAGTGCATCCACCCACCCAAGAAAAGAATGACTCTCCTCTGAAACCATTAACCAGCGAAGCCACTGAAAATGGCGTCTAACGTTACCGGAGGTCTCCTGTGACAGCTTCCAATTCGTTTTCCGAACACCGGGTGACCTGGAAAAACAAGTGAAATGCCAAAAGGACACACGTGAGGCGCCAAACAGTTGAATTTATGCTTTTTTTGCTTCATTTAACTGAAGGATCCTCACATCTTTCTACCTTGGCATGTTCCAGCTGTTTTCGAACAAGTGAAAACAATTGGTATGTCTACGTCACATGAAACATTATGCATGCTTTATGCATGTCCCATGCTCTTTAATCACACGATGGTTGCACAGGCTTAAATTGGTTCTTCACAAAGTGAGGACAAAGTACATTGTAGTTAGACCAAAGAATGACCAAAGAAATGTGTTTGTGCATGATTTACATTTCAGGAAGCCTTCTGTATTCTTTAATTATTTACAGTAAAATCATGTTATTTTCTGTAAATCATGCTGTGAAGGTCTCTTTCACAACCTCCTGCTTTGTTACGTGATGGTAGCTCATTTTACCAGTCACACTTCCTGTGGCCCAGATGTCCAATAGTCAGAGTATGTGGGGGGAGAGCCATAGGGAAAAAAATGATTCAAACAGCCTGCTCTTCAACGGGTTAATGTATATATCTGGCACTGTATTTTGCGTGAAACTGAAATGGTCTGCTCATTAAGGTTGGGTAACACTAAAATGCAATGTGTCAGCGGAAAAATTCCCTGAACGTTCTTTTCCTGAATGGAAATGATTGATTTCCAAACCATGCCTTAAAAGTTGCTTTAGGCTTGCTCCTGTGGGGGTTTAGGCCAGGGTTGTCTGTGAAGCGTATTGTGACAATTGCTGTGAAATACGCTATGTAAATAAAATTTGATTGATTGATTAAAGTTTGGTACTCTGTTACTCTCTGGTACAGTATTTCAAGGGAAACTGAAATGGCCTGCTTATGAAGGTTTGGTTAAACTAAAATGCTTTGAAACTTGTGAACTGAAGGACAATTCAGTTTCCCTTCAAATACAGTACCAGGGAGTACCAGATACATACTTTTCCCCTTTGAAGAGTAGGTCCGAGTCAGTGTTCTAGAATTCCATTGCTTTCAATTGCCAGTTGTGATTGTTACATCAGCATTAGAATGTTCAGTGAAGAACATTCTAATCACATATTTGTGATCTCACACCTTACCGGGTTAATTACTTTGATTGGTTAGTATCACGCAGGAGCCTGTTCCTTGGTAACAAAGCTCAGACTAGAGCAGTTACATATGCAGTGGAAAGAATGGACATTAAAATGACATTTAAACATTTGAAATGTATGTATTAAGATGTATTAAGGTATGAAGAGTTCAATAGAGATGGGACCGATGTGAATGTACATATATATATTCAAGATATATAAGCAAATAATACACAGCAGTACAACCTGGAGCAATATTATGCTGTGCTTGGAATGCTCCACAAATTGTATACATTTTCTTTCATAGATAAAAACAAATTGATGTGGACTTGTGAAAGTTTGCTTGAATAAAACAACAGTAGAAATGCAGACTGATCTTCGTGCTTGTTTCTCTTCTGCTCAATCTCACCTACAGAATCACTGCCGAGCATATGCTGTGAGACCATTTGACCTAAAGAAAGATGCATTCGGTGCTGTTATAGGGCTTGGCATATCTGCTGGATTACTTAAATAATGTTCCCATTACAGGAGAGTCACATATATTGCATTATTAGCTATAATTATGCTTTTTGTTGAAAAGCCTTTGTACAAGCGGGATGATGACCGAGAGGCTGCACAGGAAGTTGGGAATCTGAGTTCCTGTGAGATGTTCATTTCAATCTAATATCTAATCTATATAAAAGATATAGATTTTCAGCATAGGGAATACAGTAGGCTACATATGAAAGCTTCTTAATACCTACACATCTACTTCCCTTAATTATGGGACAGTGGCCTAAGTCCCATAATTCTTTAGTTTTTAAATAAACTTTGGTGTGCTTATTTATTTTAACCTGATACAGGATATTTAATGTTTTGAATATCCTGTGTCAAGCTTAAGGTTCAGGAGCTCTAGAATGGGCAGTTATCACATTAGAAATAGCCTAATCTGTAGGACTTAGTGAGTGTAGATTTAGGGTAGTGGTAAGGTAAATAAGGTATTTTAGGTAAATTTATGGTATTAGTACATTTTTCCCACCCCTGGTTCCTGGCTTTATTGGCAGTAATGGTGTTACTGTTTGCCGTTATGATTGTTTTATGTTTTTCATATCTGTCCATTATATCCGTCCGTATTAGTCTTTTTTCCTTCATTCATATTAAAGATTATTATGATATAAAATCAAACAAACAATAACAATCTTCAGGAATGTAACATTGTTCAGAGAAGGAATTGATTATGAAACTTAACTCTGATTATTAAAAGTAAACTGATTATTAAACTACAAGGTAATAGGTAATGTCACAAAATGTGTGTGCATGTGTGTATGAGAGAAAGAATGGCAAATTCATCCATGTCAGTTATCTTATTTCTTTTACTTTTGTCTTTTTTTATGTAACTTTTTTACTGTGTCTTCCAGCTGGCATCGTTTGCATGTGATCTTTTAGACTCAGGGCGCGTTGCACATTGGACTTACGTGTATTTGGTTTGTCAGGTTGGTCATTTGTCATTTTTGGCTTGATTTGGGTTGTCCATGTTGTCTTCGTTTAATTATAAGCTTTTGACTGAACTCTGAAGTTTGAACTTTTTGGCTAGTAGAAAATGTAACACCCACCCCAGGAGAAAGAAGAACTACTAAAGAGGCTCAATGACATCGTCCTACTTTGTCTAGTTCTGTCCCTGCTTTGAGTAATCCGAGATTTAAAATGAAGTTTGAAGATATTCTCGTAGGAATAAATGGTTTTGGAAAATTTCAGGTGATGATTATTCTCCTTCAGAGTGTGTCTCGGATTACTTTGCCGTGTAACTTCCTCCTGAATAACTTCATGGCGGCCGTGCCGGATCACCGCTGCCACATCCGCGGTCTGGACGACGGGGACGCCTTCGCGAATCTGACCCTGGATCAGCGGCTGACCGTCAGCATTCCAACGCAGGAAGACGGGACTCTGAGCTCCTGTAGGATGTTCAGAGAGCCTCAGTTCCACCTGCTGCACAACTCTTCCAACGCTACTGAGATACCTGCAGTCCCATGTCTGTACGGATGGGTGTATGACAACAGCACTTTTTCAACAACTTTAGCAACAGAGGTAAACCTCATTCAGTCTTCCAAGTGCCAATATTCAATAGGACTTTAAAGTGTGTGTGTGTGTGTGTGTGTGTGTGTGTGTATGCGTGTGTGTATCTGTGTTGAAGGGCCTGGCTGGAGATTGACATTAGTTCACGAGTATATGAATGGTTGTTTGATGACAGACTCCAAAGGTTGGTAGGAGAACGTACGTTGGGAAAAAAAACTAGATAATCATTCTGCAGAATTAATCATATCTTATAAAGCATAGTCATAAAGTATATCAATAAAGCATATAGTATCTTAGAGAGGGTGTCGATTCACACAAATAGATGGCTGGAATCCCCGTCCCGCAAGGCGTATATATCTTTCACTCATGTTAACATTCAGCACAGGCTGTTACATTCCACTGAAACCCACATAAGGTTTGTTTGGTTAAACTTCTCACTGCCGTGAGAGAGCTTGGCCAGAACCCCTCCAGGATCCCTCTATCTAGACTACTGCAAAAGTGATTATTTTAAATACAGTTATTTTTGAAAGCTTCCAGGAACCGAAGCCTCAAATATCTTAATTATGCATGCGATGTGGCAACGTTGTGCAGTTAAACATTTTGAGTTTTGACTGTTGCCAAAGCACTCTAATCCGTCCCCTCAGATAATGCCATTGGAAATGAACGCACCTCTTTGTATCTCAGTGTAGGACTGAATGTGGACGAAGGCAGAACTGCTGCAGAAGAAGATCTTCTCCCCCTGATTACGACTTCTTCTTCTTCGCTCCCGCCCAATACACGCACAGATTTGGTTGTTATCAGACGTTTGCAGAATGAATGAATGAATGAATGAATGGCAGGTTGATCCAGGTACTGATGCCTGAAAGAGAGCTTGTGAATCAGTGAGGTGACCTCAGTGCAGACGTTCTCACCTTAGTTAACCTTATTTAATGAATGACCCGGGCAATTTGGAGAGAATTTTATACTGGCCTGGGTGGGGGGGGTAGGACAGAAGGGTGAGGGGGGGTGGAAGGAACCCATGACAGCGATAAGTTTGGGGGTTGGCTGGGGGGGCGGGGGGGGGGGGGGCGTGGTTTGGTTGCCTGCAGGTACAATCATTACAAAATGAAAACATGAAGGGTAATGGGATAATGGTGATGATGATGATGGTGATGATGGTGGTGGGGATGAACAAGATAACTGATCATTTTTTTTGTCTTTACTTCTTCTCTGTTCATTGATTGCATTCGTCCTGCTGCAGTACTACAGGCTCTGTGGTTAGGCTGTGAGATTATTGACATTTATATGTATTTGTTTCTGAAAGTGGGACCTGGTGTGTGACAGGAAGGGGATGAACAAAGCCACGGCCACCATCTTCTTCATCGGCGTGATGAGCGGGGCGGCGGTGTTCGGCACTCTCAGCGACAGGTAAACGTCCACGCGACGGGATCGTATACTAAACACGAGGCTTACATGAACTCCGTGAAAAGGCAAAACGGTGAAGCAGTTTTCTTCCTCGCTGCAATCCGGCTTGAGTGCTCAAAACAAAATGGTGCTCAAAATGGCGCCCTCCTTCAAGTGCGTTAGCTACGTGCACAATTTTATTTCAGTGGGTAATGATCACTTTTTTTCCCCAGTGATTTTTAATTTTATAGCAGGTCCAAATATAAACTGTTGAAAACACAAGATGATTGTATGCTCTTTCAGTGTGATGTTTTTTTATTCTTCTGTAGGTTTGGCCGGAAGACTATGCTATTGGTAGCATACCTGTCATCAATAACCTTTGGACTGGCCAGTGCTGTCTCAACATCTTATGTGATGTTTGTAATTATGAGATTTTTTACTGGATTTTCGCTGACGGGAATAAGCATAATTTCCTACGTTCTGAGTAAGCATAACAAGTTTCTGTTGTTTTTCTAGAGAGTTTACTTTTCATTAATTTCCACGGTGGTGGAAATGGTCTGATTTGGTGTGGGTTAAACTGAGAGCAGTTATTGATTTTGCATTTCCCTGCAGCATACCGGTGTAAAACATTCCTGCAATTTGTCAGTTATGCTGTCAGTATAATTAGGTGGCTTTGTTAAAAATACTCTGGACTTTGATATGACCAGTGTGTTCTGTAACCCAGTCAGCTACAGTATTGTTCTGAGAGGACAAAATGTAAACGCACAAAACGTTTGGCCCAAATTTAAGAAGAATACCCCTTAAGTAAAAACTCATCAACAAAAAAATCTGGTAATTCCCTTCATGTTATGGAAAAATATGTATCAGCCAAACTTGAAGACCTCCTGTCAGCTGCTTGTTTATTTACACTATATGCTGTACCACAGAGCTATTCTACTGCCAGGCCAGGGGTCCGCCATGTATGTCTTCACCTTGTGATCACTGAGGATAAAAAAATATGTTGTTCAGACGCATGGAAAATTGTCACTGTCGAGGTTGTCACCTGCACAGTTTCACTAGTAATCTCACTTGCAAGCCAATATGAAGCACCGCCTTTGTTTAAATTCTCCCAGGTGTGGAGTGGTTTGACGTCAAGCACAGGACCTTTGGTGGCATCATGGTGAGCTTGGATTGGTCTGTGGGAAACATGATGCTCTCCGGAATCGCGTATTCTGTGAATAACTGGAGATGGCTCGTGGTTGCGACCACTTCACCACTGATTTTGTCCGTTATTATTTGGTGGTGAGTAACAAGCAGCAATATACAATGTAAAACAGAATGGTGTGAAATGGTCTACTTGTCAATTAATGTGTGCCAGATTCAACAAGTTATATATTATGTGAAAAGCAAACCTTTCTGTTTACTGCGGGCTACCCCCCTGTGTCCGCCTGGGTTTCCTCCAGGTACTCTGGTTTCCTCCCACAGTCCAAAGACATGCATGGCCATAACTGGATTGGTAAGGCTACTTGGAGACTCTAAATTGCCCATAGGTGTGAGTATGTGAGTTTACTGCGATAGATTGGTGTCCTGTCCAGGGTGTATTGCTGCCTCTTGCTCAGTGCATGCTGGGATAGGCTCCAGCACCCTCTGTGACCCTGCCCAGAAATAAGTGGATATGGATAGTGGCTGGATGAGTATCTTTAAAATGTCAAAGTTTTCAAAGATGGCACTAAAACATGGAGTAAGTAACAACCAGTTTACATCTGAGTTTTAGAACTGGGCTGTTATTCCATGTTTCCTTGGTAATTTATAATAAATAAAATGTTAAGTATTTGATATTACAGGTGGCTCCCAGAGTCTGCAAGATGGCTGATGGCCAACGGGCAGGTTGAGAAAGCTCACATGTACTTGGAGAAGTGTGCCAAGATGAATGACAGGATGGAGTTCATGGCAGCACTTAAGCCAGAGGTAATAGGCTGTTTTATTTTTTACAGTATGACTACTGTACATGTATTTTACAATATAGCATTCAAAGAGAATGCATGTGCTCCTTTCACCAAGCGCGTTAGGTCAAGTGTGTCAAACTCCAGGGCTCATTGTCTCCATGTAATCAGTCATAATGCTGGCTGCAGGTGTTTTCCCTTTAAGATGTATGTCACAGGCAAGGATGAAGTAATAGTTGGATACTGATTGTCTTTTGAACTCTTGAACTGAAAAATGATTTTTCCTGAATTGTCACGTGATGTCCCACTCTTACTTCACCCGCAGAGTCTTTCTAATGTGGAGATGCTCGAGAACAGGGGGAAAAACTACACCTTCCTCGACCTGGTGAGAACCCCAAACATGAGGAAAGTGGCTATATGCACTGGGATAGTGTGGTAAGTGAAAACAGGTGGGGTTGGGGGTGGGGGGATTCCAGTTTAGGGGAATGCTAAGTATCTGTATTGACTCCATGTACAGCGTGCCTGAATATGCAGAACATATGGATAATTTAACGTATGAATAATTCTGAAGTGGTGGCACGGTCTCGCATAACATTTTAGAATGTTACAAATAATATGCGTACACCGTGAAAAGAAAAGCGAATGACAGCTAAGTTTTGTCTTAATGGTTATTTAGACAAAACTGTGTTTCATCAGTTGATTCTGGCTTTAATGTGACATTATTTAACAAGATGGTTTTGGCACGCTCCAGTCCCAACGGTATCATTTTGCCATGTTATATAAATATACACAGTGTGTATGTAGATGTGGGTGTGTAACACTGTGTAAATTGCTTCCACAAATTGGTGTCAAATGACGGTTTGATGATCTTTTTTGTTGCTATAGGTTTGGAGTTGCCTTCACCTATTATGGAATAAGTCTGAACGTCACAGGATTTGGTCTGAACGTCTACCTGACCCAGTTCCTCTACGCTGCTATCGAGATTCCCAGCAAGTTAATGGTCTACTGCAGCCTGAATGCGATCGGCAGGAGGCCGACTCAATCTGCAACACTGCTGCTGACAGGACTCTGCATGGCAGTGAACTTATTTACTCCTGCCTGTATGCATCTTTCATGTATCTGCAAGTGTATCACCCCCATTTTTATTTGTTTTTTTTTCTCAAGATCACATTCAAATTATTCTTTTCTTTTTCGTTTTAAGTATTTATTATATGCCCCCTTTGCAATTTACATTTATATTAGCTTACAATGTACATTTACTGCTATTGTCCTCTTTCACCAAGCAAATGGAGATTGCTCATAAAATTAATATACCAATATAAAAAAGCAAACCAAAAACAAGCACATCAGTGGTTTTGTTCCATGCGTAGATCTGGTTTAATACGCTGATTTGACCTTGTGCTGATTTTACCTTGTGCTGATTTGACCTTGTGCTGATTTGACCTTGTGCTGATTTGACCATGTGCTATCACTCTGCTCCTCAGATTTGTGGATTTTTCGTACCGTATTCGCCGTCCTTGGCAAAACCTTTTCAGAGACTTCTTTTACCACCGTCTTCCTGTATACTGCTGAACTCTACCCCACTGTAGTCAGGTAAGTGAACGAGGAAAGTCACAATTGTTCTTCTTCATTACCATATGACTGCATGAAATGCAACGTGTGCGGTTTCTTTTTGCTATCTGATCTGAGGCGACCGGTTTACCTGTGAGACACAGCTGAGGGGGACACACTTGCTGTTGTTTATGACAGCAGTGACCCCGACCGTGACCTTGGGGAGCCGCGGGCGTGGGCTGCAGTGACCCCGACCGTGACCTTGGGGAGCCGCGGGCGTGGGCTGCAGTGACCCCCAACCGTGACCTTGGGCAGCCGCGGGCGTGGGCTGCAGTGACCCCGACCGTGACCTTGGGGAGCCGCGGGCGTGGGCTGCAGTGACCCCGACCGTGACCTTGGGGAGCCGCGGGCGTGGGCTGCAGTGACCCCACCCGTGACCTTGGGGAGCCGCGGGCGTGGGCTGCAGTGTCCCCGCCCGTGACCTTGGGGAGCCGCGGGCGTGGGCTGCAGTGACCCCGACCGTGACCTTGGGCAGCCGCGGGCGTGGGCTGCAGTGACCCCGCCCGTGACCTTGGGGAGCCGCGGGCGTGGGCTGCAGTGTCCTGTGTCTCTCGCTGCCTAACTGGCCCGTTAGAGCAGCTGAGGGCCGCAGTGTCTGCAGGTGTTTCTGGTTTTCCTTCAGCCACACAGACTGTTAAGGCCCTGAGCACTTAGGGGTTGTGGATTCCAAAAGCCCAGAAACACTGCAGCCGTTTAGGGCTGTGCACTTGCATACTATTGAGTATACTATTTATATATGACATACATATGACCAGTATACTCGGTGGTTGGCAAGTGCACTGATTTGAACCCTAAAGTGAATGCTGGGCCCCTGTGTCCTTTAAACCCGATCTGGCAGTTGGGTCTAGTGATGCTGCTGGTTCTTCTCATGATGATCGTTTGATCGATTGATTGATTGGTGTTTCTGATTGGCTGCAGACCCCGCTCGCCTGATGCACCAGCTATAAATCAGGTCTTACGCAATCGGTCATTTTTCTTGCGCAGTCAGTCATGCTTCTTGCGCAGTCGGTCATGTTTCTTGCGCAGTCGGTCATGCTTCTTACGCAGTCGGTCATGCTTCTTGCGCAGTCGGTCATGTTTCTTGCGCAGTCCGTCATGTTTCTTACGCAGTCGGTCATGTTTCTTGCGCAGTCGGTCATGTTTCTTGCGCAGTCGGTCATGTTTCTTACGCAGTCCGTCATGTTTCTTGCGCAGTCGGTCATGCTTCTTACGCAGTCGGTCATGCTTCTTATGCAGTCGGTCATGCTTCTTATGCAGTCGGTTGTGCTTCTTATGCAGTCGGTCATGTTTCTTATGCAGTCGGTCATGCTTCTTATGCAGTCGGTTGTGCTTCTTATGCAGTCGGTCATGTTTCTTATGCAGTCGGTTATGCTTCTTGCTCTCTCTCGCTCAGACAAAACGGCCTGGGCTACACCTCTTTCGTGGCTCGCCTGGGCGTGTCCATCGCCCCGCTGATCGCGCTGCTGGACGACGTGTGGCGGCCGCTGCCCGAGGTCATGTTCTGCGCGGCGGCCGTCTGCTCCGGCCTGGTGGCGTGTCTGCTCCCCGAGACCACCAACGTGCGCCTGCCGGAGACCATAGAGGACATCGAGCAGCCGCGGAGCGGTAAGACCAGGACCAGCCCCTGCTGCTCTACATTACATTACACACATTACATTACACACATTACACACATTACATTACATTACACACATTACATTACATTACATTACATTACACACGTTACATTACATTACACACATTACACACATTACATTACACACGTTACATTACACACATTACATTACATTACACACATTACATTACATTACATTACACACGTTACATTACACACATTACATTACATTACACACATTACATTACATTACATTACACACGTTACATTACACACATTACATTACATTACACACATTACATTACATTACACACGTTACATTACACACATTACATTACATTACATTACATTACACACATTACATTACATTACATTACATTACACACGTTACATTACACACATTACATTACATTACATTACACACATTACATTACATTACATTACACACGTTACATTACACACATTACATTACATTACATTACACACATTACATTACACACATTACATTATATTACACATATTACATTACATTACATTACACACGTTACATTACACACATTACATTACATTACATTACATTACACACGTTACATTACACACATTACATTACATTACATTACACACATTACATTACATTACATTACACACGTTACATTACACACATTACATTACATTACATTACACACATTACATTACATTACACACATTACATTACACACATTACACACATTACATTACATTACATTTATTTGGCAGACGCTTTTATCCAAAGCGACGTACAAAAGTGCATTTCATGGTCGTGGACAACTACAAAACACAGGTTCGATAAAATACGATACTCATTTTGTACAGCTATTTCTAGCCAAGAACACAGTTTGAACACTATTCTGACCTAACCTCTGCCAAGCCAACCAGGCAGGAGAACAAGCTACAATATTAGGACAAATATAAATGACCAAAAAGTGCTGGGATGGGGGAACATGTAACGAGTGTCATGAATGGGGGGCGTGAGGGGCGGGGTTTAGAATGAAATATACAGAGTGGTTCTACTACAGGTCTATGGACCACATGCATATAGCAGTTTATTAATACTGTAAATCTACATATTGACACAGTACATGAGTCAACCAACACTTCACAGTTAAATGCAGATGTTTAGATCCATCTTCACAAACACAAGAAATTAAGAAAACGGACTTGCAAAATTGTGGTTGTGAATTTTTTTTTTTTTTTAAACCACTAATAACTAAAACATTTAGGGCCTTGAAAGGGTATTTTGTTGTAATTAAATTTGCCCTTTCTTTTAAAGGCTGTCAGACTATCAAGCCAGAGAGGAGTGATGCAACACTGAAGCCTCTGACTGTTGGGGATGAGAGAGAATGCTGACAGCGAACCGTGTGCACCTGGTTACCATGGAGCCCAGCCATTCGGGGGGGGGGGGGGGGGGGGGCGGGCGCGTGAACCATTCATCTGTGTTTTAAAAACCTCGGTGCTTATTCCTGGGCAGCCTCGCAGAGGGTTACACCTGTCCCAGCATGCAGTGGGCAAGAGGCAGGAACCCACCCAATTCACTGCAGGGCCCACACAACATTCACTCACACTTATACCTACAGGCAATTTTGGCTTTGTTCGAATCAAGGCACTTGCCTACTATCGAGTATATGCGTAGTATACAACTCGTACACCACCTGTATACTCAATAGTAGGCAAGTGTGCTGACTTGGGCATGGCCATAGAGTCTCCACGTAGCCTCCTGCATGTCTGTGGACTGTGGCAAGAACATGTAAACTCCACACAGAAAGGCTCTCGGCCAGGCCTCAGGCTCGGGACCTTCTTGTTGTGAGGCGACAGGACTACTCACTGTACCGCCCTGCCGCCCATACGGTCCATTCTAAACGCATGGCACACACTCTGAGCTTTGAATCTCCTGTGTATGTCCTGCTATCTGTATGCTAGTTAGCATTCAAGGACAGATTCACCTCATTTTGCTGAGTGCACACATTGTTATTTGTGTTTATTATGATATAGTAATATATGCCAAATGTTACAATACATGTTTTATTTGCAGCACTCAATCTCCTGATTTGTATTATACTATTCTCATGTGTTTCAGTAAGATCTCACAGAGAACAGGCACGGTAAAATGCAGAAATGGCTGTGTACACTGTCTGGATAAATTAAAAATATGAACATATTGACATGCTGACTTGCTCAATTGACAGATATTATCTATGTATAGGATTGATTTAGAAATCATGAATGGTAAGTTTATGAATGAGTATGAATAGCACCATAGATGTACTTTTCATATTGGACATGAAACTCATCTGTGTCATTGGGAGCCTTTTTGTTTTTGGATTACTTTTGTCAAAACAACTGCATAAACAATCAAATATCGCAGTGAATGCAACCCATTCATTTGACCCACATCAGTGTTTCTTGCTATAGGAGTAAAAAATATTTCACTTGCTCCCTGGTACCCAATCAACACCTTTCCCCAACCAGCAGAGGGCAGCAGTGAGTCCCATTCTCTGCCTGATCAGGAATACTTGTTCTGATCCTGCATATACAGGATTCTATCCTTCTCACCCCCGGAGTGAAAGAGTCTTAACTATTACATTGGACAACTGCTAATATCTTTAGATCTTTCTCATCAGGACCATATTAATTTATTTGGAAAACCTGCTGACAAATCCTATAACCATTTTTAATTTCATATCTTCTCATAAGCAGAATTAAGTATATGGTGTGCTTATTTATATATCTCTCATGACTTAATTTATTAAAGAATAAACGTGTTAATGATAAATCTTATAACTTCTTTTTATTTCAGCTATGCAAAAATTGAGCCAGGTTACGGAGTGTGTAATTCTTTACAAATGCCACCCCATAGTATTGCTATTACAAGCAAAACAACCCTGAAACACTCCAAAAACAGAGTAGCCTACAGCAGTAACCAATTTCCTTCCAGATGTATAATTCCAATATTATAAATCATTGTAAATCCAGACACTATGATTTAGAAACCCTCTATTTACATTTAGAGATAAACATGGTTTTTTTTTGCCAGGAGACAGGAAGTGGAAGTGGAAGTGGAAGCCTGCTACTGCATGATAGCAAATGATCAAAGATAGCAGAATGTAATTAAAGAGAGAAAGGAAAAATAATTAATAAGATAAACTAAGAATGAGCTGTTTTGAATCAGAAAAACAAATAAACCTGTAGTAATGCTCTGATTTCCATTGATTAAACCACTTATATTTGACATCTAAGCTTAGAATCTGTGACTCTATACATACAGTATGCTCTCTACACATTGTGCTTTTTCAAATAAGCAGGTCTTGGTCTCACTCTCACTTGACATATATCTGAAAATAACCGACTGCTTGTTTTATCCAGCAATAATTACAATATATTGGGAAGCAATTGTGAATATATGTTATGTGTCTGTTTATTCAGGGCTATTTTATTCAGGGATAATTATTACAGCATATATTTTTCAATATATTGTGATATATATTTGGTGTACAGGTGTGATGGACAAGTGGTTTTTGAACTGGAGTCGGCACCAGAGACCAAATGTGGGAGAGCTTTACTCTTCACAGCAAGGTGCTGAGTTTTAACTCCATCCGTAAACTTTACGTCTTTTGAATGACTAATATATTAGACAGCCAAGTTCAGCCACCTCTAACATACTCCCTGCATAAACCTAATCGTCAATGTACTGCAAACCTTGTGAATGAACAGCCTACTTTAAGTGGTAGCAAAGGTTTTGGTTAACAATAAGCCATTCATAAATCAGAAACGTAAAGGCAGTTCCATTTTTTATGAAAATGTATCTTTGTGATGTTTGAATTTTTTATGTAAGAATTCAAAATTGTGAGATATAAACTTTTATAAATTTCAAAAAACCCCAAAAAAGTTTTAATGGCTTCACATGGCCATGAATATTTGGCTATTTTGAGTTTTGGGGCAGACCTAAATGTCTTCTTTAGTTATCTTATTTTCAAAGTTAATTTCCTTGCCCAGACGATTTTCACGCTGCTGTAGTTTGTCACCATGTGTAAGTGTTTCATAAGACCCCAACTCAAACCCCAGACATGGGTAACCAGCAAATTCAAACTGACAACGTCCAGTGGTCCGTTCAACTATGAGTATGTAATGCAACATTGAAGATTTGTGATTTTGCAGGAATAGATGAGTGTGCAATATGTATTATAAACAGAGTGCAAGTGGTTGTGTGTGAAATCCATAATGTGAATTCACACTTCGTCTTTACATTACAGGCATTTAGCAGACGCTCTTATCCAGAGCAATTCACACAAAATTTTACACAGCATTGCATCCATTTATACCATTGGATACATACTGAAGCAATGCAAGGCAGCCCCTTACCCAGTAAAATGTCTAGTGTTGTGTCATCTCCATTGAGTTAAATAAATGGATTATACAGTGTATAATCTGAGAGGTTGCCAGCAGTTGGCTACATTTTAGAGGATAGCTGGGAAAGTCAACTGTTGGCTACGTAAGGCAACCTTTAAAACGTCACTCAGAAGTGGCATGAATTCGCACTTTTCAGCTAAACTGCCCAGTGTGTTAATATACGGCTTAGACAAACAAATGCATTACCACAGAAGGAGTGGTTGGTTAAAAATAAGCCACTTGTATCTCATCCCAGAAAACAATTTGGCGTGTTGTATAGTCCATTCGGACCGACCTTTAAGTGTGAGAACATCAGTGTACCTGTTTTTTAAGAAAGGCCAACGGACAACCAGAGAGGGGAATTGATTCTACAAACTATCGTCATCTGCAGTAATCAGTTTTTACTCTACATGGGCCATGAAGTGCTTAAACTGAACAGAAACCCGAGCTTGGACTACTATAGTTGTTTGTCTGACTATTGTTTGCCGTCCTGCTTCTCCGATCAAATAAACTTTGACGAAAATGAAGTTTGAACATGTGCTGGCTGAAACCGATGGCTTTGGCAGGTTTCAGATTATGATCATGAGCATCACCTTCCTGGCGCGGTTTACGCTGCCGTGTCACTTCTTAGTTAACAACTTCATGGCGGCCGTGCCGGATCACCGCTGCCACATCCGCGGTCTGGACGACGGGGACGCCTTCGCGAATCTGACCCTGGATCAGCGGCTGACCGTCAGCATTCCAACGCAGGAAGACGGGACTCTGAGCTCCTGTAGGATGTTCAGAGAGCCTCAGTTCCACCTGCTGCACAACTCTTCCAACGCTACTGAGATACCTGCAGTCTCATGTCTGTACGGATGGGTGTATGACAACACCACTTTTTCAACAACTTTAGCGACGGAGGTAATCCTCTTTCAGGGAACTTTTGTGGATGACTGGTCTCCTAGATCCATAGGCTAGTAACAGTTGTATAGGCCTACCTGAAATATTTATGGATTTGTCAGATATGTGTTTGAAAATATTGCTGTATTAAGAACTTTTTTCAGTTTTGCCATATGGAAATTCCATGTAAAACCATCTGGGATTCAAATAGCAAGTATGTAGTTGTTCTAAGTGGAGGAGGCCTATGCCGTTCGTGCGCTGTAGGTTAATTTATTGTTAACGCCTTCAAAACACCTGCTTATTTTAGCTTATTTTATCTATATTTTCAATGTAACTTAAATACTAAATATCAGAATGTGATCTCTCTCCCCTCTCACACCCTCCTCTCTCTCCCTCTCCCCCCCCAACCCCCCACCCCCCCTTCCTGCAGTGGGACCTGGTTTGTGACTACATAAGCCTTAATAAAGCAACTGCCACCATTTTCTTTGTGGGAGTGATGATGGGTGCATTGGTGTTTGGCAGCCTGAGTGACAGGTAACCTTTCAGAACACAAACATGAGAAAGTAAATCCTACTCCGTTGTCTTTGGTCCGGGTTATTTGCGGTCCGGAGTGCATCTGTCGTTATCGTTTTGAATCAATAGTTTGTTTTCAGAAGTGGGCTTGTGACTTGGAGATCCCAGGTGGGGAATCCGTCACGCATAAAACTCTTTATGGTTTGATTATAGAATATGTGTGTGAATGTGTGTGCATGCCAGTGTCTTTGTCTGTCTGTGTCAGTGCTTGTGTGTGTGTGTGTGTGTGCATGTGCATGTGCACCAGTGTCTGTGTCTGGGCTTGTGTGTGTGTGTGTGTGCGTGTGCATGTGCACCAGTGTCTGTGTCTGGGCTTGTGTGTGTGTGTGTGTGCGTGTGCATGTGCACTAGTGCCTGTGTCTGGGCTTGTATCTGTGTGCGTGCTTGTGTGTGTGTGTGCGCGTGCGTGCGTGTGTGTGTGTGTGCATGTGCACCAGTGTCTGTGTCTGGGCTTGTGTGTGTGCGCGCTTGCGTGTGTGTGTGCCTGTGTTTCTAATGATAACATTAATTTTCCTCCATTTTCCATTTTATTTCACCTGTCAGCACTTTCCTATTTAAATGCTATACTTCATGCAAGGCACATATATGTGCATTACAAAGACTGGGAAATTAACAGGTCATATGGGTTGCCATCTCTAAAATGGCCTCTGGGCTGGTGTTTGCAGGTATGGCAGGAAGTCGATGCTGCTGGTGTCCTACGTGGCCGGGATGGTGTTTGGGCTGGCCAGCGCCTTCTCCTCCTCCTTCCTCATGTTCGCCATCATGAGGTTTCTCACTGGATTCGGGATCACTGGGATCAGCATTATTTCCACCGTCCTCAGTGAGTGACCAACTCATCCTGTCTTCCCCACTCTCTTTCACCTCATCCTGTCTTCCCCACTCTCTTTCACCTCATCCTGTCTTCCCCACTCTCTTTCAACTCATCCTGTCTTCCCCACTCTCTTTCACCTCATCCTGTCTTCCCCACTCTCTTTCACCTCATCCTGTCTTCCTCACTCTCTTTCAACTCATCCTGTCTTCCCCACTCTCTTTCAATTCATCCTGTCTTCCCCACTCACTTTCAATTCATCCTGTCTTCCCCACTCTCTTTCACCTCTTCCTGTCTTCTCCACTCTCTTTCAGCTCATCCTGTCTTCCTCACTCTCTTTCAGCTCAAACCTGTCTTCCCCACTCTCTTTCACCAAATCCTCTCTTCTAATTCTCTTTCACCTGATCTTCTCTTCCCTACTCTCTTTCACCGTATCCTGTCTTCCCCACTCTCTTTCACCTGATCCTCTCTTCCCAGGGAAAGGCTAGGGGAAAGGGTTTTTTTTATTTAAACTTTTTAACAATGCACTATTAAAAATATTAGACAGTGGGTAAAATGAGAAAAGATTCAAACCTTCAAACCATGATAAACATTAATTAAAAGAGATAAATTAACAAAAAAGTTCAATGATTCAGCTGTTGTTTTTTCCACCTAAAACATGAAGAAGTATCTTTACTACAAGAATGGCGCACTCCCTGCTTTGAGTAACAGAAGAAGCATGACGCATCATGCGTAATACGAACTTACTGCTATTGTGTCTAAACATTCAGCGTTCTGCTTGTTCAGGTTTGGAGTGGGTTGACATTGAGCACAGGAGGCTGGTCGGCCTCATTGACAGTTTTGCCTGGACCTTCGGCAACCTGATGCTGTCCTGGATGGCCTACCTGGTGAATGACTGGCGGTGGCTGGTTGTCACGATCACCTCCCCTCTGGCTTTCGCCATACTGTCATGGAGGTAACTTTCAATGCCATTATTTCTATGGTACCTTTAAAGTACTTGGAAATAATTTTGCCCTGACATTTCCCTGTAGGTGGATCCCAGAGTCTGCAAGGTGGCTGATTGCAAATGGACAGGTGGACCGGGCTCACTCCTACCTGCAGAAGTGCGCCAAGATGAACAGGAGAGAGAGCTTTTCTGAGAAAATCAAACCAGAGGTTAGTACGGTGTGTGTTTGGAATCAAAGTGATCAAGTTTGATTCCAGAAACGTGTTGAGCATGTCCTAAGGGAATTTTCTGCACACACACACCTGTTTGTCTCCACAGACACTGTCCAATATAGTTGTGTTGGAAAAAGGACAGAAGACCTACACCTATTTGGATCTGGTGAAAACCCCCAAGATGAGGAGAATGGCTCTGCTAACTGGAATTATATGGTACTGAAGTCTCACTATCCTTAAGACACAAGCTTTTAAATGACTGTCCTGTGTTCAAGGGGATTATGCTGCAATATATTGTAAATATTGGACTTTTGGGGGGAAATAATGATGGGTATATGTTACTAAACTATGCTACTATATGTAACGTTTTTTTCCCCATTAGGTATGGAATTGCCTTCACATATTATGGCATCAGCTTCAACATCACAGGGTTTGGGATGAACATCTATTTGACCCAGTTTGCATATGCCACCATAGAGGTCCCCTCCAAACTGACAGTGTATTACTTACTGGATAAAATCGGCCGGAGGAGCGTGGAGGTGGGGGCTCTGCTCGGTGCGGGGGTCTGTCTGGCGATAAACACGTTCGTCCCCAGAGGTAAACACTCTCCTCCTGTCTGTGTTAGCGATGCCCTACCCTAGTCCTGGACAGCGGTGGAAAGTCCAGGGAGCCGAACGTTAAAAAGGCCTGCCGTGTGTTTCTTCCACCCATGAACTCAACCGGCTGATTTCACTGAGCAGTTCTAACCTCCTGGCTGAGGAATTGTGCTAATTAGCAAAGCCAGGCGATTGAAGCAAAGCACTGGGGAGCACGTTCTGAACCGATTTCACGCCTCTGACCTGGAGACCAAAAGGGCATGAGCAGGTTTCTGTTGTTGCTCAACTCTTCAAAAGCTTTATCGCTCTTCTGCAACATATAATGATTGGTTGAAATCAATGAATGACTGAAAGGATATGTTGTTCTCTCAATTTCTGGTTCACATCTGGGTTAGATCGTGGCATAAATATTTAAAATAAAAACGCAATAACAGTATTCAGCTGAGCTTATAAATAAATGTGGCTAAAATAGATGTGCGATAGAAACAAAGTGCATTAAACTAATAATTGGGAAGTTGAAAAAAAAATCTAGAAATAGTTTAGAGCTCCAGTAACAGCATTCTCTATTTTAAGCTGTTTGAAACACAGTTAACCGACCTAACCTCTGGTTTCTTGTGTCGGAATTGGATGTTGATTTTAAAGTGGAAACAAAAAGCAACAAACCCAGTGGCTGTACAGGACCTGAGCTGAAGTGCCTGTGTTTGGCATTGCCTAACATGCTCTGACTGGGGCAGTGGAGTAATCCTTCCTTTGTGTTTGTGTTTGTTGGTGAGAGGTAATGCAGCGTAGAGGATGTGTTTGTTGGTGAGCTATAATGCAGCATAGAGGATGTGTTTGTGTTTGTTGGTGAGAGGTAATGCAGCGTAGAGGGTGTGTTTGTGTTTGTTGGTGAGAGGTAATGCAGCGTAGAGGATGTGTTTGTTGGTGAGCTATAATGCAGCGTAGAGGATGTGTTTGTGTTTGTTGGTGAGTGGTAATGCAGTGTAGAGGATGTGTTTGTGTTTGTTGGTGAGAGGTAATGCAGCATAGAGGGTGTGTTTGTGTTTGTTGGTGAGAGGTAATGCAGCGTAGAGGATGTGTTTGTGTTTGTTGGTGAGAGGTAATGCAGCGTAGAGGATGTGTTTGTGTTTGTTGGTGAGAGGTAATGCAGCGTAGAGGATGTGTTTGTGTTTGTTGGTGAGAGGTAATGCAGTGTAGAGGAATGCAGCGTAGAGGATGTGTTTGTTGGTGAGAGGTAATGCAGTGTAGAGGATGTGTTTGTGTTTTTTGGTGAGAGGTAATGCAGTGTAGAGGATGTGTTTCTGTTTGTTGGTGAGTGGTAATGCAGCGTGGAGGATGTGTTTGTGTTTGTTGGTGAGAGGTAATGCAGCGTAGAGGATGTGCTTGTGTTTGTTGGTGAGAGGTAATGCAGTGTAGAGGATGTGCTTGTGTTTGTTGGTGAGAGGTAATGCAGTGTAGAGGATGTGTTTGTGTTTGTTGGTGAGAGGTAATGCAGTGTAGAGGATGTGCTTGTGTTTGTTGGTGAGAGGTAATGCAGTGTAGAGGATGTGTTTGTGTTTGTTGGTGAGAGGTAATACAGCGTAGAGGATGTGTTTGTGTTTGTTGGTGAGAGGTAATGCAGCGTAGAGGATGTGTTTGTGTTTTTTGGTGAGAGGTAATGCAGCGTAGAGGATGTGTTTGTGTTTTTTGGTGAGAGGTAATGCAGCGTAGAGGATGTGCTTGTGTTTGTTGGTGAGAGGTAATGCAGCGTAGAGGATGTGTTTGTGTTTGTTGGTGAGAGGTAATGCAGCGTAGAGGGTGTGTTTGTGTTTGTTAGTGAGAGGTAATGCAGCGTAGAGGATGTGTTTGTGTTTGTTGGTGAGAGGTAATGCAGCATAGAGGACCTGCCTCCCTGTTGTGTCTGGTTCCCCCCTCAGACATGGCACTGTGGCGCTCCGTCATTGCCATCATTGGCAAAGGCTGTTCCTCAGCCTCCTTCACCACCATCTTCCTGTTCACGTCCGAGCTCTACCCCACCGTGGTCAGGTGAGATGTTCCTCACTAGCAGAATACCTGCTTTAGCACAGGTTGGGGTTGATGGACTACACAGTAAGGCCTGTGTTCTCTTTCTTTGCAGACAGAACAGTTTGGGTTACAATTCGTTTATGGCCCGGGTAGGCGTGGCCGTTGCTCCACTGGTGATCCTATTGGATGCTGTGTGGCGGCCCCTCCCCCAGATTATTATGTGTGCGGCGGCCGTTACTGCTGGGCTGCTGGCGAGACTACTTCCTGAAACTAAGGGCCAGAGACTGCCAGAGACCATAGAAGATGTGGAACAAACCAGGTTCAGTAAAACCAAGAACACATTTGACATCCTGTATCTGGCAATATTATGCTCTCTGATTTTGTAATGAAGTATAAATATCATAATTACCATTAGACTTTGAGCAGCAAATGAATGGTGGGATGAGAACTTTAAACCAGGAGGTCATAGGTTCAAATCCCCAGTGGGATAACTGTTTGTGTATAATATCTACAGCAACGTAGGTTCATTTGAAGAGAAATGTAGAAAATGTAGGTACATAACTTCAGTTGCCATTGCAACAGCCCTTAATATGAATCCAAATGCTTGCTGCAAGGTATGGAAGTCATTTAAAAATAAAACCAAAGATCAATGCGGTAGTTTATAAAAATGATTTTGCTGTATTCCGTTGGCTAATTATGCACATCTTTCCTTCCAGAAACAAGCTTGTTAGCCTGCCAATCCAGGAACAACCCGACATTCCCATGGAACCCCTAATGAATGATAAGATTGAAAAGGGAACATAAAATACTTTTGACTCAAAAATTGTTTTGCTAAGCATATATGCAGTACTGTGTAGATCTGAATTCAGGTAATCAAAATGCAGTTGTGACCATATTAATAATATATTAATGATGTTATTCCTTCAAAGATTTACACTGTAACACACTGGTCACACTGCTTGATTTTTGTGCTTGATTTTTGCTTTTAATTCGGTGTTGATCGTTGCTTAATATTGTTTGCAACAATCCAAAAAGCAAATGTTGCGTGCAAGACTGTGTTTATATTCAACAAGTTGTTTATTACGCAGTTTTGTCAATATACGTTATGGGGGAAAAACTACAGCAGGTTGAATGAATTGTCTTTTGTACATTGCTAAAACTCCAAACAAACAATACAATCCAAGATATTCATAATACAGAAAGATGCAATACGGCGCAGTTTGAACATAAGCAAATATACAAGGTCTGTAGAATACAGCATGTGTTACTGTTCCCTACCAATACAATTTCTTACTGTGTTTATGAAAACATATTTAAGTACACATTTCAGTCTGACTTTGAGCTATTCATATTTGGCAAGGATACATAATATGGTGCTTTCCAGTGATATTTAAAACCATGCACTGATACCGATGAAAATAATAAAGTGTGTTACAGATAAAGTCCTCACTAACCTGTCTGCCTCTTTTGCTATACAGTGAGCAATATATACTTAAACACACGTGAAATGGTATGCATGTTCAAACGTTCAAAACACATTCAAACACTTCACATGAACAATGCTGAAAAACTGACTCTGTAGTACTGACCACAGACAACTATGAACTATATTTTATTCTTATACTTTTGAAGTCAGTGGCATGTTCAATACAAAGTGACAGGTTTATCCATTAAAGTTATGCATAAATATATATATGAAAGATTATACTTGCACAGGCACCAGGAACACATGGAAATAGACTTGAATAACAAAAAGTAATCAATTTTAAAGGTGAAAAAGTAGTTGTGGTATTTTCTAAATAAGTCTTAGTGCAGGTATCAGAATTTTCTGATCTTCATAGTACAGTGGTAATGGAAACCAGGTTTGAGAGGTGGAAAATCTGCATTTTTATTTGTCTCACAACTGAATTCTTTAATAACACCTATATTCTGAGACAATCATTTGAATACAGCCAGGATTCTTCATTGATTTATAATATTTCCTTTTTATGATATGTATTGTTAAATCTCCACCTTTGGATAGATGCATTCTAAAACAGTGATATGAAAGCCACATTAAATGCACATCTCGATATCCATGTCATTCCTAAGTGCTAAATTGTTCAAAGTTGGTCACATTTAAATAAGTCTGTTACAAGAATCTACCAGTTTTATAAGTATATAAAAAATATATTACGCCAAAAATAAATATACAATAATGTTGTTAAGGTCATGTGCACGACCTGCACATGTCAATCACTCACCTTATTTCTCAGGAAACAGGTATCAACCAATCACAATACAGGTAAACTCATTTGTGCATAAAATGGCCAATCAAATACGGCGACACAGTTCTTGGAGGTGGCCAATTAGGACTGGCTTGTGATTTCATTTTGCTCGCTCTCTTTATCATAGACGTAGCAGCCGACCTCTCCAATGTTCACTCCTTTTGGCCCAAACAGGTATCCGTAGCAAGGTACATGGCAGTAAGGCCTTCCGTCATGCTATAACAAAAAGTGAGTTGAATTAATGCGGGACTATTTCAGCAAAACAACTCACTTTGTCAAACATACAATCAGTCATCAACCGAGATGATTATTTTCACATTACAATGTTTTAGATTTGTAAGGATATGTCATTTGTATCAAAGGAAAATATGAAATCGTACTTTAAGGAAGCATTTTATAATATTTAACCTAAGCATGAGAGAGAAATTAATTCAGTACAGTAATTAATTGAGGGAAGTTCAGTTTGTCAATTTTTTGTCCACTGGAGGGAAGCAGATCCCCCATAACTTTAAAGGAACTTTTATCATCACTGTTCAAAAATGAAAAACGAACTAATTCTGAACAATCTGCTTCAAAACACATTTAACTGCTGTTGCCAGATTCCATAACTATCTAATACCCTGTGCTTTAAGATAGCAACATTGGTGCGAACTTTAACGTGGTGTGAACTTGACGCATACCTCAGCATGTCCACCAGGGGTCAGTGTTTTCTTACATCTGTCACAACGCAGGCAGGGTCGATGCCAGTTCCTCCCCAATGACATCACCTTCTCAGCTACAGTATAAGCCAGAGAACATGACTCAATTGTCACCTGGTGTCAATCACCAAACCCGTTTTTTCCTTCTGTTCCAGAAGCACTAACCTGATGACGGGACTGAAAACTAAGTAGCTGATATTTTTGGGTGGTGTCCAATAGAGAAAGAAATTATTTGGGTTTGTGATCCATTCCTGGTTTTCATTCCAACTTCTGGTCTTAGTTATGGAAATAAGCACTGACACATACGCCATCTGACAGTTTCACTGCATTTCTTAATAAGCACAAAATGATGGCCAGAGACTGCTCGTGTCCCTGTATGAAATGCTTTACTGTGCTCTAAGCTACAAGGTGTGTCAGTGTACACAGCCAGTTAGCTCATTTAGCTGCAGTAACCCTGCGCACACACACCGGCCCACCAGAACCTTAACAGCCCATCGCTGAACTACACAGTGTATTTATTAAAAATCAAATATGTGCCTGTGAATATTGTGAAGACTTCAAAGTTAGTTAAATGATTTATATGCAGTTGTCAGTACAGCAGTGCCTTTGCAGCTGTTATTTGGGGAAGCTGCATTAACCACACCTGTTGTCACAAGTATTTGCATATTCATACCAGCTTTCTTCCACCAATTACAGCCATTCACTAATAATCACCTAATTTGTTTACAGGCAGGTGGTAATTCAGGAATTGATTGCAGTGACGGTGCCCAGGTGAAACTGATAAAATGCTGGCTTATTTACGTTCTGGTGTGATGGGCTTTTTTTAAGTACATTTTTCAAAAATCTTTTTATAGCTAGTCAGACTTGGACAAACATTTGACGAAGCTGTTAGGTTTGCCAGGGGTGTTTGCTCATCTGAATTTATTTTTAGGCTCACATGGGCTGGAGTTTGTTTCACTTTGGTTATTTAAAGCATTGACTGATTTAGACATATTCAGCCTGATGTGACGTGTCTGTGCTGGAAGGGGAATAACCAGCGGACATGTTGTGGCGCTGGTCCTGCAGTAGCTGCCCTATAGGGCCAGAACTGCAGCCATAACTACGCACAGAGGGGATGGAAGGAGCTTGTCTGTCTAAAGCACGGCTGGACAACCCTGGTCCTGGAGAGTTGCAGCGTCTGCTGATTTTTGGGGTGTTTAAGTAATTCATTTAAGTCGTTGATTGGCTTGGGAAACCACACACCTTGTTCTCACAGCCTAAATTGGCAGCTGATTAGAAAGGAAACCACAAAAACCCACAGACACTGCAGCCTTCCTGGGATTCAGTTTGACACCCCTGGTCTAAAGTAGAAGTGGACAGCCCAGGTCCAGGAGAGCCACAGGGTGTGCTGGGTTTTGTAGTTACTCTGCACTGAGTTGATTAATTAAAGCGGTCATTTGGTTAACTCGCCTCACCTGGTTACTTGGGTCTGAAGCGGTTGCCGTATTTGAGGTGCAAATAAAAACCAGCAGACCCTGCAGCTCCCTCTCAAACTGAATCCCAACGGTGCCTCAGTGGCTGCAGGTTTCCATGGTTTCCTTTCAATCAGCAGCCAATTAAGGCCTTGAGAACAAGCTGTGTGGGTTCCTTCAGCCAATCAGTGACTTCCACAGTGAATCAGTGAACCACTTTGTGCTGAGAGCACCCCAAAAACCAGCAGACCCTGCGGCTCCCCGGCACCAGGGTGGGACACCGCCTGCTCCCTGATTAAAGCACCGCTGGCTTCATTAACACTGGGTCCCCACAAAGTAGGCTGACCTTTGACCTATCGATGCCCTGTCCCTGCAGGAGTCAGGCTATAGCTGTGCAGGTAACACATGACCTAAGGACTCTGTTACTGATATACTTCCTCACTTCTGTTCAGTGTGAGGGAGCTTACCGAAATACACCACCTTTCCACACCCTGGGCACAGTGACGTCTCCCCAGCGAACGTCTTCACGTAGGTGGGGGCCGCTGGAAAGACTGTGTGAAAACATTTCATGCGACACGTCAAAAATTAGCATGATTTTACTGAAAGCCATATAAAATACAGAATGTTTCGTTCTGATGCCAAGAGACTCAGGTCCATTGACACCAAGGCGCTCCACTCCCTACAGTCTCTGTCCCGTTCGTGCTGATATTAAACTGAGCTTCAGCGCCAAAGCTTTCACAGATTTACAGCTAATGCAGTTATTTTTAGCTGAAGAGAACAATCCTATTTATGAGAAATATTGCTTCATATTTTATTAGTTCACCGGAAAAAACAGTTTCTCTGAGTATACTGTACACAATATTGGGAAAGCCTTTTCTCTGAGTATACTGTGTATAATATAGGGAAAGCCCCGTGATTAAATTACAACAAACTGGATATTTTGTTATGCGTATTCTCAGAATATGTATTTTATCTCTGCTGAAGACAGTCCAACAAAAAAATATGCTCATGTTTAAAAATCCTTGCTATCCGATCATTATCAGAGACCAGGAAGAACAACAAGAAACATGTACGCCTGTACTTTGACCAAATATTTGAGGGATTCAAAACTGTGATGAATGCAAGATGTAAATGCAGAAAGATGTAAAGCAAAAGATAAACCTTAACAAAATTTTAATCTCTGCTTTGAAAAGCAGCATTCCAGTGGCAGTGTTCAGTCACACACCCCACCCCCCCTTAAACAAACACCATGTCTGCCCTGTCAAAGAAACGTGTCCCAATCGATTGAGGGCAAGTTTTGTTTGGCTGTTCTGACTGGCCGGAAAAAGCCTATTAACACAAGCACTTCAGGAAGTGCGATTACAGTCGGCCAATTAAAATTCCTCCCCGAACAGACAGCCTCATTATGGAGCTCAGCAGTGACTCCCTCGCAATGGAATCACTTTTCTATTTTAAAACCTGACCGCAACTTTCAGAGCTCATGGAGGGAGAGTCTTTATGTTAAAAAAAAAAACATCTGAAATTTTTCCAGCTCGGAGTTTGTCTGATGACCTCACCTTCTCCACCTTTCCTGCATGTTTCAGCGTCAGACCTGCTTCAAATTTTGAATCATTAAAACCTTTTAGGTAAAAACGTAACGCTCTCCTGCACATCACCAGCCGTAAGCATATTATCATAGGAAATAAGAATTTTGTTCTGAATGTTGGTTAGAATAGTTAAAATGGTCAATAACTTGCAGGAATTTTGCTAGTATCTAAAGGGCTGAAGTATTTAAAATACTTATTTGACACAAATCTGCCTAGCATACAGATATTCTAAGGAGGAAAAAGTACTAATATTAATATGCATTATAATATTAACAAAGATAGATATGATGCAGTTTACAGCACTAACCACCAGGCACAACAGTTCAACATACTAAAGACTGTGTTAATATGCTTGGTGAAGGTGAATATTTGAAGACAGGAACATAATGAAAGAACTCCACTGAAAATGAGTTTCAAGAAAAAAAACTCTTAGCTATAAAGAGCACAAACGTCATGGAGTAATGTAGCCCCACCCAATCCTAAAGCTCCCCCTCCCCACACCCCCTCCCCCCTCCCCCCTCCGTTTCTTTACCCTTCGGCTGCTGTCGGGTGGTCTGGGCGGGGGTCCAGGGGGTGGTGGGGCACCCGTCTGAGGGGCTGTCCAAGGATTTGTTGACCGGGGTGGGGGGCGGGGTGTCGTAGATGTAGGAGCCCACCCCTCCGATATTGACACCTGGGGGGGGGGGGGGAGAGAGAGTTCTCCTCAGCAGGCCCCACAAGCCAGGGAGCCAGACCCATGTTGTGTGAGCATAGCTAGGATAGGCTACAGGGGTACCCAGCCCTGTATTTCTTCTTTGGGGTGAGGAGTGGGGTGGTTTGGGAGACTGTTCTCTAAAAATACAAGATGGGCCAGTCTTGGTCTTGCAACAAAAACAGCAGTTATGATTTGTTCAAAACAAAAAGCCCATCCAGTTCATTATTGGTGCAACAAACCAAAACCCAAGGGACCGTTTCCTGGCCCTTCAGTCGCTGCGAGGTCACGGGGAGGTCAGGAGCGATCGGACAGACGGTCCTAGCCTGCGGCTTAGCAGACGCACCGGTCACAAGGGCGCACAAAACCAGGAAGAGGCTCGCAAATAATTCTGCGCGACTCCTGTCATACAGTTCCCTCACACGGCGGGTGCATTTCTCTGTGGGTGCTTCCCCCGGCCTTCGAGCGCGCTAAAGTGTGCTCAAGGGCGCTAAATCGTGCTAAAGCGTGCTAAAGTGCACTGAAGTGTGCTGAAGTGCGCTAAAGTGCGCTAAATCGTGCTAAAGCGTGCTAAAGTGCACTGAAGTGTGCTAAAGCGTGCTAAAGTGCACTGAAGTGTGCTAAAGCGTGCTAAAGTGCACTGAAGTGTGCTAAAGCGTGCTAAAGTGCACTGAAGTGTGCTGAAGTGCACTGAAGTGCGCTAAAGTGCGCTAAAGTGCGCTAAAGTGCGCTAAAGTGCGCTAAAGTGCGCTAAATCGTGCTAAAGCGTGCTAAAGTGCACTGAAGTGTGCTAAAGCGTGCTAAAGTGCACTGAAGTGTGCTAAAGCGTGCTAAAGTGCACTGAAGTGTGCTGAAGTGCACTGAAGTGTGCTGAAGTGCGCTAAAGTGCGCTAAAGTGCGCTAAATCGTGCTAAAGCGTGCTAAAGTGCACTAAAGTGCGCTAAAGTGCGCTAAATCGTGCTAAAGCATGCTAAAGCATGCTAAAGTGCACTGAAGTGTGCTAAAGCATGCTAAAGTGTGCTGAAGTGCACACGCAGCGCCACGTAGAAGGCGAGGGATTCCGCGGCGATCCGGGCCATGCCGCGCGTGGGAGAGGGGGAAGCATTTCACAGCTGCGCAGCTCTACAGATCAAAGCCTCATTGTTTTATCAGAGTTCACTCTGGCCAGCATCGGGCAGCTCAGGCAGCACATCCACTGGCTACACTCGCTATTTTATTAATACACTTAATTCATTGGCCCTGTTTAATTAGGACCGTTTCAGTATAAATGTATAAACTCGTATCGTATGTTCTTAAACTTGCAGTGAAAATTAGGGATGCCAATATTGTATGTGGAATTGGAGACCGTTTACGTGAATACACAAATGTTTATCACTGGAAAGGCCCTGTTTTTATTACTTCCCACTACCGTCCAACATTACCGCATCGATTTCAGCCCCCACAGCGACCTATAATCTCATAAATATTATGAAACCATATGCAGCAAAACTATTTTCTTGAAATACAGGACACAACTGAATCTATTCCAACAGCTGTATTTCTACATTATAGCGGTTTTGTTATATAGGGTAAGGGGAAAACGTATCAAGGCATATTACTGGCCAGAGAAAAGCGAAAAAATGTGCAAAACATGACAAAACACAAAATGCTAAAATAATAGTTTTGACTGCGGCACCACATGACTGCACTGTAATGTTAGACATGACTTCAAGCTCACAGTCAAAAGCCAGATTGTAGTCAATTAGACTGTGGGTTCAGTTTAGACTCCCATTTCTACAGTGTGAAACTCACCTTTTGTCTGTCACACATGAATGTGTCACTTCAGAAGGTTTTTTTTTTTGCTTTAAGCTCCCTTCATTTAGCAGTTTCCTATGTGTGTGAATAATGTGCTTGTTTAAAACAAAGCACACTCTGATGTACTAGAATGTACTCTCTTCTCTTCTGTGGTTTTTGTGCTTACACTCGACCCAATGTCAGAAGTTCTAAAGCTTTACGGACCTTTGAAATCCACGGGCTTTCCGACCCAGCAAACGATCACTGCAGTCTCATTTCAAAATGGAGGGATTAGGACAGAATGGATGTGAAGTTTCTGTGGCCTCTAATGAGTGACACGCATGCCTGAGCAGGATGGCCCGACCTTCACTCGATCCCAAGGTCATCTGGTGTGCGGTTGCACCCGCTTCGTCTCGGGATTCAACCTCACGCTGTTCCCTAAGGATCACTCTCGACTGCGCACGGATCGATGTGCTTTTCCACACCGATAGGTTTCTATAGACACTTATCTCTAGATCTTACTCTTACAGGACGCCTGAAAGCACACTTGCCTTTATTACAGGGTGTAATGGACTGGCTTGCTATGGGCGCTTGTATTAAGATCACAATCTGAAATGCATTTATACGGAAAATTCAACGGCAGCCCTTGCATACAGCGCTCTGAACATGTATGGCTCGCTGACTGGTTCTGACGTCCATGCCGCTTTGATCTCTCCCACGGGCACGCTCCAGGGGCTAGACCTTCGCACGACTCCACGCCTCTGTGGCACGTTCGTTTCTCCAGCAGCAATTCGAGCAAATGATCGCATGTCACCCCTGCCGATTCTAGGGGTGGGATGAGCTACTTTACGGGTCAGTTGTTAGTCAGTGACATTGAGCCAAAAGGAAAGAGCGACTACCATTCATTTTATAGTTAACTTATAGCGTTTGCTGGGTCCTGTTTTTAGTGTCATACTAAACTCAGCTAGGAACAACTCACAGAATCAGGGGTGAAAAGGGCCTGTCCAAGAAGGGCCAGTGTGGGTGCAGGTTTTAGTTCTAGCCCTGTGCCAAAACACCTTGTTCAACTGCCCAAGGTCTCGGCCAAAGACCATGGTTTACTGAAACAGGCAATTTAGTCCTGAGCCACCAAGCTGGCACCCACCCCAGCCCATGTCAGATAAAAACTGGACACCCCCGCACTGAGGGGATTTCATTTGAGACATCAGGTCACATTAGGTTTTATTCGGTCTTACCTTTGGGTCCGAACAGGGTTCCGTAGCAGGGCTTGTGACAGTACGGCAGTCCGTCGTGCTGTAGAGAACGATAAAACAAAAGGCGCATGAATTCTGTCTGTATAACGAAGTGTGTTTCTGCGTATTATTTACATTTTTCATTATTGCAACATTCACTCAGAGCAGTCAGCCTTCTCCTGTGTCACTGAGCCTTATGATTGTAGAATGCAACACACTAAATATTTAGTGTGTAGACTTTTTGGAAAACATCATGATAAAAATATTTCACAGCAATGTCGTTTTAAAAAATCTCAAAATCTGAACGTGGAAAAAAATTGTATATTAGCCAACATATTGTGAAGCGTCATAATATATTTTCTGATCTTGATAATATATTTTTTTTTAATGTATATATTGTAGTGTATTCAATTTCCGTAACATCATTAAGGCATTCATAAAACTTGATCTGCTACAGTGAGAAATTAAGATACGCTCAAATTATATTATATTACAAAGTTCTGAAGCTCAGTAAGTTCGAGTTATTCAGTCCAATTGTACGGTTATTAGATATGAGCCTTATCTGTGGATTATAAGACATGCCTGTAGATTTCTGACTTTGGAAGAGTGTAAAATAATTACATCACTCAGAAAGAGCTGAAACTTGGGCTTGGCAGGAAGTCGAGATGTCGTAATCTCCTGCCAGCAGGAAGTAATTTTCCACGAAAAGGGGGTTTGAACGCGGAGAAGGAACAGTCGGTGGGACTGTCACATGCTCTGAAATGAACCAATCACTGACTTTCCTGCAGAGAGGAAATTCTTTCAAACGGTTCAGTAAGAAGCCAGTGGGTATCAGCTCACTGTGGTTCCGCCTGATCATGCTGGTTGTGAAAACCTCCTTGTCCCCTCACTGGTTAACTCTGTGAGACCCCGATGCTTTAACATTTAAGCCCAGCAAGACACTAAACCCCTGAAAGCAGGGATGTCAGGTCAAATATCTCACCACTCATCACTTTAATGGCTGACCCAGGCCTGACATTTCCTTTTTCATTTGAAGGCTGAGGAGTTTGCTTTCTTGCCAAAATGACACGCATATCCTGGGAAAGCCCAGACCCGAAATTCCTCTCGACACCTCCCTCCTCCCTCGCTCATTATTTTTAGCCAATCACTTCCACGTGCACTCCCTAAAAATTCCCGCCTACGAAGGGAAATTGTTCTTGCATTGTCTGTGCAGCAAGCGGACACGCTGGGGTACAGGGCTCTGGGGCGCAGGCTCTGGGGCGCAGGCTCTGGGGCGCAGGCTCCCTGGCGCTGGTGTCCACTCCCCTCGCCTCAGTGAATCACTGCTCTCGCTTTCTTTCAGAGGCTGTGTGGGTGAACGCCTCCACAGTAACTGCACTGTCTCTCTGTTACATAACACAGAAAATCCACATCTCGCCTGCCAACGCTGCAGACAGCCCAAACCAGCCAAATACCTGCTGTTTAAAGGGAAACCTCACATTCTGGGGTTTTTTTCAAAACATTTTATACATAATATTTCAGTTTTAGTTATGTTTTCAATTGGCCCTGACAGTTTTATTGTGTGAGGAAGGATATTTTACATACTCCCAAAAGTTTCTGACAAGCTGCGGGGTTTCTAATTGCTGGCATGGGCAGCATTCACAAGTCTGTGGTTCAAAGCACCAAAAAAACACTTCAAATAACCAAGTTCCAAAACAGCATGTGCAGTGGCATTGTGTTTCCAGAGGCTGTATACATGAACACACCGGGGTTTCACTGCTAGTTCTCAGCCACAGCTGGCACTAGCGTGGGCAGGATGAGGATTCGTATAACCTAGCGTGGTCCATCACTGCACAGAGACCTGCTGCTTTTAGCTGCTAGTGCATCCTGGGAGCCATAAAACCATTTAAACTGGTAGGAATCCATACATCTGTACTGTCATTTCTGCACAGTGCCATTTACCAACACCTAATCACTGGCATCATTATTACCATTTATGACAATTCATTGTCATTCTAAACCCCAAAGTAGCTCTGTGGCTTTGGGTCCAGGCTGAATTCATGCCACAGCGCTCACTGTCACCTCTTCTCTCAGTCATGTGCTAATCTTGTCATGACGCACAAAGTCAGCCGGTGTGATAAGAGGTGGGGTGAACACTCATTGCAATTTCATCCCAAGGTTACTAGAGAGAGGATTCAATATCAAAAAATTCAGCACACCAATATAAAATTCCTGTCTGCTCTGTGACAACATATTTCAGCATGGAAGCATAAATAATGTACAGATAAAAGAGAAGTCTCTTATTCTCTGCCAGATTCTGGGGTCACATTCTGACCGTGTCTGTCAGAACCTGTTCAGTTTATTATTTTAAAAGCCATCGCTCAAATAGATTTAGAGTCTGTAATGTGCCTGCCTAGCCTCAGAAAAGGCGATGTCCTCACTGTAATGCAATCGCCACTCCCTTCCTCAAAATGAAAAATACTTTACATATTAAAAAAGATCTGGACCCCCCCCCCCCCCAATTGTGTTGCCATAAACAGACTGCATCACTTAAAATAGTTTCATAAATAGACTTAGATTTTTTTTTTTTTTTGACATGATGACCTTGCAGATATGACCATGCACCATGTTTTAACCTGACAGCCAGGCAAAGCGCTCCCACCTCGTCCCACTCCTGTCCTGTCCCGTCCCGGGGTATTTTCAGCCCTGTTCCCACTTCAGGCTCTCTGCTGATTAAGCCATCGTTAAGTCCTCAAGTAAGCGAAAATGAGACGAGCAGGCCCTGTCAGCATATCATCGAAAGGCCGTGGCAAAAGCAAACATTTACCCAGAGGTTTTTAACGCTCACAGACATCTGATTATCGAACCCGTCCCTCTGTCTCCCCCCCAGGCCCGAACAAGGCCCCGCTTTGTGCCGTGGGCGTCCGGGACGTTGCTGATGAAGGGCGCTGGTGTGGTTCGGCTGAACGGCTCCACTGTTCAGGCCGGCACAAAGGCTCAGCAGAGGACACCGTAACGCAGAGGCTCCAGAGGGGGGCGGGGAACGGGACAATTAAAGGTGCTCTGAGCCAAGTGCCCCATACCAGAAATATCCCATAAATGCCCACAACGTTTGCTTGCTATTCATTCAGTTCTCCGTGGTTTGCAGTCTTTTTTTATATTATCCAGTAGGCCGCAGGTTCCAGAACTTTCTGAGCCCACGCATGGCCCACTTTGTGAGGTCATTCATTTCCTGTGATCCATCCAATTAAAACGCACACTGCATTTCTTCTGTTTGTGTGTGTGTGTGTGTGTGTGTGTGTGTGTGCGTGTGTGTGCGTGTGTGTGTGCGCGTGTGCATATGTAACGGATCGGTATTTAATTTGACAGGCTGAGAATGTCAGTGGCATGCACAGCACAGTACAGCACAGTATGTTATTTTTTTCATGAGTCATCTCCTGACCCACTTCAATCCCTCCCACAACCCACGGTTTCCAAAAAAAAAAACTGCGATAGAGAGCCGAATATTCTCTGGAAGAATTTGCGTACCCTATCAAAGGCTACAACGGCAGCTCTCTCTGGGACTCAAACCTGCTTTTCCGTCGATGGTAGTCACTCTGTAATACCACCACATCAGATGTTTTTACACTAAAGACCACAGCCGCTAATTATCCTAATGAAACATGCGAAACGCACAGAACATCACAGTGGTGTTACCGTCTGTAGTCGCCGTGGATACCAGACGCTGTTTGAAGACGTGATCTACAGTAGGCTCCTCCCCATAGTGCAGAAATAAGAGTAGGGCTGCCCAATCCTCCCTGGCATGTTTACATACCTCCCTCCAGGGGAGTACACCACTCTCCAGCCTATCTCTCATTATATGTCCTGTATATACTAATTATGTCGCCAGGTGTGGTCCACACCACCCTACTCCCACAGCCCCTGCAGGCTCACACATTTTCAAAGGGCAGTCCTCACAGTGATCACAATAGTATCCACTTCACCCCTTTAAACACCTTGAAAAAAAATGCTCCTTTTGTCAAATTAGCTCGCAGAATGCTAAATTAGCTCGCAGAATGCTAAATTAGCTTGCAGAATGCTAAATTAGCTCACAGAATGCTAAATTAGCTCACAGAATGCTAAATTAGCTTGCAGAATGCTAAATTTCTTTATTTCGCTATTGGTAGTAAGGATATAGGGCAGGGAGGACCGATATTCACAGAGAGCCTCTACTTGGCTTGTTTAACTGTTCATGTCAGTCAGGAGCCACTCTCTGTATTGTACATATAAATAAAAACATACTAAACATTAGCTTCTGGAAAGTTCTCCTCCACTTGAGTTAACAGACAGTGGGGAATGATCTGAAATATTGTGCACAGGGTGGAAGAGATCATGGTAACACGTACAACATCAAAGCCCCAGTCTCTAAATAAACCTTCTGTCAAAATGAGCTGAGATTATTATAATTTTGCTATGTAATATATGATTATATTGCAGCTTTTAATTATGGTCTGTTACTTGACAGGATATCACAGGGCACAGAATTAGTCAACTAATTCAGTCTGAGCAAACCAGCCAACCGAGGACGTTTGCTTATTTGGAAAAATACAGTTTATAAAATATTAAATTATGATATTACATTACCTACCCCCTCCGTACGCCCCAGAGTCTATGTATTTGCAGTGATGGATGGTTATGAGGCTGCTTGTCACTTTCAGAGAAACAGAGGGAGTAGGGTGAAGATTCACATCCATGTCAGCACTGAGGGTCAGTACACAACCCCAAAACTTTAATCTTACGGTCCTTCATGACTTATGATCTAAGCAATTCAGGACCATGTTTTCCCACGATAAAAAAAAATACTAGATAACTCTGCAGAAGAAGCCGCGTGTACAGAGTATATGATATGATATGAAATGACTGACAGAATGGAATAATGCAATATGAGTTCATGCGCTGACAGTTCGGAATGCCTCCAAGATTCCGTTAAAAAAATTCCGCCACCATATCTCAATATTTCATTTTCCATTTTCCCAGTTGAAGAGTCACCCAACACGCCGTGACAGATGCGCTAATGAGAGCCGCACTAAATCCTAGACCTTCGTCATTAAAAATTAACCGGAATTATCTCGCCGCCGGCTCGTTTACGAGCCCATGGGAAACCGCGGAGCAGTGCTGCGCGCGAGGTAAAAATAGAGCGCCCGGATTCGCGAGGCGACCGCCGCGGCTCAACGAGCCAGAAAACTCTCCGGCTCTTTTGACGCCGGAACAATCAAACGCGACGTCACGCAGAGGCCGAAGCCGTGGACGTGACCGGCGACCATGGAGAGGTGTCGAGTTATTTTTGAGCCGCGGCGCACTTATAAAAGTGGGAGGGGGTGAGAGTGTGTTCAGGCATAGTTCTGGAAAACCGGCGACCAAATATTTTGTAGCATTGCGTGAAAGCAATTCCGTTAAGACATTCAACTGCTTTGGCGTAAATAATAGACAACCTCAGTCCACTGCCAAATGAATAGCAATATTCCAGCAAAGAAACCAGATGGTAATTTAATTCTGTGCTAGCCTGTTGTGTGTCAGCAGTGTGTACACTCAGCACTGTAGATTTATACATGCATGTACATGCACAGTTAGTATGTGTAATATTTATACACGCACAACGTATCTCAGTCGTGTGTTCATGAGTACTGTAGGCGAGTGTGTTTAACATACACAATTTCACATGTATGTGTTTGCTGACAGGTTCAATGGACTATGGGTCACACGACTTTGGACTGCGTTCCAAAAGGTGCCTGTATGCTCTAGAGGCGGCCAAAGTAGTGGGTCGATTGCAGTGTGCTTAGCTGGAGTCCAAACCTCAGGTGTAAACACCCTAGACCACAGAACAACAGCACAACTGGAGCAGCTACCCGGAGCTGTGAAATAAGGAATTGGCTGTTTGGTTCCAGTTGTAATGCAGTTCTGTGGTGTAGGAGAACCGTGCTGCAACTGACCCAGTAACCCATTAGTTCTGCTGTAAGATGTGAAGCAAATCCAAGCAACCCAATTAGTTCCCAGAGACAGACAAGCATAGAGCTCCTATAAGGAAAAGATCAGGTCAGTATCGTGAACGTGAAGGGTCTAAAATGGTCAAAGGTCCCAAGATGAACCTGTGGACATATTAAGGTTTGACCGCAACGATGAACCTGCTGACATAACTCTTAACTGTTGACATATTAAGGTCATTGTTTACACTGTGAAAGGGGGAAAATTGACCATTATATCGAGTAAATCTCAAGTGTGCTGCTATCAAACTCTTTCAAGTGACTTCTCTATTAACACCCCCTAATTAACTATTATGAGATGTGTCAGTTTAGAATGTTTCGGCTTTAACAGTAGGGACTGTGTCCCTGTGCCCAGGCTGGGCCAGGCTGTGTATGACCCCTGTGCCCCTGTGTCCCTGTGCCCAGGCTGGGCCAGGCTGTGTATGACCCCTGTGCCCCTGTGTCCCTGTGCCCAGGCTGGGCCAGGCTGTGTATGACCCCTGTGCCCCAGTGTCCCTGCACCCAGGCTGGTGTGTCGCAGGCCAGTCTCACCTCCGCATGGCCGCCCGGCGACAGGGTCTTGTTACAGCGTTCGCATTTCAGGCAGAATCGGTGCCAGTTCTTCCCCAGAGAGCTCACTTTTTCAGCTGGGAGAGGAGAGGAAGAAAAGAGAGGAATAAAGGAGAGGAATAAAGGGGAAAGCCAGGCGCAAAGAGTAATCTGGGGGGGCGGGGTCGGCGATGGGGGGGGGCAGCATCGTTTTCACTATCACGGTCTGGGATTTTACAGCTCGGGCTGAGAGGGACGGTGGAACTCAAGGGTTTTTATTTTTTTATTTTGCAGTGCTTCTTCTCCACAGCACAGTTTTGGTCGCGCCGCTTTTTATTTTAAATACAGAATGCGTGTTTTGCAGTCAGGCAGTTTTACACTGGGTGGGGTTTTGAAGGAGACAATGAGTTTATTTTAGGAGAGGGAAGTTGTTTTGTTCTATAAAAGCATCATTTGTTCATAATAACTCTACGGGGGTTCGTGAGATGTGTCCTGTTGTCTGAGTGTTTATTGGCTGTGTGGACTGTGGAGTATTTCTGGGGCAGAACGCTGTTATGCAGATAAAGTAATGTCTCCTGTATACAGACAGCAACATGCTGAAGTGCAGCCGTGCCCAGAACACAAGCGATGGTGACGCTGGCTCCGTGATAACATTACATGCGTTTATCACACAGCTCCTCGCATTGAGAGGAGACCTGATGCTAAACCTCCAAATAGCTGGGAATGGACAGGCCGGACGGTACTGAAGCTTGGTTTCCAAAAGCCACCGCAGTGTCACAATCTCCAGCGTTAGAAAGACGCTGCCACAAAATATTGGCATATATTTATGAGATATCTTGCAGTGGATTCCCTCACAGCTGATTGGTCGGTGCAGTTCAGCACTGAGCTGTCAGCATGCCCAGCTCGTGAGTGTTATCACAGCGAGGCCCCCGCATCGGACCGCAGGCCAGACTCACTCTGTTCACCAAGTCCACGGCTACATTACTGGCATTATTTGTCAAAAGAAATGTTTAAACTACATATGTACATGTTAAATTACATAATTATTTTTTGCCTTAAACTTCAGTAAAGCGTTATTTAATAGACTATTTGCAAACTATTTTCTCTTAGGGGTTGGGGGGGGGGGGGGGGAGGGATGTTCACCTCAACCCCCCCAATCTTCAAAACAAAGTTACATACCATTACATACATACTTACAACAGTGTATTATTTCACTTTCATGATTCATAATAAGTACACTTTAAACCTCTCTTGAATGTATGACTAAAATTTCAGAAAGGTTGTGTGTTTGGTTGTGCGTTATTCGCACAACCAAACACACAATCTGGACTTTAAGCCCTTCCCCAAACTTTTATTTGATCTAGCCTTAAAAAACGCTGCACGCCAAGTATTTACATAATCTTCATTCACAACAGCAAGTTGATTAATTAATATTTAAAGACAATCTAATTATGCTTTTTTGGAGAAAAAAAGCCTTATTTTCTCCGTTTTCTTTTTTGAGCATTATAATCCCTTTTTCAAAATCTCTTTTTCAAGGGAGCTCTGGTCAACGTGACGCTGTACTTGGAAACACTTACGTTAGATATGATTTGATAAAATAAACGGGAAACGTGTTTTTATTTTTACACCTCGGTTTTCACTGCGATAAAAAAAACACAAATGTTCTCTGAATGATAGTTCTCAGTTCATTTCCCTGAGGGCTGAAAATTCGTGAGTACTTGTTCACTAACATTCCATAAAGCACCTAACATTCCGACGCATCCACCGTAAACAAAGTGTCCGTCGACGGACAGGTGAAAGTTTAAAGCGCGCGCACCGGAGGAAGGTTGGTGCGGCCGGAGACATGGCACCGCTCCTGAAAGGTTTCCGTTCCACCTCATGCACAATTAAGGCGAAGCTGAGAAGCAAAGTCGCCGGCGCTGACAACAAGCCGCTAATGGTACCCCCACCTCCTCAGTGCCCGCCAAGGAGTTACATAAACTGCTTGTTTTGGTTCGTTTTACTGGGTAGGCACCCTTTTCGGGATTCTCTCTTTTGGTGACACGTACAACAACCCAGAAACAAAACACACACGCGCGCACGCACACTTTCCCATAGCGCATAAGGTCATTCAAGCGCGTTTAATTTTTTTCCATTTTAAATTAATTGTAATAGCAATTACATCTAAATTTGCAGCGTATATAAAATATTCATTATAATCATCAGCGCATACGATGACGGATGACAATTTTATCTTTCATGCAATTATAAGACAATATTATCTTACCAAAATACACGGGTTTTTCGCATCGGGGGCACTTGGAAGTCATTCTGAACGAATTCCTTACGCTTTCTGTGCACTAAACAGTCCGCGAGCACGACGGGATTCAACAGCTGGGCTCTCCGCGCCGCGAAAGCCATTCAACTTTAAAGGACCACAGCGTCCCGCCTCCAGGCCATTCCACACGGGCGCGCTTACGTGCCGCTGCTTTTCATAGGCTCGTGGACACATCAGTTACGAGACGCTCAGAAACTTCCAGCGGATCATCTAGGGCGAACGTGTATTATCTCTTTTACTGTGGGTTATTACAAGTATTTCCTGTGACCATGATTGCGAATAATTATGTTAAGCTGTTTAATATTGTTTTGTTAAATATGAGCTTACATTTCTATTTTTGCGCATTTATTGGCCGAAGGAAGTAGTAATGTGAACGAGGAATGTGATGTTGTACAATGTCATGTCTATAAATTTAGCATTTATTTAGCTTGAGTATGGCGCAGGTGTGGCCCTTCATAAATATTGATTGTGTATTTATGAAGACTCAAGGAAACCTTTTCACATCCAGCCTTTGTTTTAGTCACTTCGGATTTCTGATACAATGGGCCGTTCTGTTGCAACCTCAAAGTCATCTCTATATATAGGTCCATTGTTGGTTCAAAGGACAGGAAGTCATTTTTTCCAATGGATAAATCTCAGCTGGAGAAGCTGGATTCCGCTTTAGAATATAATTGGAAAATGTATTCTATGGTTGTTACTGTTATGCAGGAGAGGTGGAGAGATGTCAAGACTGAACATGATTAACATTTCAAGCCATTTGACTGAACACAGGTCATTTAAAACTGCTGACACACAGTAAATTGGTGTGCCAAATGCGCTCGTGTGTCTGTAGGCCCTCCCCTCATGGTGCCAATTTTGATTTGGGCAATGCGGTGTTTTATTGTCAGCTGGTCCATTCCAACCCAGGTCAGTCCCACTTTATTTATTCTTGTGTGGTTTGTGTTATAATAATCATTTCATATGGTTGGTTATTATTTTAAATAGGTGAGGCTCTCACACAAGGCACAGACCTTTCTATTTTCTTCCCTATTTTGTATGCAACCAAGTTCTTTAAAACTTATTTTATAAGTGTAATGATGCACTTGAGGCTGTATAACATGTGACAATTATTTAAATAAGTCAAAACTGTTCCTGCCTGAATTTTGTTTGACATCACAGATACTAGTCTCCTGTTTGAGTCTGTAAAAGTGATGCAAAAGTTATACACCAGTTTGTGACAGCAGCGCCCTCTGCTGTATCGCAGTAAGAATTGCACTTTGTTCCGTTGTACTACACACCCTGTAGTGCAGCAATGTCCCGTGGCCTGGATTTGCTGGATTTTTAGCAATTAAGTGACGAGTAACCAGCAGACCCTGTGGTTCTTCGGGACCGGGGCTGGCCACTTCTTTACTGACAGGGAAAGCCTGCCTGTGGAGGTGTGAGGACTGGTTTTTCTCACACTGAATTTGCATTTGATCATGCATCCGGCGTAAATAATTAATAAATGATGAAGGCAGTGGAATATTTTACAGTTTATTACAGTCCACAATTACAATGTGTAATATAGCGTCGAATACAAGGCATACTATACACCCAGTGCAGGTGCGTGATAACCAATTCCCCCTGAAAAATGATCTTTCTCTTTTTAGGAACTCTTTTTTCAGAACCTCATTGGTATTACTAAAGGGCAAACCTAGATGGGCTGATTGGAGTTGTGATTTATTTTTGATTAAATGCATACTTGTACAAAACCATGGCATGAAAATGTCAGCAAAGAGGACAGCACACAAGCACATTGCTGAAAATATCCATTTCCGATGTGGTCCTTGTGATCATTTCCTTGCATTTGCACTTCGTAGCGTTTCCACTGGGAGAAGCCATAGAGTCGGATGTAATGAAACGCTGTGTCGTTCAGTCTGAGCGCGCGCAGGGGCTGATATGCAGCAGTTGGGGAAGGGCAGTCCCTCGGGGCCAGATGGTCAGGAGGAGAGAAGTGTGGCAGTTCTGCCTCGTGCTTATGCGGAAGGTGAAAGTTTGCCTGCTGTTAGTGATAAATTAAAATTTGCTTAAAGCCATCAATCTTGCATATTCAATCTTGATCAAGCCCTGCATTGCACCATTAACCTCTTGTGAGGCCAGTACCTCCCTCTCCTGCTCCCTCTCTCTCTCCCTCTCCCTCACTCTCTCCTGCTCCCTCTCCCTCTCCTGCTCCCTCTCTCTCTCTCTCTCTCTCTCTCTCTCTCTCTCTCTGGTCTCCTGCACACGTTTAAAGAATTACAGTGCCACAAGGTCAGCAAAACAAAGATGAGGTCACACAGTTAGCCATTATAAAGGCACACGGCTATAAATCTTGCTTCACAGAAAAAACAACATTTTTTATTAAGTTGGGTTGCAGTACGGGTAACCACCAGGCCCATAATAATGCTCTCTGAAAACGCACATGCTTGTGTCATGCGAGATAATCAATAATACTATTTTACAATATATTTCACCTTCATCATCTTTCTGATAGCCAGAAAGTGCACCCAGTTAAAATATGCCCCACCCCACCCCCCACCCCCCCAACACCAGGGATTGAGCTGTTACAAACAGAAAAACAACTAGGTTGTCAATATGCAATACTTTTGCCATATTAAGAGACAATTGAATGCTGATGCACCATTTAAAAATCAAAGACCTGATAACAGAATTATTTCAAAACATATTTTAGATAAGATGGGGTAGAATTCTGTTACCATGGGATACGAGAGGCTGAGCTTACTCGTAACCAAGACCAAACTCCTTCCACAAAACTGCAGAATGATGGAAAATATGCTTTTAGTAGAATAACGGGACAGAAGGGGCACTTAATGGCTGGTTTGATTAATGATATATAATATATATTAATATAGAGCACAACACATTGATTCATCTTCAAGTGCGGAGGTGTGAAGCCCTACTGTGGCAATTGACTGTGATTATGAATAGATTAAAATGAATTAGAATTAGATTAAAATGAATATGACAAATCAGTTTTCAAAAAAAGAGCTTTGAAAGAAGCATGGAAAGGTGTGTGTGTCTGTTTATGAGTGTGAGTGTGTGTGTGTGTGCGCATGTTTGTGTGCGTGTGTGCATGTGTATGCGCGTCTGTGCACGTGTGTGAGTGTGCGCATATGTGTGTGTGTGCATATATTTGCGGAGGTCACAGATAATGGCACAGCTATGCACAGCCCCATTCCTCTAGTCTACCTCCTGCCTTCAGCAGACATACATTCCCTGTTATCTGAAAGAGATGGATATAATTGTGCCATTGTTCTGCAACACTTTAAATGCCCTCTAGTGGAAAGTGTAAACTCTTTTTGTTTTTATTCAATACTAGGACCTTGGGACAAGGTATTTCTGTTGATATATTGCTACTGTCAAGCAAACAGCTAAATAGAAACTAAAATAAACAATGAAAATACATTTTAAAAAGATGCAAGAAGAATGATAACTCATGACACAAGCTTTGTATAGTTATATACAGCTTTCTCCCTCTCTCTCTCTCAGTCTCTCTCTTTCACTCCTCATTTAAAGTTACTATGGAAGCCCACAAGTGAAAGCAAACAGAAGACTTCTCTCAGTGTTCGCCAAACCTCATAGAGGACTGTACCCCCTAAAAAGCAAAAAAATCTCAATCTCATTTCACACTCAGAAAGAACAACACAGCAGCGTATTTTACGCAACAGAAAAGATAGGCCATGAAAGGTCAGAGGTCATAGCTGGCAGCAGTGGCTGACTACCACTCACCCACAACATAACAGTCACTCAGATGGGGTGGGGGGTGGGGGTCAATTACAAATGGAGGAAAAAGAACTACAGACCTGTTTTCTGGAAATATACACACAGATTTGATTATGGTACAAATCATGGACACTGAGTGAAGTCTGAGTACATATTGAATTGGCTCGTTCAAGTTTTAATATATCAGCTCTTCCTCACCTTCCAGGACAGATCATGTGTGCTGCTAGTGACATTCTGTGAAACATATATACCATAATGCCCCAAACATTCTCTGAGTGACATCCTTCAACCCTGCAGCTCACAGACATTCGTTTCAATGCAGTTATACAAAGATGGAGGCATGCATTAATCTATTCATCTAAAAGAAAAATAAAAGAAAATAGTCTTTTCAGGTCAGATTCAGGGTCAGCTTGATATCTTGCTCCATACTGCCTTACTGTACTGCACAAACCCAGAACTACAGATCTGGACTCTGTTCTGAATGCCAGCTCACCAAGGTACCATGTATCACATACTATTACATGGTGACTGCCGAACGTTTGAAGCATCCTTTAATGGACTATCACACTATCACACTAAGATGTGGTCGCTTCATAATGTCAATGGACTGAAATGACTACATTTAAAATGAGAGAAAGCCAACTGTAGTGTAAAAATTCTGAATGACCAAAGCCATATCTTTCAGATTATGCTGATTAGTCCGGAAAATGCAGAGCATTGTCGGATTGAACGACCTGTTCTCGTCATTATGTTATGTTACGTTATAATTTACATTTTCAGTTTTCTCCCGCCCTCCCGTCTAGCTGCAATGGAGGAGATCATTTTTTTTTATCGTAATGCTATATACAGTAAAGCTGTGACTGTTTATATACGAATGTGTACACTTATATATAATATATAATGTATGATCAACTGCTTGCTCAAAACAAAGTAAGTTTGTTGTTAGTCTGGTTCATGATAAAGGTGTTCAAATTTATTTATTTTTTGCTTTGAACTTTGCTTTTTCTCCAAGCTTGGCATGAAACGTGCACCTCTAAATCCACCTATAAATCACGTATATTCTTTAAATGCTCTCAGGAGACCAGGGATCCGTGGTGTCGGTCGGTAGATGTAAGTCACTCAGGCAGAAAGATTGCTCCGCCTTTAACTCGCGTTTCCACAGTTCTGTCTTCTTTCATTGGCCCGTCCCAGGATCATTTTAATAAAGCCCGCGGAAAAATATTCCAGAACACTGCACTGTGCTGCCGGTCAGCTTTTCCGGTCAGAAATCAGTTGTTATTAGCAATATCTGCAGAAGATTAATGCAGCGACCGTCTGCAGAAAACTAGGTACAGCTCTAGTGTACACAGAATGGGAATACTCCACTCCTTCCTTTACAGATAACCTGGACAAATGATAATGTACAGACCAGAAAAGTACCAGTGACTACAGGGATTTGGAATTAAAAGTAAATATTGTACAATCACACGTGCTGTTAAATATTATAATGAATCACATGGAGTATGCACATTTCAGAGATGGTGTACAGGTTGTTGCGTAGATTATGATTGGCTTACTCTGCCAGCATATATTTCAGTTGTTGATTCCTTGATTTCATGGTATGCAAACGAAAGTAAGTCCTGTGCTTTTGGCGTTTAGTCCGTCGTGTTTGCGGAGCTTTAAGACCTAGTTCCTCTGTGGCTTCGCAATCTTCCATTTTCAGGCCAGACGCAGGCATCTTCTCCACCGAGCGTTCAAGAGAAATGTGGCATTCGATTGGAGGTCCTGCAAAACATAACAAAACAAAAAATGAATAAATTATCTACAGATTATTCATGTGTTGTATTCTCCCCATCAGCAAAGAAACAATGCGCTCTCTTCCATACAATGGTATTATGCGTTTGTCTCTACATTTAAATGGCAATGCTACTTCCTACACAACATTATTTGGTAATAGCTGATGCCACCAAACCTAATTTATGAAAGTATAGAAGAAGTACCATTTGATAACACTGATTTTTTAATTTTTTTTTTTTTTAGCTCTTGAGGAAAACACAGTACCAATAATTTGAATAAAGGCAAATGTCTCCTTTACTCAACTCTGGAAGAGAAACTATTAAATAGGCCTACTCTAGTCTGTGTCTTTTTTGCTATTATAGGCTACTAATATAACAGAGAGAACGTACTTTCAAAGGTTTTCAAAGCAGTCTTGGAAACGGACACGTTGCTTTTTTATATGGCACAGACAGGACAATCTATAAAAATATACCTGGAGTAGCCTACTCGCCAATATCCTACCTTGTCTCATCAAAGATGATAAGAAAGATATACAAAACTGGCAGGGAGAACACGTAAAAACATTATGTGTAGGGGAAATAATCTAGATAAATAATATATAAATCATAATTAAACCAACTGCTCCCTCGGCAGGCTTTTTCAAAATGTCAGTTCACGTACCGATGAAGCTCCTAAGTAATCATTTATTAATTATTATCTTGTGTGCTTCCCGCGTGCGTGCTCCCAGTTTATTTAGGCTATATGTCTCGCGTGCATAGCAACAATATTTACCGCTTACGTGGCCTTTGCTACTTTCGTGCGCTTCATCCGTTTCCTCCGCATCAGGGTCACCTGCGGCCGTTTCAACCCCGCGAGGAGCAGCAGAAGTCTGGGCCGGGACTTGGTCAGCCAGCTTCTTAGTAGCGTCCCTTTTGGAAACCTGGTAGAACAGACCGGCATTTCACTTATCGGCGACGCAGACGCCCAGACGTTTATGACGAAAATCAACGTTTTACACAAACGAGGTGTGCGGGAAGCTTTTTGCTCCGTAAGGTCCGTTCATTTTGTGTTGTAGCCTATTGACCGTTGGTATCTCCAGCTGAGTCCCCATTCAGCAGACACCAAAAATATCTCATAAAAAATAAAATACACACTTAAATGAAACTAACTGTGCACACCATATACTTGTAGATATGTTAAATATTTGCACTGTATCAAGATGTTTTTTTATAACAATGTGGCAATCATGCTTATTTTAATGAGACAAAGACAAGAAATTATTTTCTTAAATATTTTCTCTTTAATCAGTTTCCGTTTATGTAGTAATTGTGTAATTGGACATTTTACTGTGCGTGTACACTCTTACGAGTTGATTTAACAGTGAATGTTTTACTGTGTAGCAGCTAAAATGCATGAATTAATTCATTTATTTTCGACACTTTGTAGCATAAAGTGAAAATACTGAAATGTTGGTTATACACTTGTACAAAATCTTTTGTACAAGAGTTAAGAATTGCAATTATCATCACCATTTTAACTAACCAATTGATAACAAGAGAGAAATCTGTAATGGGAACGATTACTATGTTCTTGAAGTTAGACTGGACAGCACTCTCGTAGTTACGATGGCAACTTACAGATAGGAATACTTGAATCACTAAAGATACAAAAAAATGTTATGCCAAGGTCAAATATCCAGTCTGTCTGATCAAGACAATGTCAATTGTGTTGTTTCTTTTGACTTCATAGAAAACCTTCTTTAGCTTGCTAGATGCCCATAGTAAAATGTTTAGTGTTAATTCAAGCTTTACATACTGCAGTTCATATGAGTTCAGTGTGAATCACAGTATTCTCATGAACTAATTTAACACGGAACATTTTCCTGTCTGGGTGCATAGGGTGGGGCAGTGGACAACCTGAGAAAGCACCAAAAACACCAAACATTTAAACAGACAGACCGACTAACAGAGAGAGGGGGGAGAGAGAGAGAAGGATGGGGGGAGAGAGAGAGAGAGAGAGAGAGAGAGAGAGAGAGCAGAACAAAGTAGTTCAGAGCAAGACTGTTTGAATAAGTAGCTCGCTATGACTGGTAACGACCCTCACCAAAACACCATAACAAAAATTTAGCGTCCTGCGCGGCGGCACCTCCCGGCCCAGCGGTCCCATCCCTGGCCGCTGTAAAGCGCACTGAGCCAGCCCGCCGCGGCCGGTCCATCTCTCCCCTTTTATACGCGTCCGCGGCTCTCTCGGTCCAGCGCGGTGCGAGTGCTGAGTGCGACGGAAAATATAAAAAAAACGCTCGCGATTGTTTGACTTTTGCCTGTCGAGCGCGGTCCAACCGAGCCGAGAGAAATCCAGCAACACGTAGACGTGGGAAGGCCTTACGAACTCCATTGTGTGTGGAGCTCAGTGTTGGATATACAAAGGCCGTCTGAAGTTTACAGCCGTGTTTTTTCAGTTACAAAATTATATTAATCCACCGATGAGGAACATCACATCTTCAGAAAGAGCAGGAGTCAGTCTCCTTCCAGTTTTTGGAGCATGATGTCCTGTTCCATGAAACACAGGATTTTGAGAGATGACCATCCTCAATGGAAAGGTTTAGCCTTATGTCTGACTCAGGTTTAAAAAAAGACTACACGTCTTGATGAATTAATGTAGTCTGGTAAATTATGTTGTTTTTTTTTTAAATACAAAATTGTTTAGCATGTTAATATCCTCTGGGTGCTGTGGCCTCACTCAGCAGTGTGGTTAATAAGCACAAGGGCCTTTCCCCTTCCACGATTCCTCATGCAGAGACATTGGTCCTTAATGATAGGAAAAATCTAATAAACGGAAATACACATAACACACTTAAAAATAAAAAAAGCAGTTGAGTTGTCCTTAATAAAATTAAGCACGTCTTCCCTTTTTGATTGAAGTTCCAGCTAATTAATGCTCATTCCCGTTCATTCACTGCGACAGTTTGCACCCTTCTCAGCCAGTGCCTTCTGAACTGTTCTAACACGGCTTAAATGCTGCTTTTGCTTCTGTTCTCTCTCTCCCCCTCTCTCTCCTGCTCTCTCTCCCACTCTCTCTCCGTCTCTCTCTCCCTCTCTCTCTCTCTCTCTCTCTCCCCCGCTCTCTCTCTCTCTTGCTCTTTCTCCCCCTCCCTCTCCCCCACTTTCTCCTGCTATCTCTCTCCCTCTTGCTCTCCCTCTCTCTCCTGCTCTCCCACCCCCCCCCCCCCACTCTCTCTCCCTCCCTCAGTCACCCCACTTGATTGTGTGTCTGTGCAGATGGGCTTACACCAGCCCATGACCTCTCTTTGACTTCTGGCATGACCTATAGGTAGGCTGCCAAAATTACTGACCCATCACTGAAGTCTCACGAGCATCAAACAATTTAGCTTGGCGATCCCACGTATAGCCAATAGCCCTACAGTAAGAGGAGGAAGCTTAGCGCCTTGAAAAAGTTCCTCTGATCTGTGCATTACATTTTAGGTCCCTGTTGTGTAACAGACATGCTGAGATCTAAAAAAAAACACACAATGCACAAATGTACTGTCTGAATGTCTGAGTATGGTGCAAGTACAATAACCTATACAATAGGTTATTTTATTTTACTGTGACTTTACTTTTTACATTTCATTGACAATATCCTATTTTAGCTTTAAAACATTTTGAACTGAAATGTGCTCTACAAAAAGTGTTTTATTATTATTATTTTTTTAAATTATTATTATTATTGTGGTTTCTGTTGTTATGATAGAAATCACACTAAAATCATGATCATTCAGGCCTAAGTGATACAAGGTTTAGCCGCTTTTATCTCAATTGAGAACAACGATCAGCTCCATCACAGAAAGTAGCGAGTCATTCAATGAAATAGCTTGGAATTCCGCAGTACACTGTACATTCCCTGAAATATCTATACATAGCTTAAAATAAAATATGAAATAATAAAATATATATACAGTATATATTTTTATTTTTCACTTCAAATAACAATATAACACCCAGAGTGTAGCACAGTGGGGAACTGGGCTTGTAACCAAAAGGTCGTAGGTTCGATTCCTGGGTAGGACACTGCCGTTGTACCCTTGAGCAAGGTACTTAACCGAAATTGCTTCAGTATATATCCAGCTGTATAAATGGATAAAATGTAAAAATGCTATGTAAAAAAAAAAAAAAGTTGTGTAAGTCGCTCTGGATAAGAGCGTCTGCTAAATGCCTGTAATGTAATGTAATGTAATGTAATAACACCCAAATCTCAGAACTATACTTTCCTCTGTGAGTCCACTTGCTATGTTTGTTAATTCTCATTATACCCGTGATAAATTTAAACCCCTCCCAATTCACTCTAACCCAGTCAGTGCCCCTCACCCACTGCCCACATGCATTCAAACAAACAGCACAAGCCATTATTCAATAACTTCTACAGCTTATGGCATGTTAGAAAAGCCAAACATCTGGACTGATATGAAACTAAGCGTAGCTCTTACCAGTTTACCCCACACATTTGTTAGGTTATCTTCCCAGTGTCCCTCAAGTGGCACATGTATGATCCCGAAGCGTTTCTGCCGTCAGGCTGGAAGGTTCAGCCAGCACAACATTTGCGAAAACAAATCTGCCAAATAATGGGAGGCCATGAACTCACTGGGGTGGGGTGAGAGGGGGAGGGGGGAGGGGGGGTGCTTAAAAGCTGGAACCACTCAGCAATTCTCTCTGGAAATGTGAACACAACATCCAAGAGAACTGGCCAATCAGAGCTCTGAATGACAGCATGCCATCAACTGTCAAAGGTACAGCCTATTTATATTTTACCATACTGATTGTAAACAGAGGGAGAAAAATGAAGAAGCCTACAAAACAAGCATATCCCAAATATTGTTTTCCTTGTAACTGCAATTCATTCTAGAAGGGAGGACAAATCCTGATTTAATACAAACCTTTCATTAGAATTCCATTCATTGTTATGCAGTGTTTATTTTAAACGGCGTGTTCACATTTGATTTAATATTGATTGCAGTGTTTTAAAAAAATGGTGTTCCAAATTTCACCAATGAGACCATTGAAAGGTCTTTTTTCCATTTCATTTGGGGATGTGCTTGCGATTTGTCTGCTGATTTTGGTGTCGTTTGAGCATGCAGTTTTTTGCTCGTTGACTCCAATATAGGCCTCTCAGGGTAATGTAAAAAAAAAAAAACCAAAAAAAAAAACAGCAGTTTTACAAAAAAGAAAGAAAAAACAAACACCTGGATGGATTGAGAACACACAATATAAGTAGAAAAACACGAAATTCACATTTTGGGTAGAATATCCTTTCACAAGAAGTGATTTCAGCACTTCAACTTATGTTTTGTCTCGTGTGGTTGCAGAATTAAAATGAAATACCACAAGTACACCACATGCCAAAGACAAGGAGTAGCTCCTCCTGCGTTTACTTGGTAAAAATGACCTCTAGCAGAACAAGTGTATGGTAAGTATCATAGGCTGGTTAAATTCGCAACTCATTCGCGTGGATTATAAGTATATTCCATCGGTAAATTCCAAAAATGAAAAAAACTGACCTGCGTCTTTAAGAAATGGTCTCTCCTCCGGAGCCAGCGGGAAAGTGGGCAAAGCTAAACGCGCACCTTTGCACGGCTTTCGTTGCTTTGTTTGCAAAGAGCGGCTTTTCTGACGGACGCGGATTTGGTCCAAACAGGACACGCGCACAGGGAAAATTACGGTTCCACATTTGACCAATTGGAAGACTGAGGGGCAGGGAAATACGGGAACCGAGAGGCGGAGAAATTCAACCATTTTCAGAGCTGCTCCGCAGACGAATAAACGAAAGATGTTACGTTAAGTCTAGACACTGGAGTGATCAAAAGCACAATGTTTGTGAGTAGAACTGAATACATTTTTAGCCAGGTAGCCAAACGGCTATACTAACACGAGCAAGAGGTTAATGTAAACGCAGTTTGTTTCTGTTGGTACTGTTGTATTCATTGTTAATTGTCACGCCACGCAAACCACACATATAGCAGATCATATCAAAGTAAGATGATTTGCCCCCTTAGACCTCTACGAAACAATTATATTTTAAATGGATTCAACATCTTAGCTAATTTCCAAATCACGACTGTGCAGCATAGGCTACGAAAATGGTTCCAGTATTTGCTGTTGTAAACGTATTGGTGAGAAACAGTATAATGTTTGCTCGGCGTACTTCACCTGGATTTACCATCCTTTTAAAATGAATGCTTGTCAGCTGTGCGTTACAGGTACAACATGAACGACCTAACACAGCAAAACTCAACGAGAATCTATATAACAGCATTACAGCGTGACTGCAATTTAAGGCAAAACTTTTCGCTGTTTATGAATTTAGTGAGGCCCTGCGAAAAACAGCAGATGGATGGTGCTACTTTAGTAATTTAGCAAGCTCTTGTGGATTTACATGTTCTCACACTCCCTGATGAATCGTAGTGATGCTTAATAACAGAATGAGTTCACCAGCATCATTTTTACAAAATACAGTGTAGGTAGTTGTGGTCAAATCCTGGTTATCGCGAGCAAGGTGGCAAACTAGTAGCTGTATCAGAGTTGTAAAATTAGCGAACTTGCAACAGCACAGAGCCCCTAGGGGACGTAGAGAGAAATGTATATCTTCAGATATCCGTGTCTCCGGGCAATACAATTAGTGAAATACGAATTTTGTTTCCCCAAATAGTCCTTCACAAGAAGATAATTCGTTCCTTCAAGATGTTTGTCTCCATGTGTTCCGTAGGTTTTCAAACAGTGGTAATTTTAGATGCATTTATTTATAATTCAGTTGATTTGTATACGTTTATTTAGGGCAAACATGTTATTTCAGGAACGCAGAACCATTGCTGTTGATGATGAGTACCCAGAAGGAGTCTTCCATTGCCGCTTTGCCCGGTTGGGAGTTGTGGATCTACTGGATCCTGTCCATGGGGTCTCATCTGTACTCCTTTTACCACCTGCACAGATTCTCAAAAGGTAAGCCATCTTTGTCTCTGGTCATTGCACTTTTTAGCTTGAATGTAATGCATGTGAACCGAAATGTGTCATCGATGTTAATTATGATATTAGAATAGATGTGCTAGATCAGTGGTAACTAACCCTGTTCCTGGAGATGTACCGTCAGATGGGTACTCCACTACAACCCTAATAAAGCACACCTCATTCAACAGCTAGAGATCTCGTCAAGCTGTTAATTAGTGTACCAAATTAGGCTTGAAATGAAAACCATTTCAGCACGGAACTCTGAGGGCTCATGCTCTGTGACATCACCAGTATTCTGAGTGCTGGGTGAGATGGACAAACAGAAGCAGACCGCTTGCGCGCACATTCCACACCGGACCAAGAGAAGCCAGTTTCCTAAAAAACAGCGGCGACCCAACAATCCATTTAGTTAATTTACATTGGTGTCTCCTTTTTTCCTGTTTACTACCTGAGGATCCTTCAGGTAATTTTGAGAGATCATCTCTGATATTGCCAAATGGCCTGAATTCAGCACATAGGGAAAAAGATACTTGAATGATCTGCTGATTTAAATTGTAGTGAGTCTAGATGGACTACCTCTAAGCTCAACCACTGGTAAAACTTCAACTGCGACCCAGATGTGTGATTTCCGAAGTTATTTTTGTAATTGAAAACCCACCGTTCCAGTTATTCCTGCGGACTCACTCCCATCAGATATGCAAAGCCCTAATGTGTTCTTTGTGCTGATAATGAGTTATTCTTGCTCAGATAAAGTTTCACGACAGAGATTCGCGTTTTGGCCACTGTTGACAGACAGGGAACCGCCTGACTCGTCTCAGGGAGGAGAGGTCGTTCGGCCTGGGATCTGAGGAAGCCTGTCGGTGCGAAAACAAGGTGGCGTGGTGCTTATTAAGGAGCTGAAATAATGCTACTAATAATACCTAACCTCTGTGGTGCCTTCTGAGGGCACAGACACACTTCACAATGTTGCAGTGAGTTGGGGATGAGTGAGGTACCAGGAGGGTGAAGAAAACTGAATCAGAGTAAGAAAAAGGCAAAGAAAGACAGAAGTATTGTGTGTACAGGGTCGGGGGGGAAAGAGAGTAGTGTGTCGTACATGTGTGGTGTGGGGGTTTCTCAGGTGTGGGGGTTTCTCAGGTGAAGCTAACTGATGAGGTGAGGTTTGAAGCAGTGAGGGATGCAGAGTTTCAGATTGCACAAGTTCCAGGACCTTCTGGAAACCTGAGGGTTAGATTTTGGACAGGTGAGATGGCCACCATTAGAGGACCTGAATGAATGTCTGTTTGGAGGGATACTGAAGCTCAGTAAGGTTGGGGGGGAGGGGGGGTCTTGGTGAGGGGGTCTGTTTGTCAGTAGGTGAATGCAGTGTGTGATGTGGGGTCAGTGGGGATCCCTCAGGACAGGAGTGAAGCTCAGTAAGGTTCGGGGGGAGGGGGTGTTTGGTGAGGGGGTCTGTCTGTCAGTAGGTGAATGCAGTGTGTGATGGGGTGTCAGTGGGATCCCTCAGGACAGGAGTGAAGCTCAGTAAGGTTGGGGGGGAGGGGGGGTCTTGGTGAGGAGGTTTGTCTGTCAGTAGGTGAATGCAGTGTGTGATGGGGGGTCAGTGGGTACCCTCAGGACAGGAGTGAAGCTCAGTAAGGTTTGGGGAGAGGGGGGTGTTTGGTGAGGGGGTCTGTCTGTCAGTAGGTGAATGCAGTGTGTGTCGGGGGGTCAGTGGAGATACCTCAGGACAGGATTGAAGTGGTTCAGGCTGAATCATTTGGGGGTTTTTTTTAGTGAACTCAGAGCAGAAACCGTAGAGGAACTATTTTATTTTCAATAAACCCAATGTCTGAATGGAAAAAAAGAAATGAATGGAAAAAAAAACAACTCCCCTGCCAACCAACATCAGGAAAGAAGTCTGCTAACCCTGTCAACGTGCTTCTCAAATCACAATTTAAGACCTGATAGCAGCTTGAACATCAGGCAAATAATTTAACAGAAAAAGAGTAATTGGACGAGGCAGTCCAATAAATCTGTAATATCCATAAACCTCCCATGCTGGATTTATGTTCCCGCTGCCAGGGATGCATCCATAAGCAGGTTTACTTTTCTGAAAAGTCTGGCCGCTGATGGATTTGTAACTTGATGGCTTGATACAGCCTGATGCAGGATGTAGATCATAGTGACTCATTCTATGAAATCCAATTAATTAATTTACTGGCAAACATCAGTGTGAACACATCAATCACATCAGTGAGAGCACATCAATCACATCAGTGTGAATGCATTTATCGCATCAGCGTGAACACATCAGTCACATCAGTGTGAACACATCAATCACATCAGTGTGAACACATCAATCGCATCAGTGTGAACACATCAATCGCATCAGTGTGAACACATCAATCACATCACATCATCTCTCGCATCGCAGGGCCTCATTTGGACCCCGCAGATCCAGTTGTTTTTTTGTTCTGCACTTAGCTGCTGTTTTTGTCTGACGTGAAACATTTTCCTGCTGAAAGGTTTTGATGAAGAAAAGAAGAGAGATTATGTCAAGCGGTCAAATTAAATTGTGATCGAGACAGACGCTCCACGCATCTGTCACACACGCCCCTTGCCTAAGTGGGACTTTCTTTCACGTGAGTGTTAACTCACTAACGCTAAATCCAAACGGATTAAAAAAACAAATAAACAAGCAAGCAGTGCCATGCTGTTGCTGTTTACCTCCAGCAGGGGGAGCTGTGGCATCGTTGCTTGCAGCACTGGTGTCTGAGGGTGTGTCGATGGTGCTGCAGTAAGTTTCCACTCCACTGCACCATGCAGGAAGGCTTTCTGTTTGGGGGGATGAGGGGACAGTCTCGGGAAGGAAGAGAGGGCGTGGCCTGGGGGTGCGGTGTGGGGGGGGGGGGGGTCAGCTGACACTGCAATGCAGAGCAGCGGGATCGTTCAGGGCGAATCTGCAGACACACAGAGGGATTCCCCGACGGCTGTCAGCTCAGGCCCCGTCTCTGACTGCACAGCCTGGCTGCCGCCCTCTCTCTCTCTCTGTCTCTCTCTCACTCCCTCTGTCTCTCTCCCTCTCACTCCCTCTGTCTCCCTCTGTCTCTCTCCCTCCCTCTGTCTCTCTCTGTCTCTCTCAATCTCCCTCTGTCTCTCTCTGTCTCCCTCTCTCTCTCTCTCTCTGTCTCTCTCCCTCACACTCCATCTCACTCCCTCTGTCTCTCTCTCTCTCTCACTCCCTCTATCTCTCTCTCTCTCCCTCTGTCTCCATCTCCCTCTCCCTCTATCTCTCTCCTCTGTCTCCTCTCTGTCTCTCTCCCTCTCCCTCCCTCTCTCTCTCTGTCTCTCTCTGTCTCCCTCCATCTCTGGCACATGGAGATCGCTAAAGAACAGGCAGATTTAAAATCAAACTGCAGCGTTCCAGCTACCGCGTCACGTCCATCAAGCCTCCAGAACGTGCCAGGGTTCCAGAATGTTCATTTTAAGGTGGCAGCTTGTGAGGGTGTTACTTTGGGGAACGGCGCCTTGTAATTAAGCAATGCCTGATGTGATGTCATAACCTCAAGTGCAGTTTCCTTGAACAGGTGTGTAGACCTTGTCCTCTAGGCCAGTTCATAAGATGAATTACCTTGCATTACATGCTTTCACTTGGCACGTGTTCTTATCCAGGGAGACTGTAGTTGCATTCATTTGATTTATGGAAGCTTTACTGCCAGACCTAACGTTCCCAGACCAGCGAGTGTATTTGCTGCAACACTAAAGCATTAATACAAATGAACTGTGCTACCCGAGAACCAAAATACAAGCACTGAATACATACAGGAAAGATCCATAGTAACGTAATAAAGGCAAAGCCATTAAAATGGCGTAAACTGAATTACTGAAGATGGGTGTGCTTAGGGAAGAGGATGGGAAGAGAGCAGTCAGGAGAGGTCTGTCTTCAGTCTCCTTTGGAAGCTTGGAAGCCACTTAGCAGAGGGATAGATCAAACAAAGATATTCCTTCAGTCATTCTGCTGAATAAATAGGCTTTTCATTCATTTCAGTGCTCTTAGTGTACATGTCCTTGTGTCCGCACTTGAATGTGCCTTCGAAGTAAAGCACTTTGTTTACAAAATGGCTTCTGACTGGCCGCACTTTGGTGTCTCAACCACAACACTAAAACTGTGTGTGTGTTTTTTCAGTTGATACACAAAAGCCCTAGTTCAATGTAGCACGTTGTTGAAAAAAGTAACGTTACACCATCTCTACTCATGTTAAACCATCTCTACTCCTGTTACACCATCTCTACTCATGTTACACCATCTCTACGCCCTCCTCCAGTCTAGCTGTCCAGCTGTAATATATTTGCAGAGCTGCAGATGGAGGGGGTGAGGGTCTGTGTTGTGGAAGTGGACAGGGGTTAGAAAGCAGGCCCTGTTTTGACACAGGGAGTTCTTTGCTCATGACCTTCTTCTTTAGTGCTATTATTTGATTCGCTGTAATTTCCCGCTCTTGTTCTCATGGTGTAGGACAGGTGTCACTGTGTTCGGTCTGCTTTGTTTGTACTGAGGAGCGGGGATTTGTCCTTTTAAAATGTCAGACCACAGTTTGACATATTAAAGGTGTTCCCTGACTGAAAGGAGAGGGATGTGTTGAAGTGTTGCTAGGACACACCACTGAGAGCGCGCGATGATCGATGGGTTAATGATTGATTGATTGATTGAATTCATTTGAAACTCTTTGGAAAAACATGCGCAGTCAGCACCACTAGATGTTAAAACGTCTCATTAATATGTTAATGAACATACACTTTTAAGATATGATGGATTTTCTCTCCGATAGTTTCAAGTCAGAATAGATCATGTCATTAATTTGTAAGTTTTCCATACGTTTGTGAAGTGTGATATTTAAATATATATTCAATATATTGAAATCTGTTATTTCCTTGAGGGTGGGGGGGGGGCCGGGGCAGGTAACAGTGCTTAACCTGGGCGGGCACGGTGGCATAGTGGTTAGCACTGTTGCCTTGCAAGAAGGAGGTTCCGGGTTCGATTCCGGGTCTGACCGGATCCTCTCTGCGTGGAGTTTGCATGTTCTCCCCGTGTTCGCGTGGGTTTACTCCGGGCACTCCGGTTTCCTCCCACACTCAAAGGCATGCATGTTAAGTGCGCTCCTGTAGGTGCCCTTGACCAAGACATTGGCCTCAGAACTGGAGTTGGTCCCCGGGCGCTGCACTGTGGCTGCCCACTGCTCCTAAGTAACTAGGATGGGTCAAAATGCAGAGGACAACCCACAGGGTTCAATAAAAAGTATATCTTTAAAAAATAAAAAACTTGTGGACCTTGTGTTTTTTATTTTTACAGAGTACGAAGGAGGCCTGGACCGAGAATTTGAATTGCAGGAAGGATTTCTCATTCCAGGATATAAAAAGGTTACAGACTGGCCTTATATTCCCATTCCTACACACAGACCTGGGTCAAATAGCTATCTGAAATGGCTGCATTAACATTTTAGACACAATAAAATTCCTACAGATTACAGTTTTTAAAAAACTCTATTTTTACCAGAGAATTTGTGCGAAATTCTTGTTGTTTTTGTGAGTAATGTGTGGTTGAACATCCTCAAAGGTTTGTATTTTCAGATTTTGCCAGTGTCTATGTACTTATATTATTTCAAATATGTAGTTGACCCAGTGCTGGCTGATTCAGTTTCTACAGGATTTTTTTAAAAGACGTTTTTTTTTCTGATAGATGTTGTGTCAGACATTTTTCCCCTCTCTCTCAGGACCCCACTGACTTTGAGTGGAGTTTCTGGAATGAATGGGCCAGGAAGTGTTTACTCTGGAGTTTCCTGGGCCATGCGGTCATCTCGAGACTGGCGAGCATCTTTATTCCTCGGGTAAGAGATTCACGGCAAACGGTTGGCTGTATATGTAACATACATACATAATGTTATACTGTCAACTCGATACTACAGATACTGTAAACTGTATTACAATATATGATACAGTTTAATGATCATACATTTCACATTCACTATTATATTATTATTATATATTTGGGTAAGACCTGTACTGTATCAGGAGAAGGCACTGTTCTCCTGTTTTGCTGAACTACCCAGCTAGCGCTGGCTAGCGCTGCGGAACTACCCGGCTAGCGCTGGCTAGCGCTGCGGAACTACCCGGCTAGCGCTGGCTAGCGCTGCGGAACTACCCAGCTAGCGCTGCGGAACTACCCAGCTAGCGCTGGCTGGCGCTGCGGAACTACCCAGCTAGCGCTGCGGAACTACCCAGCTAGCGCTGGCTACCACTGCGGAACTACCCGGCTAGCGCTGGCTGGCGCTGCGTAACTACCCAGCTAGCGCCCCATAAAGCAAACAAGCCGCAGTGGCTAATCCTGTTTCAGCTTATTGCTGTGATAGGACTGGCAGCAGAATAACGTAGTGGGGAGAATGTGCCAGTAAGAGAGTGAGACGGCGGCTGCAATGATCAAGCTCGTCCTCTCCTGGGTCGGGTGGCGGGAAAGTGGAAGGAGTGGAGGTTGATGTGATCCCTCCTCTGCAGGGGCGGGTGGCGGTGCTGACGGTGTACGGCCTGCTGGTGGCCTGGGCGGAGCTGGGCTCCCTGGGCGTGGGCGTGGTCTTCCTGCACACCTGCTTGTTCTTTGGCGTGGCTCACCTGCGCAGACCCGCCCTCACCTGGGTCTGTGCGCTGCTGCTGCTCGCCACCCTGTACCTGGGCAGCCTGGAGGAGCTGCAGGTGAGCCCGTCTGTGTGTCCGTCCAAGAGTCTGTCTGTCTGCACCTGTGAGCTCACGTATCTGAGTCTGTGAGTCTGTGAGTCTGTGAGTCTCTGAGTCTCTGAGTCTCTGAATCTCCGAGTCTCTGTGTGTCTGTGTCTCTGTGTGTCTGTGCCTCTGAGTCTGTGAGTCTCTGTGTCTCTGAATCTCTGAGTCTCTGTGTCTCTGAATCTCTGAGTCTGTGAGTCTCTGTGTCTCTGTGTCTCTGAATCTCTGAGTCTCTGAATCTCTGAGTCTCTGTGTGTATGAGACTCTGAGTCTCTGAGACTCTGTCTCTGTGTCTCTGAGTCTCTGAGTCTCTGAATCTCTGAGTCTCTGTGTGTATGAGTCTCTGAATCTCTGAGACTCTGAGTCTCTGAGTCTCTGTCTCTGTGTGTCTGAGTCTCTGAGTTTGAGTCTCTGTGAATCTCTGTCTCTATGTGTTTGTGTGTCTGTGAGTCTACAGGTGTGCATGTCTGTGTATTTGTGTTTGTGTGTCTGTACACCTGAGCTTTCATGTGTCAGTGAGTCTACAGGTGTGCCTGTCTGTGTGTCTGCTTACGTGCCCTTGTGTGTCATAGCTATTGTCTGTGTGTGTCTGAAATTTCTTCTGAGATTATTCTGGAAGCCTCTGTGCCTGAAGACTTTTTGATCTCAGCTGGCTGCTTCTGATAGGGGCTCAAAAGGCAGGTGGTATCAAAGCAGCAAACGGCAACCGTGCGTTTGTGTGAGCTTCTGATGAGGCCTTTCATCTGGAGGGAAAAAAGAAAAATAAATAAATATTGCAATTGATTGCATCATAAGACAAATCAGTGATCTGTCACATTAAGCATTACTTTACCACCCATTTGAAATAACTTATTTACCACTGCTGTCATAGATATGAAATATTGAGAAGATCTAGATAAACGAGCTAATTATCTGGAAAAATTAATCTCAAGCTTCTCAGTTTGCTTTATTGCAAATAGCATGTGAAAAATGCACCATTACACATGCACTCTGACGTTAGACGGGGAGATTGTGGTCGCAGGGACTAAAAATGTTAAGAAGTGGAGGGGAGGCCATTTCTGCTTTTTCAGCATCCATTTCCATGGACAGAGATTTCACTTTGACTTTGGAGGGGGCGTGGAGTGGGGGGGGGGGGCAACATGCAGGACATTTTGTTCAGGATTATTATTATTATTTTTGGCAGGGGGGTGCTAACAGTACCATGATAATGGGGGGTAATGGGTGTGCCCCCACTGTCAAACTTCTCTTTGATCAGTTGTAATTTATGAATTACAAAGTCAGGAGGAGACAAACGCACAAGGATGTCACGCTGTTTCTTTCTCACTCATACTGCATATCATGAAACCGGATGAGGTATTATTAAAACATAAATTAATTACATTGCTTCTGCCAATCTATGGGGGTGTCCTGAAATTAGTACTGGGGCAGAGTTGGGGAGAATTATAATGTATTACTTAATACTTGGGGTTAATTTGAGTCAGCCCTGCACAGATTGGCAGAAGTGATGTAATTACAGTTCATTTTACATCTCAGCTTCTGCACATCACGAACCCGTCAGCTTGTCACGAACCCGTCAGCTTGTCTGCTGTATCCCCCGGTGGAGCCCTGTACTCGCACCCCTGAGCAAGGCACTAACCTGGATTTCTGCGCTGATTATCCGGCTGTATGAATGATCGTATGTAAATATGGTACGCTGTGTGATTGGCCCGCTGGATGACTATAACATGTAAATGTGGCTGCTAAAGCATCACGCTAACTAGCAGGACGGAGTGTGGCGCAGTGGGTAAGGAACTGCGCTTGTAACCGAAAGGTCGCAGGTTCGAATCCCGGGTAAGGACACTGCCGTTGTACCCTTGAGCAAGGTACTTAACAAGGTACTTAACCTGCATTGCTTCAGTATATGGATACAATGTAAAGTGCTAAGTAAAAGTTGTGTAAGTCGCTCTGGATAAGAGCGTCTGCTAAATGCCTGTAATGTAATGTAATGTAACTCTGGTGCCCCTGTGAAACTGCAGGTGTGGCTCTGGTGCTGTGGCTGCAGCATCGCAGCATGCGCTAAATCAGTAGCGCTGTCCTCTCTTCTACCTACTGGGATTTTCAAAAGGCATGAATGCACATGCTAACATTTCTTATAGGGGGAATGATGTCTCCCCTGTTGTATTTGTATTTATTATTTATTTCCTCCTGTTTTATCCCACTATGTGTGTATGTGTGTGTGCGCGTGTGCGTGTGTGTGTGTGTGAGTCTGTGTGTCTATAAACACACACATTGTCTGGTAAAATGTGCTTTTATTTTACGGGAGCATAATCTTTGCCTTTTGATAATCGCAGTCATTTTTGATGGAACAAAATGATTAAGTCCCTTCTAGGCCCCGAGCTGGAGCGTATTGTTGGTGCTGCTGGCTGTATTTTTCTGTAATTTATGGCAGCTGGATATTGGCTGCTATTTCCGGCCATGCGCTAATTTGAAGCTAAATGCTAATAACACTCGGGCCTGGGAGAAGTGTGCTCTACTAATTGTTTTCTTTTTTTTAAATTTATTTTCTGAGCCAGCGCCTTGATGATTTGGCGCCTTGACAGCGTTTTAGAATAGATTGCCTCTGGCGTGGATGATTCCCTGCATGTGTATGAAAACACGCTTTTCTTTACGCTCCCTAGTGCTGCTGTTTTAACGCACGGCCCCAGGCGGAGGGTGATTGTGGACGATCAGACCCGCGCGCTTTGTGATGTTTTTTTCTCACCTGCTTCATTACAGAAGGCGGTTGATGATTAATGAGGAACGGACAGGTTTTCTACGGCGCACTTTTAGATGGGCTTTTATTTCTGCTGCTGCTTCCTGCTGTGGTCTGGACCGTAATGCGTTTCCGTAGCCGAGAGGGCTGTAGTGGAATGAGTTGTGGACGTGCAGCGTTTTGTCCGGCCGTTAAAAGATCCCCAGTCCCACCGCTGCTGAGCGCTGCTGCAAGGTCTTCCTGCTCTTCAATGAGACTAACACGATTACAGAGTGATCTCAGCGATTCTGCAAAGTCTTGACTGTGGCATTATGGGAAAAGAAACGCAATACAAACGATTGTTCTTACACCCTTTTCACAGCCTGCCACTGTGTACTTTTTTCTCTCTTTCTATCTGTCCCCTCTTTTCTCCTGTATCTCTCTCTCCCTCCATCTCTTTCTGGGCTCCATGTGTGAACTCAGACGTGTATTTGTAGGTCCTTCTCCACATCCCTCCTTCCATGTGCCAGACTGACGGATTGATTGAGTTTTTTTGAAACGAAAGCAGACAGCCCTGTCTTCTGATTGGACAGCCTTCTTATGTATTTAACGTTGGTGGTGAAGGTGGTAACCGGTGTGGAAGGTGCATGGCGGGGCATCGAACCCGCAGCCACTCAGCGGGATTGGTGTACACCCCCCAGATGCATGGTGGGATTGGTGTACGCTCCCCAGGTGCATGGTGGGATTGGTGTACACCCCGATGCATGGTGGGATTGGTGTACGCTCCCCAGATCCATGGCGGGATTGGTGTACACCCCCCAGATGCATGGTGGGATTGGTGTACACCCCCCAGATGCATGGTGGGATTGGTGTTCACTCTCAGAGAGCACACACGGCCTGCCCTCCCAGACCGCGCTCATGAGTACAGAGTCATGAGCGAATTTTGGAGCCATGCTGTGAGGAACAGGAGTCGGGCTGGAGAGCTGCAGTCAGCCACCAGGCTTTTCAGCGTTCCTGAAAAGTCAGGCGTTGAGCGTTTGATTCACGCGGGGTTTAGTCAGCGACTCTGAGGGACCTGTTTGGAGTTTATTTATTATTTTCCTCTGAAGAGTGTTGGCCAACACTGCAGGTGTGAGCTCATCTGAGACGCAGGAGGAGCTGGCAGTGACAGGCTGTGCTGCGTTATGTAAGCCTGCGCTAAGCGCTGGGTATTTTAAGCCCAAGTTTTCCTGGAGTGGAGAAATCTGCTATATTAACCTCCTACACGCTTGTTTATATCATGCACAAGCTATTTATTTACTAAAAAAAAAAGTATAAAATTTTACATATCAGCTCAGGTCGATAGTTATTCTTATGACCTGTGACATTTTACCTCTGTTGGTGCTAAGTCCTATAATGTTGTTTTTAATAATAGTACTTTCTTTTTTTGTCAGTTTCCTTTCTATATTTCTCTTTTCTCTGTGTGTTCCTGCTGTGATAAGCATGTTGTCCCCCAGGGTTGTGAGCTTAGTGCCCCTTTTGCACCTGTGAGATAAACACAGAGTGAAGTTAATACATTTAAATGAGTCCTTTAATGTTCTTTAAAGTTTCTGAGCCCTTATTGGACAGACCTGCACTCAGACTGTGCTCAGACTGTGCTCAGACTGTGCTCAGACTGCGCTCAGACTGCGCTGTTCTTCCTCCCGGCTGGTAGAGGAGCTGGTTTGAGACGGAGGCGGAGTACTACCTGCTGTACTGCGCCATCGCGGTCTGCTGTCTGCGCTCCATCAGCTTCAGCCTGGAGCACGCCTGGCGCCCCCTGGAGGCTGGAGGACTCGCGCGCTTCGGCTGGCTCACGGCCTACACCTTCTACCACCCCCTGTTCTACAACGGGCCTGTCGTCTGCTTCCGGGACTTCACCCGGCAGGTGAGGCTCCAGCCCCGGGGGGGAGGGGGTCTGGGCAGCAGCTCATGATGTGTGTTTTATGTGAACTTCTCTGTTCCTACCATCAGGACATTAAGCCTGCATAACATGTAGAAACTAAAACCAGCACACACACACACACACACACAAACACACACACACTGGCCCTTCAGGAACTGCCCCCCTGTTTTAGCCGTTTGTCGTAGCTACACTGATGGATGAGAGCTGTACTGTGGGGTGGAGATTCATTCTCGTCTTGGCAGAAGTGGTTTAATTCGTCCTCCTGTTAGGGAAGTCGTTAGCGGATATTTGGTGCTGTAGTCGTTTGCGTCTGGATGTACGGATGTAGCACAAGCTGAGGAGGTGAACATTGTAAATAGGCATGGATAAATTTGGGTTTTTCCTTCTGTCACATTTTTCCAATTTTCCAAGCCAATGAAATGAAAAGATGAGTCTGTTATTATAATACTGTTGTTATCACTGGAGTTGTTTTCGTGTTCAGAAGAGCTGCATCTTTTAATATCTGCATGTAGCCGGTGTTTATCTGAATCGCTTTAATTAACCTTAAAGGATTAATGCTGTTTGTGCTTGTCAGTGGGTTTTTGACGGTCACGGGTGTGTGAAGCGTTTGAGTGTAAAGCTCCGCCCAGTGAACTGTGGCAGAACGGAAGGGCCATTTCCATGGTTACAGATTTAAAAACGAACAATCAGTTAGACAAAGGCTCTCAGTCCTTTTGTTCTCCTCAGAAACACTGCAGGCAACAAACCTGTGGCTATTGGCCCATCCTGACGTCTGTCATCTATAGATGAGTAATAGAGGACTTATTCGCTGCTACCGTCCACAACATTAAGAACAGCATGGTGAACCACTCCTAAAGACTTTCACAGGCTGAATTCTCTCGGTAGAGCACGGGAGCGGAGGTGGAATTGAGTTCAGGGTAAATTCTGCACTGGCATCAGGGCCTGTTGGTTTCTGTATTGTACACACATTTGTCACACGTGGACCAGCCTGTCAGGTCTTATCATAGTAGCGAAGGCCCTTTGGGAAGGTCAGGCCCAGACACGGGCCCTGGGTGGGCCCTCGCGTCCGGACGCTCATATCTGGCTCTGGAGGGCTTGTCTGGAAGGTTCACAGCACTACGGCCAGGCCGGCCCTGAACTCTGCCCGGTGTTCCCCTCATTGTTCAGTTCACCTGTATTTATGGAAGGCATTCCACCATAATTGCTTAACATAACTTCTGGGTTTCTCGTAAACATGTACATTAAATACACACTGTCTGGTTACATTCAATTTCTCCCAATACATTTTTTTCCCCACGCCAGCACACTGACCTGTGAGTGGGCGTCTTAAATATAACTTCCCTAAAAAGCCTGTTGTGTTAATGACAAGACTTCAGCCGCTGGAACGATTTTACCTCAGCAAGGAAGGACCTTTGAAAAGATGAGTCAGCTCAGGAGCCTGAAGCTCTTGAAGCAAAATGCAAACATTTCGACATTTAAGAATCTCTGAATGTTTCTGAAAGTTGATTTGAGAATTCTGCAAATATTGGATTATGTTGAGATGGGATGTCCTATCAGATGGGGAATGTCCTGTTAGAGATGGGATGTCCTATCAGATAGGGAATGTCCTGTTAGAGACTGAGGGCCCTGACAGATAGGGAATGTCCTGTTAGAGACTGAGGGCCCTATCAGATAGGGAATGTCCTGTTAGAGACTGAGGGCCCTGACAGATAGGGAATGTCCTGTTAGAGACTGAGGGCCCTGACAGATAGGGAATGTCCTGTTAGAGACTGAGGGCCCTATCAGATAGGGAATGTCCTGTTAGAGACTGAGGGCCCTGACAGATAGGGAATGTCCTTTTAGAGACTGAGGGCCCTGACAGATAGGGAATGTCCTGTTAGAGACTGAGGGCCCTATCAGATAGGGAATGTCCTGTTAGAGACTGAGGGTCCTATCAGATGGGGAATGTCCTATTAGAGATGGGATGTCCTATCAGATAGGGAATGTCCTGTTAGAGACTGAGGGCCCTGACAGATAGGGAATGTCCTTTTAGAGACTGAGGGCCCTGACAGATAGGGGATCTGTTGGCTGAGGCCCTGCAGATGCGACTGGCTCTGTTAGTAGATGAAGGCATATACAGGTATGAGTCCCTGTTCAAGCTCCCTGACTTAGATCCAGGGACTTTTAGAGACTATCCCCTGAAAGTAGAGAGAATGTTGTTGAGCTGATGGCTGACAGATTAGGGATGTCCTGTTTAGAGATCTGAGGCCTGACAGATAGATTTCTGTTAGAGACTAGGGCACTGACAGATGGGAATCCGTGGTAGGCTACAGGGAATTCCTGTGGAGACTGAGGCTGAATCGTCAAACCTGTGGGACTGATGCTGAAGAAAAGTCCTGTTGAAACTTAGGAGTATTTAAAGATAGCATTGTCTTGGATGTCAAGGTGCCGGAGATTAGTTTTTCTAGTTTTTCTGGGAGTGTTATTATACTCCGTCACATCCATTACAGTTTAGTGGGGGTGGGGGTGGAGGAGCTGTGGGTTTAGCTCAGGTAACCCGCCCCGTTCACAGCTCTGGAATGGGCTCTGAAGATTCCGCCCCGCCACTGACAAAGCAGCTATCATCTGACCTGCTGTCCCATCAGAATCATCTGACCTACTGTCCCATCAGAATCATCTGACCTACTGTCCCATCAGAATCATCTGACCTGCTGTCTCGTCAGAATCATCTGACCTACTGTCCCATCAGAATCATCTGACCTGCTGTCCCATCAGAATCATCTGACCTACTGTCCCATCAGAATCATCTGACCTGCTGTCCCATCAGAATCATCTGACCTGCTGTCCCATCAGAATCATCTGACCTGCTGTCCCATCAGAATCATCTGACCTGCTGTCCCATCAGAATCATCTGACCTGCTGTCCCATCAGAATCATCTGACCTACTGTCCCGTCAGAATCATCTGACCTGCTGTCCCATCAGAATCATCTGACCTGCTGTCCCATCAGAATCATCTGACCTGCTGTCCCATCAGAATCATCTGACCTGCTGTCCCATCAGAATCATCTGACCTGCTGTCCCATCAGAATCATCTGACCTACTGTCCCGTCAGAATCATCTGACCTACTGTCCCGTCAGAAAAACTCCAGAAGCGGACTCTTTGCCGGCCTGCTGGCTCCTGACGGGCTGCTGGTTAAGAGGTGTTCTGCTTGGAGCCCAGAGAGGAAGCGAGGGATGGTTTGGTGGAAAGTGCTGGAATATAATACGGTGGAAAAGGCCGGATCATTTGGGCAGGGTGTGGTGTGGGCTGCGGCTGTTATGGATTTCGGGAGAAAAGGGGCGCGCTGCGGAAGAAAGCGATTGCATTATTTATTGCCCCGCCGTCTCCTGCAGTCCTGCCCCTGCCCTTGGGGCGGGAGAAATATGCATCTTCTCTTTGTGCGTATAAATGCCAGTGATGTTCCTGCATTTCTGTATTTAATATTTCAGCACATTTCAGCCACACAAGCTGTAGATCTCCTGGAAGAGGAGAGTTATTGAGTTTTTACTGAAGTACTGTGTCTGCCTTGGGCTCTGGGACAGTGGGGGGGTGGGGGCAGGGGGGCAGGGCAGGGGGGAGACAGACACAGAGCGAGGCAGAGGAGATGGTGTGAATTTGGAGAAGCTGTGAAGTGTCTTCCTCAGGATGTGGGCCGAGGGAGAGAGAGCAAGAGAAAGAGAGGAGGAGTGAGTGAGCTGGAGAGTGAGACTGAGAGAGATCGAGTGTGACGCAGAGAGAGATGGTGAGAAGGAGAGAGAGAGCTAGCTGTGAACAGGGTCCCATTACCCAGTGCGGGAACTTATTTATAGTGCTTTTTTCCCATGATAACACAAGGGAGGGGGGAAGACAGAGAGAGAGTGCCTGCAAATGGTCTGTTTCCATTTCAGCAAAATATTATAATTCACCTGAAGGTTAAATAATGCTGAAACGTAAGCCTCCCTGAGTTATCAGGCTTTCCAGGTTTAATCGGTTTTGCCCTGAACACACTGCCGCACGCGTACGGTGCCAGGCTGCGCTGTGTAGGCGTGCGTATGTGTCATAGGCGTGCGTGTGTGTCATAGGCGTGAGGTGTTGACTCGTTTGAGATGGCACGGCAGTTGCCGTGGATGAGGCAAGCTTAAACAGTCAGTCTGAGATGTAATATAAAATGAATCTGTTCCTAAATCCGTCGATGCTAATTAGCATTTAATGAGTCTCTGTTAACTCTTATTAAGGGCCAGTGACTTGCAGGTCTCAGATCTAGGTTAATAGCACTAGTACTACTACTACACCACTAAAACAACAACAAATATTGTATAAATTAAGGGTATGTTGGGATTACCTGTGTGTGTGCAACCGAAAAAACTGGAACTTTGTGTGTGCTGACTGGAAAAAGACCTTAGGAGCACATCTGCTAATTAGGGTGCATTAGTGTGCACCTAAACATTTTGACATAGGAGCGCATGTGATCCTTTGGAAAAATGTTCCCATGTGCGTCTCACTGTGAGGGTCCTGTCCCGTTCACACCCCACTGTGAGGGTCCTGTCCAGGTCATGTTAGGTGCGCTCATGCAGGTGCCCTTGACCAAGGCACTGGCCTCAGAGCTGGAGCTGGTCCCCTGGCGCTGCACTGTGGTTGCCCACTGCTCCTAAGTAACTGGGATGGGTCAAATGCAGAGGACAAATTACCCCACGGGGTTCAATGAAAGTATATATTATCTATCTTATCTTATCTTAGAGGCTCCTGTCCCGTTCGTCCTGTTTGCAGATGCAGAGTCCGTGTGGGAGCGTTCCCAGGCTGGACGTCCCGTCCCTGCTGGTCAGCGCCGCCCGTATCTGTGCCTGGTGGGGCCTGGCCGAGCTCATGATCCACCTGATGTACACACACGCCATCGCCGGCTACGAGGCCTACCTGCACTTCCTCCCGCCCTGGGCCCTCGGTGAGTGTGTGAGTGTGAGTGTGAGTGTGAGTGTGAGTGTGTGTGTGTGTGTGTGTGAGTGTGTGTGTGTGTGTGTTGTGTGTGTGTGTGTCAGTGTGTAGCCTAGCCCTGAAACACACTGCGCCCTCGATGAGTGAGTGTGTGTGTGTGTGTGTGTCAGTGTGTAGCCTAGCCCTGAGATGCCCTGGGCCCTCGGTGACTGTGTGTGTGTGTGTGTGTGTGTGTGTGTGTGTGTCAGTGTGTAGCCTAGCCCTGAGACGCCCTGGGCCCTCGGTGACTGTGTTTGTGTGTGTGAATCTGACCTGATTATAAATGCTAATGCAGTGTGCAGGTATAATCATTCTGTACGGCTGTACAGCACAGGTAGCAATGCTGATTTTTTCAGTGTAAAGTGTTTTCAGATTGTGACACTGAAGCTGTGATGCAAATGCTGTTTATTTGCAGTTATTATTAAGTAATAAAAGCCAAGTTGTTAAAAGTGCGATTTTTCAGAATTCTGAGATCTTCTGATCGTTGTGACGGTCACGTTGTCTCCACTTTCTGAGTGTTTGAGAGGGCGGGTCGGACCGCTGGGACCAAGCCTCCCTGATTTCCATTCAAAGCCCGGTAATGCGCGCATTAAGTTCCCGCTCACGCTACACCTCCAGGATCCAATACCGTTCTCACTTAGGAGACTGCCGTCTGCCAGTGGCCTTGGAGAAGGAGGTCCTGGCGTACAGACGCCATGTTTAAAATTCACCGGCGGAGCATGTGTGTCTGTAATGGGTTTCTGGAATAACGGCAGTGGAGTTATTCATGGACTTTACTGAAGCATGTCCTCGGTAGTGTACAGCAGCCAACGGTGCGCCTTGCGCGTGAAGGCTTTTTGAAAATAGGGCTCTCTCAGTGCTTCTGAATGAGGTGTGTGGTGCTGAATACTGCATTAGCCACTCCTGCCAAATAACTTTCAGGCCTTGTTAAAAATTAGATAAGAGTGAAGTGTTCTTCTCTTTCTTTAACCAGAGAGCTCAGTGAAGAACCCATTCTCATTTTAATAACGTCCTGGTGCCGCATAGACAGTACAGTGTTCTAGAACACCACTCCTTACAGTCACCAGTAGGGATTGTTACATCAGCATTAGAATGTTCAGATAAGAATATTCTAATCACATAATGTTTGTGATCTTGCACCTTAAAGGGCTCCTGAATGGTTGGTACCAGGCTTGTGTTAGTGTGATCCTCAGCAGTCGTGGGTTTGGACTTTGGTGGTCTTGATTGGACATCGGTCCTGTCCAATCAAGGGAGCAGAAGGGCGGGGGGGTGGGACGCAGGGAGCGGTGGCGGGGCGTGGGGCGCGGGGGGTGGGAGGCGGGGCTGAAGTTCCCGAGGGCGATCCCGTGCGGTTCTGGAGCCAGCCCTCCCCTCGGGGGATTTCCCCCCCGACACGGACCGCCACGGACCGACACAGACCGCCACGGACCGCCACAGACGGACCACGGACCGCCATACCAGCGCCAGGAAAAGCCCAGACTGCAGAACATTTAATTTACATTTAGATGGCCACTCGGAAAGAGCAAGCGGGTGAATTGCACAAATGCTTTTTTTCCCTGTCTATCAGATTCTTCACTCTCAAATCCAAATTTCCATGTTTTTTTCCCCCCAAATGAGAATGTTGAACTACAACCCTGCGGTGTGAAGGTATGACCGGGTGTTAAGGGTTTATCAGTTAGAGTAATCAGTTAGGCGAGGAAAAACCCCTAATTAAAGTCCCTAAAGAGGCTAACAACACCTGATGCTAATACCAGGCTTGGGGACCAACATCGCATGTAAACCATCTGAAGCGTTGTGCACTGAATCTTTACAGTTTTGGAAAATGACTTTTCTTGGGATCCAAAGGCTTTGTAGGCTATCATGGGGCAGCAGGAGATTATCTGAATTGCATTTATTTGCACTTGATGTTTAACGCATTGTTATTAATAATAGTAATATTATTTAATAAGTAGTAGTAGTATGTATTTGGTTGGCATCGCAGTTTCTCATGATCTCAGTTCTTTGTGGTTATGGAGGCGGTGATTGACTTAAGCTGCTCCCTGATTGGTCCATTGCAGCCATTTTGCACCAATGGCTTGTGACACTCAAGCTGAGGAGGATAGGAGGGGAGCGCGTAAGCCAATCGTACTGGGGTTCATTTAGGGGGCCGTATCTGAGCCGACCAGATGGCAGGTTTGGCCAGAACACCAGGGAATCCCCTCATCTCAGCGCCATGGGCCAGAGGCCTCTGCCAAATGCTTCATGCCGAAGGCCGCTGCTCCTGCTGCACAGTGTCCCTGTGACTGCGCTGGCACATCGGTATTTCTGCTGCGCTGTCCCAGCAACTGCACATTACACAGGAGTCTTTGTCGTTTCCAGGTTCTCATCCCACTACCTGCCAAGTCCACATTCTCTTAGTTTCAGAAACCATACCATAGAAAGACACATTACAGTCAGGCCGCTGGCTGTACCTGTACTGCTATACTGTGTATGCATTTATTTGAGTTGGCCATATAATCTTTGAACAGTGATTTATTTTCTTGGCTTGGGGGAGCATTTAAATTGGCAGGGCTTTCTGATGACTGTACTCTATTGTACCCTTCATATAATGTCTGTGTTTGGAGGTTGTTTAGTGGCTATAACTGCAGTTTAGTCAGGGTTAAGAGCCAGAATTGTCTCCTGTGTGTTTTACATCTAAAACCAAGGGCATCAGCCAGCTAACTGCAAATAAATACCTCCTGAGAACCACTACGATCTCATGTGATTGGATGTTTGGAGATCATCCAAGAACAAGATGATTTTGTATTTGTCAGTGTTGTAGAGTAGTGGCTTGGGATTTGAACTTGTAACCGGGAGTTGCAGGTTTGATTCCCAGGTGCGGCACTACTGCTGTACCCAGGATTGATGTATGGGCCAAAAGTTCAGTTGTGTAAGTGCAGAGTATGTTTTAAAAAAAAAAAAAAAGGAATGTTAGAAATGAAAGCTGTATCAGGCAGTCTGGGTAAGAGCGTCTGCTGCTGAATTAATGATTTAAAGATTGTGCCTTTAAAGATACTGTGGTGCTACGACCATTACAGGCTACCATGCAGCGTGACGCAAACACACTCTGAAAGGGGCACAGTGGTGTGTGTCATAAATAAAAGAGATTTTGCACACCATACATCACATTACCAAGATCCTTTTTAGTGCTGCCATGAATTTTTCAAGATGGTGGGTTTTAGGACCACAGGATCTCCCCGTCTGGTGGGGTTCAGCATCATAGTGTAGGGAAAGACGCTATACCTGCTTCAATACCTGAAAGATGCAATACCTATGTGGTAGGATTGAGTATCTCAGGGTCTCTGGTCAGACTGTGTGTTTGGTAGGATTGAGTATCTCAGGGTCTCTGGTCAGGCTGTGTGAGGTAGGGTTGAGTATCTAGGGTCTCTGGTCAGGCTGTGTGTGGTAGAATTGAGTGTCTCAGGGACTCTGATCTGTGTGTTTGGTAGCATTCTGAGGGTCTCTGGTCTCTGTGTATGTTTGGCAGGTGGGCTGGCCCTGGCTCTGGTGCAGTTCTTCTATGTGAAGTACCTGGTGCTGTTCGGGCTGCCGTCCCTGCTGGCTCGGCTGGATGGGCTGAGCCCCCCCCGACTCCCCCGCTGTGTCAGCATCATGTACAGCTTCACCGGGATGTGGAGGTGAGACCCTGTACACACACACACACACAGGCACACGCGCGCACACTTGTGCACACACACAAACACACACACACCCCAGCAATCCGCTTCACACACGCTGCTGAAAATAACCAGCTTGTCCAAACCCAGTCCAGGCAATAATGATGTAGTGCTACCTACTACCAGTAGGGGGTGCAGCAGCCTAAGATTCACAGCAGGATTCATTACGATGCATGTGAATATGCGTTAGACAGGTCTGAGCCGGGCACAAACAGAACCAGCCTGTTTATGTTTCTTTATCAGTGGCGTTTGCGGCGGTGGCTGGGGACGGCGTCCCCTGGGTCAGTGTGCACATACGTCTTTCATTCCGTCACGAGTGTCACGATAAAACTCCTCCCTGCCGCTTTCACGCGCGGCTGAAAGCGCTTTGAGTCAAACTCGCTATTAATAGCGCCCGGTTTAGCGTCCCGCGCGTCGGTGCCGTTACCCTCGGCGCACAGAGACGGCGGAACCTCAGAGTGTGGTGGGGGGAGGGGGGGTGGCTGATCAGCCGCGCGGCTGGGCCGCCGTACGAAGCGCCGTTAGCCTGCCGCCCGCTGCCCGCCGCCTCCCCGCTCAGGCTCCCTGTTCGGCTGTGAGCTGTTTCACATTTTCTCCGGGGTCGATGTGCACAGTAAAAACATTTTGATTTATTTATGAGGAGACCCTCCCAGGTTCGGCGGCACGCGGCCCAGCATCCCGCAGCGGGAAAGCGAGTCACGTCACCGCCGCGGGACGCTCGCGCGCCATTCCTCAAACCGCGCGGTACCGCGGCCGGGCCGAGCGCAGCCGATTAGCTTCATAATTAACCTGTAACTGTGATGAGACTGAGGACGGCTCTTTCGTGGGCCTGGCTGCTGTAATGTCCGGATGAAAAAGGCAGTGAGTCGGATTTTAGATGGCCAGCCTCCCAGAACCCCCCCCATCCAGATCAGACCCAATCACAGCGCTCTGCGAGTCCAGATCAGACCCAATCACAGCGCTCTGTGAGTCCAGATCAGACCCAATCACAGCGCTCCGTGAGTCCAGATCAGACCCAATCACAGCGCTCCGTGAGTGCAGATCAGACCCAATCACAGCGCTCTGCGAGTCCAGATCAGACCCAATCACAGCGCTCTGCGAGTCCAGATCAGACCCAATCACAGCGCTCTGCGAGTCCAGATCAGACCCAATCACAGCGCTCTGTGAGTTCAGAGCGTTCCGGCGGGTACGGGGTTAATTCCACGCCCCCGTGAGGTCACTCCGTCACAGGTGTTGTCATGGCGGAGGAACATAAACCAGGTCCAATCGAAAAACAACATGACGGAGAGACGGTCCCAGTGCCCTCAGGACCTCAGCGCTGTGACATCACCAGAGGCAGGGGGCGTGTACGGCCACGACCGGACAGTTGTGCAGGTCGCCCCCTCCTGGTTCTGTCATCCCTGCTGTAAATTCCAGTTTAAACCAGCCTAAGCTGGTCAAGCTGGTTTAGGGTGTCCCTTCAGCACTTTCAGATCAACCAGCTGTTCACCAGCTGACCAGCCGACTTAGTCAACTAGTCCTCCCACTTAACCACCAGCTGACCAGCTAGTCCTCCCACTTAACCACCAGCTGACCAGCTAGTCCTCCCACTTAACCACCAGCTGACCAGCTAGTCCTCCCACTTAACCACCAGCTGACCAGCTAGTCCTCCCACTTAACCACCAGCTGACCAGCTAGTCCTCCCATTTAACCACCAGCTGACCAGCTAGTTCACCCATTTAACCACCAGGTTACTCTACCAGCTCTGACCGGCCACGGACCAGCTCTGACCAGCCACACACCAGCTCTGACCAGGTAGAAGTGTGGGGAAAAAACGCAGCTTAACCCATCTTAGAGTCCCAGCTGGGGGGTGAACTCACCCGGGCAGGCCCGGCCACAGGGGTGTTAGTGTCCCCGGGTATTCGACTGTCCCCCACGCGCGAGCACTCACCGTTGCCATAGCACAAAAGCTTCGCCCCCCCCAGCCGCTGAGAGGAAAACTTGCCGACGTTCCGCACTTTTAGAAAATCAGAAAATTGCTGTTCTGTGCGTTAAACGTCCCCAATTATGTTTTCAGCTGTTTTTATTATTCCTCAAGGTCTACTAAACTTATTAAAGTTTTTAAAAGGAAAAAAATTGCAAACACAAAAAAAACCACCCATCCTGTCCCTTCAAGCTGAACCGGCTGTTTTTGGGTGGGTGGTGTATTTTATTTTATTTTTTCATCTCTGTCTTGATTGGTTTATTGACCGGGAATGACAGGAGCACCCTTCCCATCTCCCACCCACACCACTTTTGCTCTAAAAACGAACATGGCGTCCAAAAGTTATCTGCCCCTCCGAACAGGAAGTACATGTTGCAGGGCGTGTTTGTGCAAATAGAAGATCAAAGATGATTGGCTGATTTGATCAGAATCCTGTCCAGCCCTGTCCAGTCAGATCTGGAACCACATCTAACCTGCTTGTTTTGTGTGGTTATGTTTTCTGGGAGTAAATCTAGCAAAATGTCTTGTTTTACAGGTGGCATATTTCACCAGCTTAATTGGGACACCTTTGAAAACCCAAGCGGCCAAGCATTTAATAAAACTTGAAAGAAATAAGCGGGGGCCTTTAATGTAGCACCAGAAACTCCTGTTTCCAACTGGAACCTCCAGAAATTCTTAAACAGAGAGGGCAGCGGGACCGCAGGAGCGGAGTATCTAGTGCGTGTGTTGAATCTATGGTATTGCAGCTACTGAAGGACATAAACATGGGAGAGCTGTGTTAGCGCAGTCTCCGAAGCCCCCGGCCTCAGGACCAGGAGCCCAGCGAGCTGCTGAGTGCGTAATTTATGTCCCACGCGTTCGCTGAGCGGGTGGCGTGAGTGCGCCGTGAATTTCCGCGGACAGCTTTATGTGTTTATATGTGCAAAGCCAGTGGCGTAATGGCTGTATATTTAAACACCGGATGCGTGTGTGTGTGTGTGAGACATCGCGGGGCTTTTTCCCGATTGCGCATTAATAAGTGAAGAGGCGCTGGGGCGGGAGCTGTCGTTACCCTCTCCCGTGCGCGGCTTTGGCTAATTGACGCTTCGAGTCCAAGCGAGAGGAACGGTCCCGCGGAGGGGCGCGGACTGTGCCGTATTTATGCGGCACATCGCTTTTCCTTCGCCAAGACGCCAACAATTCTACCGCCAGTGCCGCGAGGGACAGAACTCTCCTCAGCCCATCACGAATTCAGACGGCCATTTTCACCTCCGAAATGTCCCGTATCAGGCTGTACCGTACGGCAGGGTTGGCTACTTTTTTTCATCAAAGGTTTGATTCTTATGTTCAGAACTTCTGAACAGTTCTGAACTGATTTCCAGTTTATACTGATGGTTTTTTTTAATGTTCTGATTCATCTGCTAAATATTTTCAGACAGTTCTTAATCTAAAGAAGATTAGAGGTATCGGAAAGGTGACAGATTGATTGGTAGAGGGGAGTTTCTTATCAAAAAGGTTTTTACCCTTATGAATGATCATATACTAATATCAACAGGCCCGTTTCACAATGTGGTAAAGAGCAGAAACACATCAGGGAAAGTAATCCTGGACACGACATCAATAATCAAGGCTGTTATTTTGATTTATTTTTTTTGCACAATCGATTCTAGAAATAAAATAGCCTCCCTGTCGCATAAAGGAACAGTTTGTTTCGCCAGTTTTGTCTCCACGGAGCTATTGACAGTGCTGGCTTTGGTGCTGCTCTCAGAAGTGCGGAATTGATGCCATGTTTTATTGCTTTTTCATTGTGTGGGTGAGCGGCTAATCAGATTCCGTGCGAGTAATTTAACACCGGCCGTAAGCTATAATCGGTGTACCTGTAGAGGTATTTAGCCGTGGGGTGGTAAAGTAACACTGAAAAGTATTTATACTCCCATTTGGATTCTATATAAATTATGCAGGCTTAGGTAAATCATGGATCCAGTAAGCACTCCTTGAACAGCGGGATTGTGGGAAACGATGACATAGAAGCCATCTACCGCACACAGGAACAGTTTGTACTGTCTTGGATGAAAATGGGCATGAGGGGAATAAGGTTGGCCATTCTTGGCATTTGGGTTTATTGCAAATCCGATGCTGGATCACTTTGCAATCACTGGATTTATTGTATTTCTCTTGGACGTAGAGCAAGCCACTTGGGTGGCAGCTAGATTTGTGTCCACTGGGCAATGCCCCGCCTCCCCCCCCCCCCCCCCCCCCCCCACCCAACCCCCACTGGAGGTGGAGACTTCCTCAGTATGCCTCTCCATTTCTGCTTCCTTCCGGTTCAGATGGAGCCAAGAAAAAAGCCACGGATGTTTTGGAGACATCTCTTAGCCCTTTAAGGCGTGAGTTCACAATTGTGCGAATAGAATTTTCTTAACTGAACATTCTGATGCTGATGTCACAATCACTGCTGGTGACAGAAAGTGGAGTTCTAGAACACTGACTTAAAATTCTGAAGAGACAAAAAAGAAAAGCATTCCAAAAACAGCTTCTCTTCAATGGGTTAACGTCTTAGGTGTGTGTTTTACATCATGTTGTGAGCAGTGAGACGTTTGTCCTGCGTCCCCCTTCCAGGCCCGATGGTCGCGGTCGTGCCCGTTACCAATCAGGGTCTTTATGAGTAGGAGCACACTTGTGTTGGCATGACGAGTTAAACTGCCTCTGCAATCAGCAGTCCAATCAGACGGAGACCCTGCGATGGAGGCTAGAGTGCGGGAGGGACGCGACCTTGAGCCGGAGCCGGGGGGCGGGGGGCGGGCGGAACGCTGCCAGAGGGCCCTCACCACGCCTCCACGTTCCGGTCCCGGCCGTACGGTCACCTCCGGCACTGTCCGCCGTCTCTATGGTGACCTGGAGCACGTCGTGCGGGTGTCCTCCTCTAGATGCCTGTTTCTCTCTCTCTCTGTGTGGAGACTGTGCCTCTGCCCTCCATTACTGCGTTAGACTGCCTCAGATTGGGCCCTCAGGTGCTGAGTGAGAATCGGAGTGTTTCAACAAGCCTGGAGGGTCATAGTGCCTTCTGCTTCCCCACCTCACCCCGCCCCCCCCACACACACACCCTGCAAGCGCATGCTCTGTCCTCAGCTGCAGTTTGAAATGGAGCTCTCTGCTGAGTGAGGGTTGTAGTGTTTCAGGATGCATAAGGCCTCCTGCTTCCTTTCCTCTCTCTCTCTTCTGTCCCTCTCCCTCTTTCCCCTCTCCCATCTTTCTGTCTCTCACTCTCTTTCCTGTTCTCTCTCTTTCTCTCTCTCTCTCTTACCTGCTCCATCTCCCTCTCTCCCATCCCTCTCTCTCTCTCTGCTTTCACAGTGATGGTTTGTTTGCATGCGGTGTAACCTCCCCACCTTTGCCTCAGCCCCACCCCCCCACCTTCCTCTCCATGATGTCATACAGCATGTGCTCCACAGGAAATGAAGTTAACAGACTACCCAGGGTTTTAGGCCCCCACCCCCCCCTTGCTGACAATATGGAGTCACCTCTCACCATTCCTGTTTTTTACGTTAATCCTGTCTTTGGGGGGGGGGGGTGTAGTTACTCTGTGTAGTTACAGAGCAGCCCTGCAGTTTGCAGTGATTGTGGCTATTTCTCCTCTGCTGGGCTCTGAACACCACGTTCTCCCTGTATCTCTGTAATATCGGCACGGAGAACGAAATGTCCCCCATTGGGTGCCGGAGGCCCCTCTCACGCTTCCGATGAGACGTACTGGGAGCAGTAAAAACCCCGTATGGATGCACTCTGTCAATTTGACAGTAAAACCTTCCTGTATTTAGTTTATTTAGTTCTGAAAGCTAACTTTAAAGTGCACTTACTCTAAACTAGTTTCCGTGTGTGCGTGTGTGTGTGTGCGTGTGCGTGTGTGTGAGTGAGTGAGAGAGAGAGACACACACATAGAGTGCACATTTCAGTAATTTCACTCAATTTAAGTAGCGGGTAATAATTGATATCATTACCTATGCTGGCATCTCCACCTGTGTCAGGACCTTCCAGAATGTCACATGACGAGTGGCGTGTGGAATGCTAAACAGATCCCGCCCACTCAGCCTTATTTCTGTCCTGTGTTCTTCCCTGCAGCCAAATGCCTGGACAGGGCCTGTGTTATCCAATCACCTGGCGCCTAAATATCAGACTTTGTGGAACATCCTTTATGAGCCCTGCGGTTTGGAGAGCGAGGGTTTCGCCCAGCGGGGGAGCGCTTAATTTGTTGTACCAAATTAAAGTTGTGTCGGCGTGTTGTTGTCACGCCGACGTTTGTCTTTAAATCTCTGCCCCTGTTAACCGCTCGAAAGTGCGCAGTCCATTTGTCAAATAGTTCTTCCCCCCGTGAGTGTGCAGGCCAGGTACCCTTTGTCATCCGCAGATGTCCCGTCCCTCTCCATTAGCGCAGACGAGCTTCCTCCGCGCCGCTCGTTCATCTGCCGCTCCGCAGCTGTCAGCCGCGCAGCCAGCTGGCACAGCCCAGGCGCCCGCCTCTCCGCCGGCCGCTCCCTGTTTTAGGAGGAGGGGCTCGGCGGTAAGGTTGCCCGAAGCTTGGGTTCGATCCGGCGCGTCCCGCGCGGGCGACTCACCGCTCCTTTTACCGCTCTAACGAGACGAAGATTGCAGTCCGGAGATAATCCTTGGGGCGGCGGGGCAGCGGGGGAAACGGGGGTGTAATTAAACCGCTGCCGCTGATGAAACGCGCTGTGAGGAAGCGCCGAGGTGAGGGTGAGGGTGAGGGGGTTAGGGTTAGGGTTAGGGTGAGGGGGTGAGGGTTAGGGTTAGGGTTAGGGTGAGGGTTAGGGTTAGGGTTGTGAGGAAGCGCCGAGGTGAGGGTTAGGGTTAGGGCTGTGAGGAAGCGCCGAGGTGAGGGGGCCAGAACAGGACGCGTTTCGCTCGTTTCTTATTCCCCCTCTTCCCCCTGCTGCTCAGCTCTCTCGTACCCCGTCTGATTTGAGGAGGGAGCCTCTTGAACTGGCACAGCCTCCTTTGAGCAGGGACATGAGACGCTCAGGAGGAGCGAGGAGGTCCTGCTGGGGAGGCCTCCTCCTGCGCCTCCTCTCTGAGTTCAAGAGGAGGAAGGAGCGGCTGGATCTCGTTAAGCTTTGATCTTTTCTTCAGGGGTCTTCATTAAACTTTAGGAGACTCTTTGGACTCCTGCCACCGTAGGGCACTCCTACAGCCAAACGTCACGAGGAACCACCGTATGAGTTATGAATACACACTTTTTATATAGAGGTATATGGAGTTATGTATAGTTATACAGAGTTCATTTTTTAACCCACCCTGTGTAGATTATGCTATTGCGTTTCTTCATTTGTTGAGCGAAGAAACAGAACGTATCTGAAGGTCTTTACCGTTCCCCGTGTTGGCAGTTTGGGGTTGACAGTGTGGGCTTTAAAATGGTGGCAGGTGGGTAGTGCAGTCCCTAGGGCTCGTCGATTGTTAAGCCATACATTTCCTGCCCCCATGAGTGTTTAGTCCTGCTGTCAGCTGGTGTGTGAACCCTTCGCTCTGCTGCATGTCAAAATAAAACACAAAGCAAACATGGAAGTGGAGTGTCATATAAAATTTTACGATATATAAAAAAGAAACTACATGTGGGTTATCAAATTTTTTTATTGTACCCCCTCGATGGCCAACCACTGTCAGGCAAAGCAAGACATGAACACAGGTAGTCTCCGCTCAAATGAAACAGTCTTACATTTTATTTAACGTCTATTGATTATATCCTTCAAGCAGAAATTGTATTGACCTTAACTTACCGATGTTATGAGAAAGTAAAGTTTGTTTTAAGCAAGGTAGTCGGCGTTGCCCGATTGCTCAGAGTAAAAAAGACCCTCGCAAACGGTCCTTTCTGTTCTGGTAATGAGGAGAAGCGAGCTTCCGTTTGAGTATGAAATTGTGCTGGGAATAATTAGATGAATGATTTGCAGCTGTTGGTTTTTATTGTTTATTCCTCCGGTGGAAAGCCTCAGTGCCGCACTGAGCATGCTCAGGGAATGGTGTCGCTGCAGAAGAGCCTTTTCTGAGTACACAGACCGCTCATCGGCTCTGTTTATTCTGCTAAACGTCCATGCTGATCCCAAATAGGTTTAAATTATTTGTTGAGCCGTATCTCAAGTGTGACCCATTACTGAAGCTGTGCAGAGTAGTGCCTGGGTGCAGGGTTCAAGAGCGGTGCCAGGGGAACGGCCGTCGCACAAAACATTAGCAGCTGTGAACGCCTAGTGCAGTTTCACTGGCCCGCTCGGCTACCCACAATGCACTGCAGCTACTCCAGCAGCAGAGTAACATGGATTGCATTTGGCTGCATAATAACTGAAATAATGTAGATTTCATTGTACATTCAGTGTGCGATGTCAGACCTGGGTAAATTTTATTTTTATTTTTTTATACATTCAGCTTGTAGACACCAGGATGATTCCTACTGGTCATTTTTAAATAAAAATGTATGTTCACTAATATTCAAGACATAATTGGTTTTCATATAGTTGTGCTTTTTTTTGGCAGTAACATGTTTTGTTAAAATTTCTTACAAGGTTCCACTGGTGCTTTTTTTTTTTCCCCCAGTTTTGGCATCTGAAGTGTTAAAGAGTATTTTAACGTACACGTTTGACCTGTGTCTGAACCGTACTATATGGGACGCAGACTGCAGAATGCACCTGAGACTAATTAAACATCTCCCAGAGAGCTCCTCCTGATTACTGAACCTTTTATTTTTCAGGCACTTTGATGTGGGGCTGTACCACTGGCTGGTGAGGTAAGTCACTTTTACTAGGGCTCCTCACTGCTGTGCTTCACCTGCGTGCTTAATGAATCACCCAGACTCATCCTCAGAGGCTGTCCACAGACAGATCCTCTCTGGTTCTGTGTTCATGGTCTCTGTGCTAAAAATAGTTTTTGTTTCTAGTGTCTGTAATACAAATAGTCGGTTGGCTGATTTTTCCGTTGAAACGAAAGCGGTGGGAGCAAAGAAGCTTCTGCTTCCGGGCTTTTTATTCACCAGTGATCGACACGGCTGTGGCCTGGGAGAAACTGGGAGTTTTTTTTTTTTTAAACGAGGAGGGGAACATCTGGAGGGTCCGGGGGAGCAGAAGGTGACCCCCGGCCTTTGAAGAGGCGCCGCTCCTGGCTTTAATGACTTCTCAAGTGCCGCCCGTTTGCAGCCGTCGCTCCGGCCGGCCTGTCTCCATGGTGATCTGGACCCTTGGCCCTGATGCTTCGGCGTGGAGAGTGGGACTTGATGTTTCGCCCCATCAGACAGCCTCAGACAGCTTCTCTTGAGTTAGCTGAGTTAGCTGAGTTAGCTGAGTTAGCTGAGTTAGCTGAGTTAGCTGAGTTAGCTGAGTTAGCTGAGTTAGCTGAGTTTCCTGAGTTAGCTGAGTTACATTACATTACATTATAGTAGAGTTAGCTGAGTTAGCTGAGTTAGCTGAGTTAGCTCAGTTAGCTCAGTTAGCTCAGTTAGCTCAGTTTCCTGAGTTTCCTGAGTTAGCTTGAAAGAGAGTACATCCTCCTTTTGTGTGCTTTACTTTACTTTTCCAGTGGTTCCAAAACAAACTTTTCTGTCAGGGCCCGTTTGATAATAGGAAAGTTTTTTTGAAGCCGCAAGCCCCAACCATACCCCCCCCACCCCCACCCTCACCCCCCCCCACCCCACAACTTTGATTTCGCTTGGATACTACTTTCTTTTCAGTTCCTCATGGACTTCTTCATTCCCCGTATACCTCAGTCACGGAGTATAAACTGACTTCCACGTCGCTGTGATTTTTTTATTGCCCTACACTGGAGCATCATGAGGCCTTGTAGTGACAAAACGGCAGGACTCATAAAATGTCTTTTTTGAATTTTAAAGGATTGCTGCAGTGATTTGTGTTTGGTCAGGTTTATTAGGAGTTTAAAATGATTGCAATGCTGGCTGAGAAAGGAATGGCTCTCTCAGCGAGTAATGGCTTTCCATTTGTCTTCTCTTCTGATTAGACAAAATTTGGCGTATAATTTACTAAATTACTTTAATAGTATTTCCCTGTGGCTGCAAATGAATGAATTAATCAACAATGCCACAATGGGTTTCTGATTGGGTTAGGGCACTGTACGTGGGTGGTCAGATGACCCAGCTGATGGAGGTTGTTGTGTCTTACGAAAACAGAGGCTGTGTGAATGCATCATACTGTTAGCCGTTAGCACATTGGGCTGTGTGAATGCAGAATAGCATTAGCTGTTAGCACATAGGGCTGTGTGAATGCAGAATAGCATTAGCTGTTAGCACATTGGGCTGTGTGAATGCAGAATAGCATTAGCTGTTAGCACAACAGACTGTCTGAATTCAGAATAGCATTAGCTGTTAGCACATCGGTCTGTGTGAATGCATCATACTGTTAGCCATTAGCACAACAGACTGTGTGCATGCATCATAGCATTAGCCATTAGCACAACAGGCTGTGTGAATGCAGCATAGCATTAGCCATTAGCACAACAGGCTGCGTGCATGCATTATACTATTAGCCGTTAGCACAACAGGCTGTGTGCATGCATCATAGCATTAGCCATTAGCACAACAGGCTGTGTGAATGCATTATACTGTTAGCCATTAGCACAATGGGCGGTGGGAGGAAAGGATAGATTTATATTGGTTTTGATTGCGACTGCCTCTGTTGCAATGTATTTAATGACAGCTTATGTTTCAAAGCCTTTCAGTCGGTGTGTGAGCGCATTTGTATTTGTGTTTTAATAGGTGCAAATCAGGTTACGCCGTGTCACAGATTAGATTAATCTCAGAAAATTGCTTTGTGCACGATTCCTCTTAAACCAATGCACTGTCGTTGCTCCTGTTGTAGCTGTGGAACATCCTGTCCTGAAGCCAGCTCACGGTCTCTTACTCAGTTCTTACGGATTCAATGGCATTGCCAGATCTCAGAAGTTCAGACTACTCAAACCTCTCAAAAATTTGACCCTGAGAAGACGATGTCTAGCTTTCAGTGATAAAAATAAGGAGCTGTTGCCCAGATGGTTGACAATAAAGAAAGTTACCAGCCCATTAGGGTCCTTTCCATTCATGCCAAGTGTCTTTTCATAAAATAAATGTTCCCAAGCAATAGAATCATGCCTTTCTTACAATCGCAAATCGCACCATTACAATTCAGTCATTTGGCTGACACTTTTAGTCAGAGCTTCTTTCAAAAAGTGCATTTAACACGGTAAGCAAACACATCTGGAGTCACTGGAACAACCAAATAGACAAACTTACAGCAAAATCAGTGCCACCATAACGGTACATGCACCAGGACCTGTGGAATAATTTTGTGTTTTTGGAACAGAAGCTGAGGTAGCATGCAGCTCTCTTAAATTGAACCACAAAAATCATCAATTATGTCACCCAGAGTCCAGTTTTTTTGGGGGGAAGGGTGGGTGATGTGGACTCTCCATGGGGGGGGGGGGTGTTGTGTTGACGTCCCCTTGGGGGGGGGGGGGGGGCGATGTGTCATACGCGCAGCGGGAGCGTTTGTAAAGACTGTCATTATCTCAGCCCAGCGTGTTCAGCCCATCAGCCTGTGTGCTGTTCACAGCTTTCAGACTGAAAGGTAATTAGAACCCACCATTTCAGTTATTTTAAAAGCGTGGAGCGCGTTCACGCGCGCGGTGTGGGGTTCAGTGGCCAGTTCAGAGACTCGAGGAGGGTGTGATTCACTCCCGCTGATGGGACTTTTGGTCCGCTTGGGTTATGCTCTCTCCCTCTCCCTCTCCCTCTCTCCCTCCCTCCCTCTCCCTCTCTCTCTCCCTCTCCCTCTCTCTCTCTCTCTCCCTCCCTCTCCCTCTCTCTCTCTCCCTCCCTCCCTCCCTCTCTCTCTCTGTCCCTCCCTCCCTCTCTCTCTCTGTCCCTCCCTCCCTCCTCTCTCTCTGTCCCTCCTCCCTCTCCCTCTCTCTCGTCCCTCCCTCCTCTCCTCTCTCTCTGTCCTCCTCCTCTCCCTCTCCCTCCCTCGCTCTCTCCATCTCTCTCTCTCCTCTCTCTCTCTCTCTCTCCCTCCCTCTCTCTCTCTCTCTCTCTCCCTCCCTCCCTCCCTCCCTCTCTCTCTCTCCCCCTCTCTCTCCTCTCTCTCTCTCTCCCTCTCCCTCTCCCTCTCTCTCTCTCTCGTTGTGTGGAATGACCCGGAAAGGCCGTGTTTTGGACCGCGCGGGTAGACCGGCTCGTTGCGCGTGTGCAAACGCAGAATGCAGCCCGGAGCTCGTAAGGGCGTCAGCAGGCCGTGCCTCGATCATTAACCTTTTATTCAAGATTAATACTTTTTTTTTTTAAACGCCCAATTTGTGTGAGTTGGTACCCATCGCTGAGTCAGGGGAGGGCGCTCCGTGTGTAGCTCATGCAGGCAGGTAGTAGACTTCTGATTGGCCAGTGGGCTGCTGCCGTATGATTGGACGTGGACGTTCCGCCCACTTTAACCCCCGTCTGGGCAAGGTGTCTCAACGGGACGATCCAGCCAGCACGTCCCGTTTAATGATTAATGTTGAGGCGATGGCTGTTATTGCAACAGATGTTTATATGTTTATGTTTCATAATCACACGTTAATTACGGAAGAGCGTTTTGAGTTAATTTGTTATTCAGCAGCGATTATCATCGTGATTATTCATCTATGCAGTGCTTGTGGGAGGAGGATGTGATTTGATCATGGAAACCAATGTCAACAATTTTAAAAGGGGATTCATCTTAAATGCAATAACTGCTCTCCTGGCTCTTTTCCTGATTAGCAGTTATGACCCCTAGCAGAAATTTTTCGGCAATTAGTATTGAGGAACATTGAGATTAATGCTTAAAAAATGTGTTACAATAATATCGAATTTGAGTTTGTCCCTGTCTTGTTTCTCTGGAATCCCTTTTCCGATTCAGGTTTTCTCCGAGTTCCACAAAGTGTCCATGCGCTGTCCATGCACTACCCATGCGCTGTCCATGCACTACCCATGCGCTACCCATGCGCTGCCCATGCGCTGCCCATGCGCTGCCCATGCACAGGTCATTAATGCACAGTGAGAAGCCTGCAGCAGCTGCAGCGTTGTGTGTCGCAGCTCTGCTACCAGCTGTGTTGGAAATGCAATGGAGCAGCAGTCAGAGGTGGGTGGACAAGCTGGACCAGTTCTGCCTTGCTTGGCCCCTTCCTCTTGTTGTATTACAGGTACATCTGTGTGGTGGGGGAGGCCTATCAGTGAATGTGGCTTTGGAAGGTCTCTGCACCAGCATGAGATGGACAGGCTTCTGTTGCTGCTGTTATTATTGCTGTTTCTTTTGTTGCTGTAGTTTTCTTGTTTTTGCTGCTGGTGTTGTTGCTGCTGCTGCTGCACTTGCTGCTGTTGTTGTTGTTGTTTTTTTTGCTGTTGCTACTGCTACTGGAGTTGTTTGTGGTGGTTCAAATTTTGTTTTTACAACAAGCAAGTGGTTGCCTTTTGAAAGGGAAATGCATCTGAAATATTGAGTACTTGAGAAGTGTACTTGATGAGCTGATTTAAGGGACAGAAGTTCCCTTTATCAGTGTCATTGTGTGGTATTTTACAGTGTTGCAGATGTCTGAAAACAGTAATCTTCTCTCTGGCTGTACAGTGGTGACAGTGCCATACATTTTGATTGTCAGTTGCAGTGCTCAGTGTTTCATGTGCTGGGTAATATTTACCGTAAAATCCAAAGTATACACTCATTCCTCTTTTGAGAATGTTTTTTCATAAAAAAACAAAACAAACACAAAAACAGCGAAAATTACTCTCATTACTTGCGTCTTTCCTGCGACACATTTGATCTGATATTTGGGAAACGTTGATGCGCTTCCTAATGAATTCTCGTATTCCCAGGAGAGTTGTGATAATTGCATATTCAGGAGCTCCATTCTGCGCCTGTGAAAATGCGGCATCATTGTGTGCCTGCAGATCGCTGCCAAGGTGCTGATCTCCAGTGACAAAGAGCGTTTGATCAGCGCTGTATTTGCATGTGTTCCCCATTATGCTGATACGCTGGGGAGCTCCTCTGCAGGTTAACTGCTGTTGCAATATTGTTTATTTTTTTGTTTTTCGTTTTTTGTTTTTTGTTTTTCTGTGAGAACGCTGTGCCCGTCTATGAATATGCGCATATGTAATTCGTGCATAATCCTTTTTCTTTCTTTCATTCTTTGTGGCAGTTTTTATTATTTTTTGTTTTGTTCCGTAGCGTTGCATTTTATCATTTTAAAGTGGAGCTCTAAAGATGAGCGATAATGGAGAAGATTTTCCTGCACTAAGAGATGGAGCGAAGGAAGACTCATAGTGTGGCAGTCTGCACAGTTGCGGTGTGGTGCACTAGTTAAGGTCATTGTGCACTACGAGTTTAGCCCTCAGGGGACAAGCCCTTGAACACCAGTGAGAAAGACCTTGTGTTATACCAGGGGACAAATGTGATTACATATTTCAACCAGAAAAAAAAGGCATACATCTAGTTTTAATCCCGAGCTATTGTCAACCAGTGCCTTAGGACTGCAGAGCACAGTTTCTCATGCCTTTTCATAATTTCTTTTCCTCCTGTATATGATTGAAATTTAAGACTGAGCTGGTCATCATAAAGTGTTTATGAATTTGAAGCTGCAGATCTCCATAAATGCGCTTATGACCGTAGCGCCTTTGTGCTGAAGTGGTGTTGGATGGGCTTTAACGAGCTACAGACCTGTCTCCCCCGCAGTAAGCTCTTCTGTGTTAAAAGGTCTTTTCTCAAAGTGCCACTTTTCTCCTTCTGTCGTTTAGCGCACGGTAAAGCCGCTTTTTTCGTTTGCAGTCACTGTGTTTCCCTCTGCGCGCCCGACCCCGCAGTGCAGGCGACTTCTTCTGAATGAGCCGCAGACCGAGCCCAAACCCACCGCCCTTACTGAAGCTGGATATTCAGAAGCACACTGAATATATACTGCTAAAGATCAGAAATGTATTGCAGCATTTCACAGTGTTGTGTGAAGTGTTCAAAGGATCACTGTTTTCAGATCTGTTGCGTTTCCTTAGCCTGAGGTGTCTTGGCTTTGACCTGAAAGTGCTTATTTTGGGGGGCTTTGTGGTGAGGGGTTGAGTGTGGCCAGTGTGTCGGATGGTGATTGGACGATTTTGGCACGGACGGCGAGTCACAGTAAGTAGTCCATTGGTCGCTTCGTTTTCCAAAAGCAGAAGGCGAGAAAGGCAGAGAAGCAAAGACAGACAGACAGACAGACAGGCCTCAGCCTGAGCTCTCCCCCCCCGGCAGTCTGGTCCCCAGAGCAGAGCGCAGACAGCCCGCTGAGGGCCCTGTCAATCAAAGCGCCCCTCTCTGTGGTAGGCAGCGGCTGCTTGTAGCGGCACAATCTCCTGCGCCAGACTCCCGCCGCGGAGCTGCCGCCTTTGCAAATGCGGCGAGCTGATGAAATGAGACCTCAGCTGTGTCTGCTGCTCCTGCTCCTGCTGCTGCTCCTGCTGCTCTTGCCGCTGCTGCTGCTGCGTCTGCTGCTCCTGCTCCTGCTGCTGCTGTTGCTGCTGTCTATGGTCCTGGTCTTGGTCCTGTTGCTGCTGCTCCTGCTGCTGTCCATGGTCCTGAAGTTTCTCTCCTAGTGCTTACAGACAACAGGAAGCTGTCTCATCAGCAACACAGGAAAACTGCTTGTACTGCTGCTGCTGTCCATGGTCCTGATCCTGAAGTGCTTTTAATAGGAAGCTGTCATAGCAGCAACACAGTAAAACTTCTGATTAATTTTTTTCTCTCGCTTATTTCAGGAATATGATGTACTTCTGATAGAGGTCATTTTTAGCCCGTTAGGTGATTTTGTCATTAGTAGGGCTTACAGGATTATTTAAATTTGTGGCTGTGGGAAATCTTTATTTGTGTGCTATTTGTATGGCGCTTTTTACATGGATCTTGTCACAAAGATGCTTTACAGGAACAAGAAACAATAATGTAGTAACATGAGCTAATTAAATAGTTCACTGCCTTGAGGTTAGCCCCCATGTGCTAAATGAGCTCTTCACTATACAGGTGTTCCCCACCCTCCAGACAGGTTCTTATGGTCGCTGACTGGCTATGTACAAAGCAGCATGTGATTCCAATATGTTACCAGTGAAATAGTTGTAAAACTTTGCTATGTATGGGCTGAATAGCTTTGTGATCTATGCTTCCTGTGGGTGCAAAACAAACACGACATTGTTTGCTAGATTTCTTACAAATGCCATGTGGGATACCATGTCTCTTCTTTGACTTGGCAAGCAAGGTCCTTCTAAATAAGTAATAAACGTACACATAAGTGTATGTTTTTTTTCATACATCATGAGTGTTGTTTTTATCAGATGTGAACTGATTCATATTTTACATCAAAACTTGATTATGTCCCTTGAGGAATCATTTTAGTGGGAAACTGGTTGTGTTATCCTGCATCTACATTGTAAGGCATTGACACGACCAGCACATAAGGAGCATGTAATTTTATGAGCATATTACCTCCATATAAAAGGTTATTCAATGTGCAATATAGAAACAAAAACAGAGCAATAGGTTAAATAGGAGGTTAATTATTAATATTTTGCTCAGTTACTTGAAACATGCATGTAGCTTCAAAGCCATATGTAGAGTTGCTGTTTAATATGCATGCAGTAATTAAGTCAGAAATAGCCTCACATACGAAGCATTGCGCCCTAATGGTATGGACTTCTCTGTGGATGTACACGGAGACTGACACTGAGAATGCTGTCTTTGCTGTTTAGACTCCGCTCAGCGCCAGAAAGGTAGATCACTGTGAGAAAAGGAGGGTGTGCTCTCACTAAGGCACAGAGGGTCTTCACACCTGCTCAGCTCAGATTTTCATAATGCAAATGCTTAGGTCATGGGGGGAGGAACAGGACAAGGTGTGCTGGTATTTCTGTGGATGAGACGCGTCTCTTAGAACGCCATAATAGCAGCCAAACGCACTGATCCGCCACACAGACAAAGCTAATTAGTGCTTTTGTTGGCTTCATTATCAGACAGTTGTTTTGCATGGGTGGGTCCTCAGCCACAGTGGGGATGGGGGTGACAGTCTTCCTCCAAGCCATGATCCCTGGAGGAAGATTTTACACTTTGATTTTTAAACATTTTTTTAAAACCCTCCTTTCCTATTTTTTGTGTGTTCCTCAGACAGGTAGAAATCGGAGAGGGTAACGGACAGAGAGGGGTCCAGCTCAGAAAGGCATGGGGGCAGGGGTGAGGGGGGTGAGATGGGTGGGGGTGAGGGGGGACGGGATGGGTGGGAGTGAGGGATGGGTGGGGGTGAGGGGGGTGGTGAGGGTGAGGGGTGAGAGATGGGTGGGGGTGAGGGGGGGATCGGGATGGGTGGGAGTGACAGGGGGGTGGGGGAGCTTGTGACTGGCTCCAGCTTGGTGGCGCCTGGTCTTCTGACTTTCTGGGACCTCTCACCGCCTTCACCCTCCAGCTCCTCAGGATGGCAGCCGGGTTTCAGGAGCAAGGTGTTCGCGCCAATCTGGGTCAGGGGAAGTGGGTTTGGGTGAGGGTAGGGTTGAAGGGGCAGGGATGAGGGAGGGAGGAGGGAAGAGGGTGAGGGAATGGAGAATAGAGACGAGAGAGAAGGCAGCACTTGAATTGCACCAATGGACAGTCCGCTGCCTGGTGGAATGACGGTCATTACTCACATGCTCTGGGCCCCTCTGAAGCAGCGCAGTTACCCTTTCTTACGCTCCGCGCTGCGGTACGGAGACGTGCAGAACGCAGGAGGGTCTATTCCGCACTCACATCAAAATATGGATCAGCGTGTTGGAGCTGCCAGGGAGGGACGCTCTGCTATTAATGTGGGCAGCGTCTGTATTTGGGGGGGGGTGGAGGGGTGGGGGGGCAAGATGGGTTTTCTGGGGAATGGATTTGACAATATAATCGAAAAACAGGCACCATTTTAATTGCACTCAAATGAATTTCAGACAGTGATGGTGCACTCGTTTTCTGGAGAAACCCCCCCCCCCCCCCGCAGTCGCCCCCGCCATTATAGTTTTCAAGAGACCTTCCTGACGGTCAAGTGACTCCACCTTGGGGAAAACTAGGAACCGAAAAAGCCGAAACCACAGCGTTGTGCTTTTCCGGGTGAGGGAGGGATTCAGGCTCTCGGAAAGCGAGCGAGACGCCGCTCCTTCGGCTGCGGGCGCTAACGTACCGCACGGCGAGGGGCTGCTGGGTAGCTTTTTAAAAACCCAACTCTGCACCCTAACCCTAACCCTAACCCAACTCTGCACCCTAACCCTAACCCAACTCTGCACCCTAACCCTAACCCTAACCCAACTCTGCACCCTAACCCTAACCCTAACCCAACTCTGCACCCTAACCCTAACCCAGCTCTGCGCTTCAGCCCCCGCGCGTCTGAGGTTCTGTCCTTTCGCCGTAGCGCTGGAGCATTTCCAGCATTATGGACGACTCCGCCTGGTTAAGACACAGTAAAGCGTTTTAAAAATGTGGTAGCGAGCGACTAGTTCAGCCGTTTGAGGATGGGGTGGACCTTTTCAGCAGAATAGTGTCGTGAAAAGCCTTAAAGGTACCCGTGTGCAGTTCCATGCTGCAGTGTGGCCCTGGTTTATACATGAGGCTCCATGACGCTCGTTATCTGACACTGGAACACGGTGTCCGTGCTGCACAAAATAACCATGTGACACTCTGGAGAGGAGAGTTGTGTGAATGTCATCTTTTTTTAACAGGGCTAGGGCTGCGTAAATTGCTTTTTCCTGCTCAAATTCTTTACGTTTTCATACATTTTAATGCATGGGCTATGGGATATAAATTATCCATAAACACGGTGTTACAGGGAGAAGCAAACTCCTCCTGACCTTCTGTGTTATTTAAGCGGGTCGCAAGAAGTTCTGGAATACAGATCTGACCCGCAGTGCCCGGTGCGGTGCTGTTATGTGCTCAAATGGAATATGAAGGAGCCGTAAACGGTGTGTTACAGTGTTTATATGAAACCGAGACCCTGTGTTATCGGCGGGCAGGGAAGTAACGAGGGCAGTTGTCCCGTCCAGTTCTTCAAAAGATGAAGACGTGCTGCACCTGTGGTAGTTCAGTTTACAGGTCATTGGTCCGTAGGTTTGAATCGGACGCTTTGATTGAGATTTATTGCCGGGGTTCTTGGAGCTGAGCCAGCATGCGGAGGCGAGGAGGCCGCGCTTTGGGGGCCGTTCGGGGGCCGGCGTTCCCGGCGGGGGGAACGCGCGCGCCCCACAGCTCAGTAACGGCCCCTCCGCTCAGCTCCCGCCCGTCACGGAGTCGCGCACGAAGAAGAAAAATCTTTAAAAGCTGAGGAAACGGGCGCGCTCATTAAAACGCGATCTGTGTTCCTTCAGCCTTGAAATGGCTGCCGCAGAGCGCCGCCTCCTCCCAGAACAGTGAAGCCAGACGTGCGATAAACAAACAAAACAAACAACAGCGCAAAAAAGTAGGAGAAATAACAGGAAGTTGAGGCTTCAGAGCTGCCAAGGCAGAGACACGGAGACTAGCACAGAAAACTCAGAGAGAAACGGAGGAAGGGGAGAGTTTCTCCGTCTTCCCCTCGAAGCCGTTGGCGTTACTCATGCCCTTGAGGCACCCTGTGGGGATGTGGGTGGTGCTGGTGGGGGGATGTGGGGATGGGTGGTCTGTGGGAGTGGAGGGTGTGCGAGGGGGGATGTGAGTAGGTGCTGGTGGGATGGGGATGTGGGGGTGCGGGTGGGGATGTGGGAGTGGGATGTGGGTGGTGGGCGGGGGATGTGGGCTGACTGGTGGGAGTGGGATGGGGATGTGGTGGTGCTGGCGGGTGTGCGGGATGTGGCGTGGTGCTGGTGGGGATGGGCGTGGTGCTGGTGGGGATGTGGGGATGTGGGCGGTGCTGTGGGGGGATGTGGGGATGTGGGGAGGGTGGTGTGGCGGGGGATGTGGGGGACTGGTGGGGGATGTGGGGATGTGGCGTACTGGTGGGGGGATGTGAGTGGTGCTGGTGGGGGGATGTGGGCGGTACTGGTGGGGGATGTGGGTGGTGCTGGTGGGGGATGTGGGGATGTGGACGGTACTGGTGGGGGATGTGGTGGTGCGGTGGGGATGGGGTACTGGTGGGGAGATGTGGGTGGTGCTGGTGGGGGGATGTGGGATGGGCGGTACTGGTGGGGGGATGTGGGTGGTGCTGGTGGGGGATGTGGGGATGTGGGGGGCTGGTGCTGTTCAGCAGTGTCTACGATCATGAATGCACTTTTGACGTCTCTTGGATAAAAGCGTCTGCCAAATGAATGTAATGTAATGTAATGTAAATGCTGGTGGGGGGATGTGGGTAGTGCTGGTGGGGGGATGTGGGCGGTGCTGGTGGGGGGATGTGGGTAGTGCTGGTGGGGGGATGTGGGGATGTGGGCGGTGGAGTGAGTGAGCTTGGCTGTCCTACTGAGACGCTAATCAAATTTCTCAGACAGCTCGCGTTCATTTCATCCGACGTATTTGCATTTCCTCTTATCCTTCTGCCTCAGTTGTTGCTTTCAGGAAATGCACTTTAAATGTCACGTCCTATGAATCCCGCTTTAATTCGCCCAACATGATTTCCAGGGGTCAGCGTCAGAGCTGCTTTATGGCATTAGCATTGGTGTTAGCGCTCGCTGGTTAAGTTCGTCACACATCAGTTGTGAAATTTCTCTGAAGTAGCGACTGGCTCTGATCCCTGTGTCACGCACGCACAGATGAAACCCTGATATAATCCAGATATGAAATAACATTCGGGTTTTTCTTAAGGAAAATCAATAGAAGATTCGGGAAATCAATAGAAGATTCACTCAGAGGTTTCTTATTCAATGAAAGGATTTAGAGAGATACGGCTGAGGAGCTGCAATTGCATTTGCGCTGAAGGTCTTGCGCCACTGTGCGCGTTGGCTGTCCTCTTTGGCTGCATTCACAGGGAAGCTAGGCTAGCTCACTGGCTGCATGCACAGGGAAGCTAGGCTAGCTCACTGGTCTGCATTCACAGGGAAGCTAGGCTAGCTCACTGGCTGCATTCACAGGGAAGCTAGGCTAGCTCACTGGTCTGCATTCACAGGGAAGCTAGGCTAGCTCACTGGTCTGCATTCACAGGGAAGCTAGGCTAGCTCACTGGCTGCATTCACAGGGAAGCTAGGCTAGCTCACTGGCTGCATGCACAGGGAAGCTAGGCTAGCTCACTGGTCTGCATTCACAGGGAAGCTAGGCTAGCTCACTGGCTGCATTCACAGGGAAGCTAGGCTAGCTCACTGGTCTGCATTCACAGGGAAGCTAGGCTAGCTCACTGGTCTGCATTCACAGGGAAGCTAGGCTAGCTCACTGGCTGCATTCACAGGGAAGCTAAGCTAGCTCACTGGCTGCATGCACAGGGAAGCTAGGCTAGCTCACTGGTCTGCATGCACAGGGAAGCTAGGCTTGCTCACTGGCTGCATGCACAGGGAAGCTAGGCTAGCTCACTGGTCTGCATTCACAGGGAAGCTAGGCTAGCTCACTGGCTGCATTCACAGGGAGCTAGGCTAGCTCACTGGTCTGCATTCACAGGGAAGCTAGGCTAGCTCACTGGTCTGCATTCACAGGGAAGCTAGGCTAGCTCACTGGCTGCATTCACAGGGAAGCTAGGCTAGCTCACTGGCTGCATGCACAGGGAAGCTAGGCTAGCTCACTGGTCTGCATTCACAGGGAAGCTAGGCTAGCTCATGGCTGATTCACCAGGAACATGGTCTAGCTCATGAGTCTGACATTCACAAACTAGGCTACTCATGGTTGCATTCACAGGGAATAGTAGCATGGCTGCATTCACAGTGGAAGCTAGCTGCTCACTGCTGCATGCAAGGGCTAGCTGCATGGTCTACACGGAAAGCTAGGCTAGCTCACTGGCTGCATGCACAGGGAAGCTAAGCTAGCTCACTGGCTGCATGCACAGGGAAGCTAGGCTAGCTCACTGGCTGCATGCACAGGGAAGCTAGGCTAGCTCACTGGTCTGCATGCACAGGGAAGCTAGGCTTGCTCACTGGCTGCATGCACAGGGAAGCTAGGCTAGCTCACTGGCTGCATTCACAGGGAAGCTAAGCTAGCTCACTGGTCTGCATTCACAGGGAAGCTAGGCTAGCTCACTGGTCGGTTGGGGTCGTCTGACCTCCATTACGGAAACTGGCTGCAGCCATTATTGTTAAATGAGGCTCGTGAATAGCATGGCATGCGTGAATTCCAGCAGTCATTATGTAACCCTTGTTACGCAGTCCTGTTTGGACTCTGCTGGCGTTCAGTGTCATCGATGTTATCGATAGTGGACTGCAGTGAATATTGGAGTGTCATTCCTCTCAGGAATGGTTACAGACTGGAGCACTAGAGTAGGAGCAAGTCCTCTCTCCTTCCAAGGCCTAAAATGGATGCTGATTGGAAGGAAATCCCACAGAAACCCTGCTGTCACCGCAGCTCTCCAGGACTGGGGTTTGAGATTGATTTCTTACACTGCAGGAAAGCGCTCCTCCTTGGTTAATCATTTCCACCAGAAAAAAAAACTCTCTGAGTCAGGGTGTTAATTAATCCCCCAGTCTGGCCGAAGGTTTCTAACCTTTGTAACTTCTCGAATGTGAAACAAAAAGGTTTATGCATGAAAAAATTAAAATTTAATCCTGTTACTTCAGGGGTTTTAAAGGTCTGGGAGAATATAAGACTGTCACTTGAGAAAGAAAGCAATTAACAGTGACATTCACTGCCAGCTCCGTCCTGTGACAGTCGAGTAAAGTATTCTTCTCAGGGTGTGAGACTAATCTTCTCAGAACTTCATGCAGGGGTTTGCTGGTCCTGATTGCTGAATTCATCTATTATATTTTGTTTTTATTATTTGGAATTCTGAGAAATATGACTCCGCTCTTTCTCTCTCTCGACAAGAATTTCAACCAACTTAGTTTATTGAATCAAAAAAATGCAACGCTTCAAAAAAATCCCCAACAGACACGTTCCAAAAACCATGCCTCTCCCACTGAGGTCATCTCAGAGGTCTCCAGCCAAAATGACAGACTGCCCATCCTGTGCTGCTTGTTTATATGAGCCTGAGCATGCTGGGATTTTATTTGCTTGATGAATGTATGAGCCAGCTCCTCTTTGATGGTATGTGCATTGATTGTGCTGGTCCTTCCCTGACCCTGGTGTGTTTAAGGTTCTGTGCGGTTCTGTCCGTGTCGCTCCAGGTACATCTACATCCCGGCTGGCGGGTCGCGGCACGGGCCGCTGTGGAAGATGCTCTCCACCGCCCTGGCGTTCTGCTTCGTCTGCTACTGGCACGGCGGCCATGGCTACCTGAGGAACTGGGCCCTGATGAACTGGCTGGGGGTGATGGTGGAGAACGGGCTGAAGGTCTCGCTCCGCTCCCCCCGCGTCTACCCCGCCATCGTAAGTCAGCCGCGCTCCTACCCCGCCATCGTAAGTCAGCCGGGCTCCTACCCCGCCATCGTAAGTCAGCCGGGCTCCTACCCCGCCATCGTAAGTCAGCCGGGCTCCTACCCCGCCATCGTAAGTCAGCCCTCACCGCACGTAGTCATACCCGCCATCGTAAGTCAGCCGGGCGCTCCTACCCCGCCATCGTAAGTCAGCCCCACGCACGTCTACCCCGCCATCGTAAGTCAGCCCCACGCACGTCTACCCCGCCATCGTAAGTCAGCCGCGCGCTCCTACCCCGCCATCGTACGTCAGCCGCGCGCTCCTACCCCGCCATCGTAAGTCAGCCCCGCGCTCCTACCCCGCCATCGTACGTCAGCCGCGCTCCTACCCCGCCATCGTAAGTCAGCCGCGCGCTCCTACCCCGCCATCGTAAGTCAGCCGCGCGCGCCTGTGCGGCTTCTCCTCACAAGAGGCCAGCCGCCATCACCGCCATCAGCGGAGAGCGCTCGGGGATGTCAGATTTTTATCACCAGACTTTGGTCAAATGATTTGCCATTATGCATTTCACATGATTTCTAGATTACATTACAGGCATTTAGCAGACGCTCTTATCCAGAGCGACGTACAACAAGTGCATTAGTTCAAGGTGCAGAGGTGCAAAAGAAACACACTAGAGTGAAGTGAAGTAAAGATCGTAGTGCCAGAAGTGACCACATAGATCAGGACTCCAACCCTGTAGAGTAACCTGTTCAGCAAACAACAATCCTATGATGGCTAGATATTCTGCTTTATCTGAAGCTCATATAATCGTCAAACTTTGCAAACAGAAGGTTTTTTTAACTTCTTTAATGTTTCAAAGAGCTCAAGGTTGCCTGCAGCCTCTGGATTCATAATTTCCGTTGTGCTGCAAGTCTCTGAAACCCTTGTGACCTCGTTAGCGTAGATATGGTGCCACCACACATTTGCAGCCTAACTTATCCTGAGCGACGTTCGCGGTAAGGGAACTTAAGTGCACGCGTTCGTGAGCAGCCAAGCCAGACCTGGCTAACGATTCTAGACCAGCCGCTCACGGAAGAGATAAATCTAAGTTGGCTCTGCCAACCTAGAACCAGATGAGAACGCGGTGACCCTGTATGTTAGGGTTTCTTAACATAGTAAAAAAGAAACAGCACTGAGTCAAGCTTGGATCCTCAGCTGGGATAGCAGTCAGACAGGGAAACAGACAGAATACTGACAGTGTACTGAAGCCCCTCCTCCACCGTGCCCAAGGGCACATAGAGGTGTGTCTCCGGCCGGAATCATTGAATAATTTGGTAATTACCTTCTCTTAAGCCGCTGAAGGTTCAGCAGCAGGCCAGAGAGTGCCGGGGTGTTTTTGGGGGGGGTGATCGATGATGTTTTTTGGAGGTGGCCTTTGCAGATCTCCCCAGCGCTTATCGTGAGCTGTTTGTTTAAAAATCTGCAGTGACTAAGCTCCCCAAAGGACTCTTTAGGACCACAAAGACCCAAAATTGCTCAGAAAGGCTCGTTATACCACAATGCAATCTGCGCAAGGAAGATGTAATACTTTCTTGCTGAACACTAATGAACACTAAAACCAAGATTTTGTATGATATTTTTTTTTTTGGAGGTTTAACTGCCGTTTCCGAACAGAATATGAACAACAATTAGCATTTAACACTAGAGCCTGATGTGTGTACCCTAGCTCAAGAGCAGGAGTTACACTTTTACACTATAAAAGTATGTGGACACCTGACATCTAACATCTCATTCAAAATTATGGGCATTAATATGAAGTTGGTCCACCCTTTGCTGCTATAACAACCTCCACTCTTCTGGGAAGGCTTTATACAGGTGTTGGAGCATTGCTGCAGGGATTTGCTTCCATTCAGACAGAAGAGCATTAGTGAGGTTGGGCACTGATTGAGCGATTAAGCCTGACTCCCAGTTGGCTTTCCAGTTGATCCCAAAGGTGTTGGATGGGGTTGAGTTCAGGGCTCTGTGCAGGCCAATCCGGCTCTTTCACACCAATCTCGACAAAATCATTTCCATATGAACCTCGCTGTGTTTCTGGGAGCATTGTCATTGTCCAAGGACTTTCCCCATACTGTTCACACAATGTTGGAAGCACAGAATCCTCTAGAATGTCATTGCATTAAGATTTGCCTTCAACGGAACCAAGGGTCCTAGCCCAAACCATGAAAAACTGTCCCAGATCAAGGGGTGTCCTGGTACTTTTGGTAATATAGCGTATTTTTGAATGAAAAGGACATTTTCACAGTAGGCAACAGAAATACCACAGGCTTCCCTTTTCCATCTGCTGGAAAGTTCTAGAACTCTCGGGTCCTTACACAGGTCACATGTATTCTAACTCTAGAATGTTCTTTTATGCCTGGAGGACTACATTCCAGCCCCCTTTTACACCTCATTGGTAAGGTTTTGGAGCAGTGTGGGCCTTTACAACCGCAGGGTAGCCCTTACAGTTTAGACCGTTGGTTCCAAAACGTCCTGCACTCAGGACCCACTGAGTGAGACGGTACGGTTTCCGGTACCGACGAGAGGGTTCAGTTTTTACGGTTTTCTACTCATGTTCTAGAGAACTGAAGTGTTTAGACCACAAACTGCCCTGCCCCTGCCATTGCAAAGCTGGGAGGTTGTCTGGAACGTAATATCTTATATTAATATACTAAATATCAAAAATATCATTAGTTGCACACAGTACTGAACTTGAATTGCTTCGGTCAATATCCAGCTGTTTAAATGGGTAAAATGTAATGAATGTGAAGTAATTAGTGCAGGTTGTTTTGGATGTGCCTCCTAAATGTCTGGATGTAAAAAAGGTGGTGACAGAGGAGGATAGCACAGCGGGTTTGATTGAGCTGAGCTCTCCCTCCTGCAGGAGCGCTGCCTCTCCCCGGCCATGAGGAGGCGCTGTCTGGCTTTTCTCTCTGCCTTCTCCACCGCCATGCTCATCCTGTCCAACATGGTCTTCCTGGGAGGAAATCATCTCGGCAGAATCTTCTGGAAACGAGTTTTCGTCCAAGGTGAGTGAACTGGGATTCAACCGTCATCAATCATCACAACGTCACTTTCTGGGTATTCAAATCAATTCCTTTTATGTTTTTTCTGTTGCTTATCTCCCGTTTCATTTAGGTATTCTCTAAATTAAAAACTTCCTTTCCTCGTCTAATCTGATCCTTTCACGAAACCACTGATCCCTGGGCTTGTTTCCTAATCTTCAGCTTCTATGTGGAAAATGACAGTTAAATTCCTTCATTGAAGTCGTTTGGTGAAATCCTTAAATCCCAGGTACTGTGTAGACACCGGCTGGCATATGTTAAAGAATAAGGATGTCCTGGTGTCCCTTGAGGCTGAAGGGGCGGGGGGGGGGTGTTCAAACACAAGCGAGACCACCTCCTCTGCACACTTCAACAGTTTCTTGTCCAGCCCCGCCCCCGTCTCACCCGATTTACACGCCCCTCAGACGGCTTACAGGACTTGGCAGGGCTGGGGCTCTCTGCCGCCCATTACAGTACATTACAGTGCAGCACATTACAGCGGCTTGGCGGACACTCTTATCCAGATCCCCAAATTTAAGGAAAATCTGTGGATTAGGATTAAAGTTATAACTTCATTTATAAGTGAAAAGAACACGTTTGATGCATGGTCCTTCATTACAGCTATACGCCTCCTTCTCATTATGAAGTACATTACTGCCTTCATAAGCACTACACAAGCATTCATAAATGCTTATGTCATTAAACGGAAATAGACTTATGGCATATTATGTCACCACTGATACTGCAAGTGACATTACCAGTGCATACCAAGTGATACACACCCCATGTTATTTGTGGTTACTGACATACTGTAAGCATTTCTGAATGTGAATGCAGTACTTATGCAGTAATTGTATAGCTCTTATGAGAGAAGGAGATGCTGGAAATATACTCAGACATTTGTTGCATGCCTATTTTGACTAAAAGGTATTCAACTGTAATGGTAACTGTAACTGTGTGGTGTGTTACTTTCTTTTTCTGAAACTGCAACAGTAGATTTTATTTTATTTGCATTAATTGGATGATATTCCAAATTCCAGTTCCCCCGCCATGAATTCTTTGGTTGCTCAAAAATCGGTCTGATGCAGTAGTATTTTGGCTCGCGCTTTCCCCTCCACACTCAATCACTGTAATAACCAGCCACAAGGGTCTCCAGCTGTTTCCTAGCAACGCGCCGAAACCCAACGTTCCGGCCCCCGTCGTGGCGAGCTGAGGCTGTGTCTGAGAGGACGCCTAGCGCGGTACTGCTCTGTGTGCCGCTCTGTGTGCTGTGTGGCTGTGTGCCGCTCTGTGTACCGCTCTGTGTGCCGCTCGCTGTGCCGTAAGGCTGTGTACCGCTCGCTGTGCCGCTCTGTGTGCCGCTCGCTGTGCCGTATGGCTGTGTACCACTCTGTGGGCCGCTCTGTGTGCCGCTCGCTGTGCCGTATGGCTGTGTACCGCTCGCTGTGCCATATGGCTGTGTACCGCTCGCTGTGCCGTATGGCTGTCTACCGCTCTGTGTGCCGCTCGCTGTGCCGTAAGGCTGTGTACCGCTCGCTGTGCCATATGGTTGTGTGCCACTCGCTGTGCCGTAAGGCTGTGTGCCACTCTGTTTGCCGCTCGCTATGCCTTATGGCTGTGTACCGCTCGCTGTGCCGTATGGCTGTGTACCGCTCGCTGTGCCGTATGGCTGTGTACCGCTCACTGTGCCGCTCTGTGTACCGCTCGCTGTGCCGCTCTGTGTACCGCTCGCTGTGCCGTGTGGCTGTGTACCGCTCGGTGTGCCGTATGGCTGTGTGCCGCTCTGTGTACCGCTCGCTGTGCCGTAAGGCTGTGTACCGCTCGCTGTGCCGTAAGGCTGTGTGCCGCTCTGTGTGCCGCTCGCTGTGCCGTGTGGCTGTGTACCACTCGCTGTGCCGTATGGCTGTGTACCGCTCGCTGTACCGTATGGCTGTGTCCCGCTCTGTGTACCGCTCGCTGTGCCGTGTGGCTGTGTACCACTCGCTGTGCCGTGTGGCTGTGTACCACTCACTGTGCCGTGTGCCGCTTGCTGTGCCGTGTGGCTGTGTGCCGCTCGCTATGCCGTAAGGCTGTGCGCCGCTCGCTGTGCCGTGTGGCTGTGTACCGCTCGCTGTGCCGTAAGGCTGTGCGCCGCTCGCTGTGCCGTGTGGCTGTGTACCGCTCGCTGTGCCGTATGGCTGTGCGCCGCTCGCTGTGCCGCTCTGTGTGCTGCTGGGGAAAAGTGCGCTGGACAGCAGTAGCATGACACGGGTCAAGCTGGAGTCCCGAGGTGGTCTGATTTAAACATGCCCGCCTTTCCTGGTGTGATCCTTTTATTCTGAGTGAAAATGCTCCGTGAGAAGATTGAAGCGTAACGCAGCCTTCTGTAGCTTCCACGGGCACTGCAGCGCTATAAACACGGGATCAGAACAGAACTTTTCTGTGTGAGACCAACTAGCTGCCGCTAGGCTACAAATTGAGGCTGACAGTAGCAATTCCACAGCTCTTTGTCTCTCTTTCTTTCTCTCTCTCTCTCCCCTCTTTGTTCACCATTACTCTGCCACTCTCATTCCAAAAAGCAATAATAAGATTACCCACAATTCAGTCTTGGCCTTGTCATCTGTTTAAACTCAAGTCATGTCAACCTCCGTTTTCTCGACCTTGCGGCTCACCTGAGGTACAGGACTGTGAGCATGACGGACTTCATAAAGGCAGAACTTGTGTATCATTCGAGCCCAGCAGGATCTGTGTGTGTGTGTGACCTCGGGTGACCAGCTGGAACTGAGAGACACTGAAGAGTCTTTGGTGAAGGCAGAGGCTGGATATGTAGATCTCCCACAGGCAGAAGGTTTGAAGGCTATAGAACTATACTTGCTTGTGATTTTGCATTGTCTGGCAGTTGAACTATCAGTCAGTGTCCTGTGTTGAGCTTCCTGTTAGATGAACTCCTCTGGTCAGTGGGTCACCTGCAGTCTCCCGGTGCCTGACGGTGCTTCTCCAGTTCAGTGGAGGTGCAGCTGAGCTGGTGGACTGCAGAGTGCAAAGACCCCCCCCCATCTGCCCCACAGTCATTAAGCTGGATAATGTCTCACCTCGTAGTGACCTAGGACCTCTACCTGCTAGCAACTTCACAGGTGACTTCACAGGTAACGAGCCTGTTTAAAATATTGTTTCCTGCAAATTATATGGATCCTGTGACGTTGATGTTACCATTACTCAGTTAAAAAAAAAAAAAACCTTGCTATGCTCTGTGTTGTTAATTCCAAGTAGTACAGGCTCTGCTGGGAGCGTTTGCAGTGAGCATAGCCCCCCCCAACCCCCCCCCCCTCCCCAACGCTGTGGCGTACAGAGGCTAGCAGTTTAGTACTTGCTGTGTAAATGTGTAAGTGGTGTGTCCAGGCGATTGCTGGTTACTCCCAGTCTCTTCACCTGGAGCGACTCCACAGTCCCTCTCTCTCTGAAGCTGTAATCCTCCTGGACACTGGCCCACCTTTATTACTGCGCTCTGGAGTCTGTTTCATCACATCAAAGCAGACTCAATTCAGACGGACGACATCACTTCCTCCTCCTCACCTTGGATTGCTGTTGAGCTTGTGTAGGTCACACCAAGGTCATCTCTCATGATTAACATGGAAAAAATGATTTGGCCTTATGAAATAAACAAGATTTTACTGAAACGTGGGGTCTAATAGCAGAATGTATTTTGTCTTTGTAATATTCAGTTTGTCCCAGCTGCAGTTAGTCAATTGAACAAGACCAGAAGATGAGCTTTTGGAGTTTTCAGAGCAGATTAAACGTCAGTGTACCTCACTATTTTGCAGGTTTATTGAATGAAATCAACTTCAGCACCAAAAGCATATGTAAACTCTGGGTTTGAGCAGTATTCCTGTGCCTCTGAGCTCTGCCCCCCCCCCCCCTCCTTTAGCTACTCCCCTCCGGTTTTGTTTTTTCCTCGCAAGGGACACAGAGGTCCAATATAACTTATATCTTTATATATGTATGTCTGGCTTCGTATTCAGAGGTCCCTTTGAAACTTGGAATCCCGAGACACCGCACCTTCGACTTCACGCACCAGCATTTAGTGGATTCTTATAGACTGAGCTCTAAGTATTTATCAGGCTGCAGAATAATTAGACGGGATGCTGATGAGATGCAAATATGAGGGTTTATTAATAAACTTAATCACCAGTTAAGTTAATGAGGCCGAATACGAACACATTCATTACCTTTAGTGGAACACAGGGTCACATGCTGGCTAAGGCATATAAACATGAACATGTTCACCAACAAAGTACATAACCAAATGATTCCGTACAGCAATTTGGGGAGAACTGTTAAGCAGATTCTCCCCAGATGCTTATTTGAGCTTCCCGTAAATAGTCCTGAGCTAGCCTTCTACACTCACAGTTCCCTTTGTTGTGCCCAAATAAGGTCTGAACAGGAATAGGCACCAAAATCCCTTCTCCAAGAATAGAGAAACTGAAGAATATACTCCTCCGTGACCTAGTGAGAGTAATAAGATTCTTTGTGCGACTGCACGTGATCTTATGATGGTAACTATTCCGCCCCTAGATACTTTTCTGTGGAGGTCCAGGGTAATGACTCCTTTGTGATCCAGACACATTTCTTGTGCTGTGGCACTGCCGATGTGTTGCAGAGTGGTTTTATCCATCGGTGTCCAGTCTTGTCCTGACCTCGTTGACCCCTCCACTTGGTATCGTCCACATCCTGGTATTCCAGGGGGGTTATCTGCCTGTACGTTTGACCTCTCCGCCTGGTAGGCCCATGGCCCGGTCTTCCAGTTGCTGCTTGCCAAATTATAACTTGTGGCATTTGTGGCTTCATCAGTCTTCAGCAGTGGTGAACATCCAAGAACACTCAAAATGGCTCCTTACACATGCCATGTCCACACCGTGCCCCAGAGTGCGCGGTATGGCCGTACTGGGCTGTGATTGGTTGAAGCTGTGGCAGGTAAAATAATGTACAGGGAGGTATAATAGCTCTCTGGGAGTATTGAGTGGTGTGTTGTTTCTGCTGAGGTGGTGGTGTGTCTCTCAGCTGACGGATTGCAATTGGAGAAAGTGCTTTTGGGGCAAACCAGGACCACTGGATGTTTGGAATGATTAGAAGGGCTGTCGGCTTGGTGTTCACCAGGGACGGGTTTTCCGAAATGGGGTTTTTATAGGTCAGTCCCCATTGTGAATTCCCTGTCCTGAAGGTTAATCTGTGTGCTCCTCTCACAAGGGGACACCGTCAGCACTAGGATGCTCGGACATGAACGCTTCTCTTTCTCCTTTTTCACTTTACATTGAAAAAAACTGGATGTGCGCTCACAGCAAATACAACACGAGCCAAGCGAAATTAAATTTTAACCCAGCCGGACTGATTTATAAACCTGGCTAACTGTCATATACATCCGTTCCAGTGGCTCATTTGAAGTTTGTCACACCGTTCCCCTCCTTTGTGTGAATGAAATGGATATCTAAATTTGGTGTTTATATGCCAAAACCATGGTTGACTAGTGTGCTGCTTTTTTTTTTTTTTTTCTTTGGGTGCTAAGTGAAGTGCTAAATTGTTGCATCTGTTTTTTTGCATTACAGTCTATTTAAGGCAAATGTGATCTGTGTAAATGGTGCAGTTCACAAAACAAACAGATGTTCAGCGCTGTCCCGCAGTCCAATTCATTCTTCCCGTGCGCTTGGAGCTGCGTGTGTGAGCGTCACGATATGTCCAAGCAGCGTCTCTTCATTGTCGTTAGCGAATGGCTGTCTCTGCTGACCCAAAGGCAGACGCAGCTAACGGTACGTAAAAGCAGGCGTTAGCAGCTAACGCTAACGTATAAGGCAGCTTTACGCAGCTAAACGGCTAACGGTAAAAAAGGCAGGTGTTTACGCAGCTAAACGGCTAACGGTAAAAAAGGCAGGCGTTTACGCAGCTAAACGGCTAACTGTATAAAGTAGCTTACAGCACGCTACGTATAAGGCAGGCGTTACACAGCTACGCTACGTAAAGGCAGGCGTTTACGCAGCTAAACGGCTAACGGTATAAAAGGCAGGCGTTTACGCAGCTAAACGGCTAACGGTATAAAAGGCAGGCGTTTACGCAGCTAACGCTAGATAAGCGGGCTTACGCTAACGGTACGTAAGAAAGGCAGGCGTTTACCAGCTAAGCACGTATAAAGTACGTTCCGCTAAACGCAAGGTATAAAAGGCAGGCGTTTACGCAGCTAAACGGCTAACGGTATAAAAGGCAGGCGTTTACGCAGCTAAACGGCTAAAGTTAAAGAAGGCTACGCAGTAACGCTACGTTACAGCCAGCGTTACGCAGCTAAACGGCTAACGATATAAAAGACAGGCGTTTACGCAGCTAAACGGCTAACGGTAAAAAAGGCAGGCGTTTACGCAGCTAAACGGCTAACGGTATAAAAGGCAGGCGTTTACGCAGCTAAACGGCTAACGGTATAAAAGGCAGGCGTTTACGCAGCTAAACGGCTAACGGTAAGCCGTTACGCAGTAAGCTACGTAAAAGGCAGGCGTTTACGCAGCTAACGCACTAAAAGGCAGGCGTTTACGCAGCTAAACGGCTAACGGTATCAAAGGCGGGCGTTTACACAGCTAAACGGCTAACGGTAAAAAAGGCAGATGTTTACGCAGCTAAACGGCTAACGGTTATAGCGCTTCTTTATTGCCACGGCAGCCTGTGCGCGTTCGCCCGAGGCTAACGAAATGCCTCTGTCAGCATTTCAACGCTACGAAAGCTTCCCTCTACCCAGCCCTCTTAGAACACTTCCAGAAGGCAGATCCACACTCTTTCTGAAGTGGTGTGTGTGTGTGTGTGTGTGGTGGCACTGGCAGAACTTCCGGAACATTCCGTTGAGGTCACAGTGCTCTGGATACTGCGGCGTGCAGGAAGCTCTGTGAGGTGAGGGTTGGGGGAATATTCTCCAAATCACGGGGTTATGGTTTTTAGCCCAGTTAACGCGCTGTTGGAGTTATACTTCTGGAGAAGATAATTAACGAACAAATACTTCAGCAACGTCATGAAGGTTTCCAATGGAATTACATACATTGCTCTACATGAAGTAATATAAATTAATAATTGCTGAGCAAATAAGACAATATATAATACTATCTGGCTCTTCATACTGTATGTAGAAACTGGAGGATTTGTAGTGAAAATTACGCTCCTGTCTGTCCTGATTGTTTGTATCGCCTAACAGCTACATTTTCAAACAGAAGTCTAGTGATTTAAGCTAGTGTGGTGTAAATTCCAGCCAATGAGGGAGGGCCGGAGGTGGTCCTGGTGTCTGATTGGTCCAGGCATGTGCATGCTAATGAGCTGTGGAGCTGGCAGGTCCTGAGACTGCAGTGTCTCCACCCTGCTGCTGTCGCCTGCAGGACCAGGAGACATCTGCTCTGCCATACTGCCACACACACACACCTCTCTTTCTCTGCTCCCTCTCTCCCATCCTCCCTCTCTCTCTCTCTCTCTGCTCTGCCATACTGCTTCATACACCTCTCTTTCTCTGATCCCTCTCTCCCTCCCCCTCTCTCTCTCTCTCTCTACTCTCTCTCCCTCCCTCCCTCTCTCTCTGCTGCTGTCTATCTCCCTCCCCCTCTCTCTCCCTCTGCTCTCTCTGCTCTGCCATATTGCCAGGGCTGCTTCACATACCTCTCTCTCTCCCTCCTCCACTCGCTCCCTTCTTCCTCCCTCACTCACTCCCTCCCTCCCTTCTTCCCTCTCCCTTTGCTCTCTCTCTCTCTTTGCTCTACCACACTGCCAGTGCTCCTATGCACACCTCTCTCTGCTCTCTCTCCCCCCTTTCTTTCCCTCCTCCCTTTCTCCCTCTCTCTTGCTCTCTCTCCCACCCACCCTTCCTCCCTCCCTCTCTCTCAGATAGTGCCCACAGCATTGCTCCAGTTCCTGTCAGGGCCTCCTGCTCATCACTGCAAATGGATTCCTTAGGGAAATGCACCATGCTGCGATATACTTATTTTCGACTATGTATCTAAATATGCAATATACATATAGCATTACAATACGTTATTGATGAATTGATATTCATACAGCATTACACTTATCAGGCCATACAACTTTTCATACACTTTAATTTATCATTTTACGCGAATATACTAAAGCAATGCAGGTTAGTACCTGCTCAGTACACGCGTTCCTCCGGATTCGAACTGACTTGATTACAGCATGATTCTTACACGTCACCCCATCCGTCACATGTGAAATATATTTATCACATTTTTTGTATATAAAGTATGCATTTCTGTAGGGGTGAACTTATTTTTACCATCAATTTTCCACATCATATCGCATCACTATCAATCCACCCCACTGAGCTGACAGCCCACATCAGATGCGATGGGTCATTAAGTGCCCAGTTATTTGCAAAAGAACTCAGCCGTTTAAACAAAGTCTTTTAAAGCTTTTTTGGCATTGCAGACATGTATGTAAAGTACAGTTTACATGAAACTAAATAATATCAGTCTTAAAACAGGAAGCAGTTTGTCCGTGGCCCCGCTATGTCATACAGATGGCTGTGCTTCTCCGCTCGTGATCTTGTTGAAGGTTGAAGCTGCCAAAGTTCTTTTCAGGGAGCCAGCCCCCCTGTTGTTGTCCTCACGGGCAGCAAGCGAATGCGACAACACTTCAGAGAGTCATACTGGGGGGTTCCAGTGGACTTCTGAAGTCTTACCTGGGCGTTCTCATGGACTTCTGAAATCTACCTGGGGGGCGTTCTCAGTGGACCTTCTGAGAGTCTTACCTGGGGGGCGTTCGCAGTGAAGGAAGAAGCCTGCAGACTTTTGTACTGGTGTAGCGTAGAGCCTGTGCTGCTGGGAGGGAGCCCCACACACTGGCACCTACTTAACCCTGTGAGGTGTGAGGTCACAAATGTGTGAGTAGAGTGTTCTGAACTGAACATTCTAATGATGATGTCACAATCACTGCTGGTGACTGAAAGCAGTGGAGTTCTAGAATCTATTTCTTGGAATTTTGAAAATACATCCCAAAAAAACCTGCTCTTCAAATGGTTAAGACATGGGGGATGCAGAAGGCCTATCGGCTAAGCTCTGCTGGAGGTTTGGTGGCCGGAGTAGCAGCTGAGTTCACAGCTCTTTTTCATTATACTGGGGGCTGGGTCATTATTTTTACTGGCCTGGATTGCTTGAATAGTGAAAAGAAACTCCCCTGATAGACAAGCTGCCTTAGTGTGGTATATATGCAGAAATATAATTAATTTAAAAACACAGAGGCTTGAACGTCAGATATACCGTCCTTTGCTCTCCGGTTCTCTCAAAGTAAGAGGGAAAACGGCAGTTATTAATATTTATGTGATGCAGTTAAGTGGAATAGCTAAATTTGACCTTGATCTTGACTGAATCACTTTGTTAATTGTAATTGTGTGTTTACAGTGGTTTATGTAAATTATCTTAAAGTGGTCAGTTTACACGTTGCAAATAAAATTTAGATTTTTCCTTTTTAATTATACAAACTGCCAAACACAAAGGGAGGTAAAGATCCGTTGTTAAAGGTTTAGTTCTCATTTAATCACATATTCTGGCTTTTCTCATGTATGTAGATGTACGGTATGTGGGATAAGGGTGGTGGTCGTGCGGTCTCTGTCTCTCGTTTGCACGCACGCACGCTGTTCACACCTGTGCTGTTTCTCGGGGCTGTCGGTGACACGCTGTATCCGTGCTGTGGCCCGTTGTCACGGCGATGCTAAACAGGCGCTTGACCGCCCCGCTCAGGAGTCACCGGGGGCAGTGTAGAGCCGACAGCCTGCAGGCTGAGCTCATGAGGTGTTAGTGCAGGCAGGGAGAGCTCCTCTGCTGTCTGACAGTACGGCTCAGTCGTGTCATGTCAGGACTGTCCGGGTGGTTGTCCAGGGCACTTTGACTGCGTAAACGCGCAAGCCACGGGCACTGATGATTTCTGAGACTGTGGAGCACACAGAGAGCGTGAGGTTAGTTTATTTGGGACTGCTGGGGGACTCTTCCTCTTAAGGCTCTGTTCTAGCGCATGGATGGGTCTGGTTTTAAATCCGGATCTTGGTGTAAAGGAAGGTCTGCTGGAATTACAGCGTCACATTGCACAGTGGCGCCCCCCACTGGTTGATTGGACCACACGGTCTGCCTGTTGAGCCGCATGCAGTGTAATCCTCCTCCTCATGCCTGTGCAGCTGGACGATGGGAAGCAGAGACTGTGTCACGTGCTTTGGGGAGGAGCACACGCTCGATTGCGCTCTCCCTAATCGAAGCAAAACGATGCAGCAGCGGACACTGCTGACTGTAGAGAAAAGAGAGATTTTATTCTTTCTAAAAAGCATTAAAGAAGCACTTTTTTAAAAAATAGTGGTAACTCAGAAAGCTTTGGAGCACAGTTATTTTTATTAGTTTGTTACTTTTTAGCTTCCGTTTGTGATAGATAATTGATCAATTTGGGTGATGGTGTTTTCCAAGCTTTTGAAAGTTTAATTTAACACGGGCACCAAGTCACCCATCCATCTGAAAGACGCTGCGGGAGAAAAGCCTTTTTAAATTAAAACCTTATTTCATGTAGCACGCACACCCTTGGATTAGGCAGACGCACTCATGAACTCTGTTTATGGAGCTATAATGCAATAATGTTCCACTAGACATGGAATATTACCGTGCTTTTAATCTAAGGGTGTTTTTGGGGTAAGGATCATTGTTGTTGACCTTCAGTTGAACCGACCTTACCAGTCACTGAATAATCAGAGCACATAGCATCTGTGGTTTTGCTCAGCAAACTAAGCGCTGCTCAGTTGGGGGTAAAATAGAAGTGCTTAATTGTTGTGGTAATTGTAAATATCCAAGACTGCGGTAGCTGTGAGTGATCTGGCATCTATGGGTTTGGACACTGTGGTTTTTCAGTCAGAATGAGGAAAATACTTAAAATATACGGCGATGATCCACGTTAATGTCTGAAGGGATGTGGCTCATTGGAAACAGTTCATTTGTTTAATTGCACTAAAGTGCAACGTTCCATGAAATAGAAATATTTTTGTGCGTGCATGCTTTCCGTTAGTAAACAAGACCAGATCGGCCACCTTTTGACTTGTGCAGCAATTTAACTTGCTGGAGCCCGTTTTTACCATGCGTCTCGGTGAAAAACACCAGTGCATTTCTAAAAATGCAAAAATGTTTTTAGGGTAAATGCAAATGAAAAACTGCTACTGTGATTGGACTAATCTCCAGTGTATAGGACTGTATAACCGACCAACTGTCACAGTGATTCATTGTGCTGCGTGCTTAAAGGTTACTGGTTTACTTTTTTGGATGGGGAGCTTTTTAGTCACAGATATGGCATAAATAACTTTAATTGTGTCACTGTGTATCACTAAACACTTTGATAATGAAATATTCACACCTTCTGGACCACCGTGTTAGAAAACCGTACAAGGGGAAGATTGAAATATTAATAATTCTTATGATAGCAATGCCACGTCTCCTGTTTCCGTTTGGTTTGCTGGGGAACGGGCGGGTAGCATTCTCTTCCTCCCTTAACATTAAAGCGTAATCATGCAGTCTGTCACTTCAGATGCTGTGTCAGTTAGCGCCTGTGGCGGGGTCAGAGCAAGAGCATATTAGCTGCGATGGGGGGAAAGCTGCTCGCGTTTGAATGGCGCTGCATTTAGCCGACACGACAGAGTTCCACCGCTGTCACGGCAACCGGCAGCTCGCTCAAATAAAGGAGGTGAAATTTGCATTAACCGTCTCCGGTCACGTCAGCCGCCGCCTCTTAAGCCCAACGACGCAGCCGGTGGCGACGTCCTCCTCGCGCTTTGTGTGGCGCGGAGAGACGCCGGGGCGCACAGCGCGCTCTTTACGAAAAGGTCAGTTCGCCTCCGATGGAGTGGCACACTTACCGGGCGCCCAGAAGCCGGCGGGAGAGTGCGAACCGAAACGAGACGAGTGCTGTACGGGGGCGGGCTTGCGGAACTGCGGGATCGCGGCGGGCTTAACGCGATACGGGAGGAGGGGCGCTGCGAGAGAGAGCAGCGGTACGGAGTCACTCAAAGGATCCGCTGCCACCTCCGATCTTATCACTTACATCGCCTGCTGCGCTCAGTCCCTACCCTGTCATCTGCGAATTCAATTACCATTCAGCTCTGGATGGTGACATGACTTCCTATTCAGCCTCTCGCGGAAACGTTGTGTGCTGCAAAATACTGAAATAAGATTTATATCATCCGGAGTTTATCGCCACTTCACAGCATAAGCTATGGGGAAAATATGGAAATTATTGTTGCTTTGCTGAACATTAATGCAATCTCATGAAATATATTTATCATATGTTATGTGTATGATCAATTTACACTTTTTATAATATACTGTTATACATTGCATTTTTGTATGTAGTCTTATAAGTATTTGGTCCATATAACGGTGAACAGAAAAGGCTTCATTTTCCTCAAAATTTTTCCCAATATCAAAATTGGGGTTTGACAGTCCAGTTTATCAAATCAGGTGGTGAACGTGTGATAGATATGTGATTATAGGTGTTCACACTTTCCAGGGGTGAAGGGAATGTATACACACACTGTCTCACCCTACAGGCCTTCTCCATGGCTGTCCCTTCTCCTGTGTTCTGTCCGTTTAAGGTTTCCTGTTCGTTCTGCATGGTATTTCACGCTCGTTCTCATTCAAATGGAACGGATCATCCGTGTGATCCGATGGATAATGTACCATAATAATCAGCCTTCCCTGACCTTTAGTACCTCGTAGAGTTCAGACAGTCTCAATATCTTGTGAGTTTTTAATGGAACTGATTCATGCTTTGTGTAACGGTCGGTAAGTTTAATAACAAACAGCCCGAGCGCTGGCTAAATAATCTGCTTGTGTACGAGCACCTCTGTCTCCCTGGGAATACCCAAGGATTTTAAATACGGTGCCGCAGCGTTAATTAACTTTTCTTATAGCTCAGAAAAAATCCCCCCGCTCTGCATTTCCTGCCCATTGTCAAATACAGGCCCCCCTATATCTGGTTTATGTAGTGCTGTCGGCATTTATTGGGGCATGCTAATGGACCTCGCCCAGCATGGTGAAGCCCAGCATCTGGTCACGGTGTCTGAAGCAGGTGAGGAGCGTTGTGTATTGAGTGGAAAAACACGATCCTTTAGCCCCTCTGAGTATGAAATTAGGAGCGGGCCCTGCCTTTGGAAATGGGAAGCGTTCATTTGAAGTGACAGCACATGAAAGGCATTATAAATCGAGTGCAGAGCTGGTGAGGTGGATTTGAATTCTGAAGATAATGGCCAGCATCACAGCTGCCGCAGGCTCCTGTCTGCTGCTCGGGCCAGTTTGGCATCGTCTGGTTCTGTCTGATCCAGATTTGTTTGTCGTTTGCCCATATTGTGTTTTCTTGTTTTGTTTTTTTTGTTTTTTTTTTTAAGGCGAGTAGGAAGTCCACCCTCCTAAGTATTTTTTCAACTTTTTTTAGACAGTGGGAAAGGGTTACAGATGTAGGTGGGTTTGCGACACAGACGGTGTCATGGCCGGGAATCGAACCCGTGACCACGCGGGGGGGGTTCATATGTGGGTTGAAAGTTCCGCTGAGCTCCATCGGTCTGATCTGCAGACTCCACACTCGTTCCATCATGCTTCAGTCTCTCCTGTCTGCAGGAAAACTAGCAGCTGTTTAAACACAAATAAATGACATTAGTGATTTGACTGCAAACATTGATTTAGATCCCTCAAAACAAGTGATTTTTACTTTTTGTACATACATAAGACTGTAAAGAGCAGGTAAATGGGCAGGGAAGTTATTGTTAGACACATTTTTGTTACAAACACATGTTTAAAATGTGTTTCAATGGCAAGAGAAATTTGAAGTCAGTCCTTTTGATCTCTGAAAATAAAAAATGAAAAAACATTATGCTAACAAAGGGGAATTTTTCCCTGAATTTATATAAAAACTTTCAGTAATATTTTAGCTGTCAGTTTTCTGGCTTAAAATGTATAAAGGTTTAAAATCTTTGAGAGAAGTATTTGACCCAGTTCTTATGTGACTATGAAAACTGTTATTTTGTTTTCAGCCAATGCTTTGGAATGAATTGGCAGCAAACCTGAGATGGTGAATCACCCTGTTATTATGTGGAGTTTCTTTTAGCTTTTATTCTTATTAGAAACATGAGAAGGTTCATTTTCTCCTCTGAAAAGATGGAGCCCACACTCATTTTTGTTCTTGACACTTTATCCTTCGTACGTTTACACAGGAACAGGGGTGAGGGTGCATCAGAGCGCACCATTTATTTTACCTGAAAGTAGGTACGTTTTAGAGGGAAAAAAACACTTGAAAAATCATTTGTTGATATGGAAGGCTCGAGTCGAGCAGTCATCCATCAGATGTTTGTTTGCGATTCTTTCTCCTTGAAGGATCACTTTCTGTACTGATTACAAACACACAGAGGAGACACAGCTGGGTTCAGTTCTGCTGCTACTGCTGCTGTGCTTTTTGCCTGTATCACAGAAAGACTTTATTCTCCTAATTTAATTACCCAGATAATCCGCCCCCCGAGGTCTCGTCATTGGTCTACCCTTCGCTGCAGTCGAGTCTGAGTGTTTCTGCTCTGTTCTGCTGGAGCAGACTCAGTGAAGCAGAGAGACGCGGGCGGATCGATGCTAACAGCAGCACATTCTCCCTGAGGGCCGGCGGGCGCAGGCTGGAGTGTGTGGCCCTTGACTGGAGCGGGTTTTGAAGCGAGCGCACACATAATCAGCCGCGGACTTCATACGGTAGACCAAAGGGCCCCGAGGAACAAAGCAAGCCCGGGATGCGTTCCTGCAGCCCCCTCTGTACACAGCGTGGGCTCTGCGCTCGATTGGCATCGACGTTCTCTCTCTTCGGTCTCGAGCGTCCGCCCCCCCCCCCATTCGCTGGAGCTGGTCGAGGGTCTCGTATCGCTACAGGAGGGACCCCACCGTCACCCTGTCTGACCCAAGAGGCTGCCGATAATGGCCAGCTGCCCCTCCAGAAGGTCCGTGCGCTTGGCCTTCTGGGATACAGTTTGCTGAGCGTTTTGGTTTTTGCGTTTCTTTCTTGCCACCTCTTCCCTTCCTTGCTTTCTTCCACGTTCACCAATCTGTGCTCCTTGTATCCCACTGTGTTGTCATGGCAAATTAGCTTCTTCTCCCTTCCAGATGGTCTTTTGCACAATCAGGGAGCACTGACTCCATAAGTCCACTTATGTCATGTTTATAATGACCCTCAGAGGGTCAGGCAGGGGGATGAGGGTATATTTGTTAATTACATTTTTTTTAACGTAAAGTGGCGTTCTGGGATTGTTTCTTCTGCAGTACACATTCTGCTCAGTCTCTGGAGCCAAGCATGAGTCTGTAGAGGAGGTGGCTCAATCAGTATTTGTCATGTAGTACATGTTCCAAAAAGAAGTGAGAAATATAGCCACAAGCAGCTACTACGGGGTCCAGCTGAAGAAAATAATTAGATTTGACAATCTGCAAATTGTAATAGGCTGAGTGTGAAGTTTTCATTACTGCTGTGGTCAGGCAAAGCTTCCTTTGGGAATGCAGTGTTGCAACCAAAAGGGTGTCTAACTACGTCAGTGCCCAACAGCGACACCTCTGGTTAGTTGCCCAACTGCAGTACAGTTGCTGTGGGCCAGGTCAGGTGCTGGATTTCAGTGTGCGTGTACCTTTATATTCAAGACATACAAATTTCAATTCAGTGCACCAATAATTGAAATACCAAGAAATCTGTACACAAACGTTGGCACAAAGGTGAGTGAGACTACTAACGCTTTTCCTGGAAAATTGTTTTGTCTGTTGAATATTGTGGTTAGTTTAGATACAGTACACGAGGCTGATAAGCAGTATGATTGGTTTGGGCTGAGTAAATAAACGTTTGTTTGCCTCCCAATTCCCCTGGGATTTCCTTGCAATTATGCGGGAGATCTACGGGAAAAACAGCCACAGAAGCAGGAGATTCATTGGATAAATGGTAGTACTCCTGTGCTTGCGATGCTTTGAACCATAAATTGGGTAAACCCCAAACTGTTGATTTATTTCTATTAGTTGAATGCTAGTTAAAGATTAGTTAGATAAAAGTTATTAATCAGTCCATTTATCAGGAATCCTCGAATATCCTTTAAATGTTAATATTCCCTGAAATCCAGTGCTAGTGATGGGATTGCCTCTAAGCTCCAGCTCATGGTCATGGTAGCTGCCCGGCCATTTGGTGCAATCTAGATGCATTTGAGCTGGTAAGTGCTTCTCTTTTCACTGCACTTCGACTTGAACTGACAACGAGAACATTAATGCCCGCAGCGCTTTTAAACCTTTAAAACGACGGTTTCCTTGTTTATCCCCCCACCCCCATCTCAAACTGCGGATTTAGTAAATAAACTGGATTTTTAAAATGTATTTTACCACCAAAGGAAACTGCAGCAAATCCTTCTCTAGTCCGCAGCGGTCTGGGGAAATCCACACCGCTCGGTTCTGAGAGCTGGAGATGGAGAATGTGCTCAGAATGAGTTCTCTCCCCCCCAGCCCCCCCCACCCCCACCCTCTTTTAATGCCGCAGTTTGCCAGTCCCGCTCAGCTCTGATGGCGGGAGGGAGGCTGTCGTTTTCTGTGTTCAGTGAAAATATCCAGTGCCTTCGAGCTGAATGGCGACAGACAGTGCCTGGTGTTTTTTTTTTTTTTGGGGGGGGGGGGTGTTTTTTTTCTGCACAAATAAAAGCGCGGCCTGCTGTGGCGTTGAGAGCTCTGACTGTGAGCCCAAATTTTCCGCACGCTTTCTCGTTATGGATCCCTTCGGATAATCGTGAACCATCCTGCGCCAGCTTGTGTTAATGCTGGCAGTGCAGTCAGGACGCCAGGCGGTGCTCAGCAGAGCCCTGCCATAGGCAGGGAGGCCAGGCTCAGCATTCCGGTGCTCAGCAGAGCCCTGCCATAGGCAGGGAGGCCAGGCTCAGCATTCCGGTGCTCAGCAGAACCCTGCCATGGGCAGGGAGGCCAGGCTCAGCATTCCGGTGCTCAGCAGAACCCTGCCATGGGCAGGGAGGCCAGGCTCAGCATTCCGTGCTCAGCAGAACCCTGCCATGGGCAGGAGGCCAGGCTCAGCATTCCGTGCTCAGCAGAGTCCTGCCATAGGCAGGGAGGCCAGGCTCAGCATTCCGGTGCTCAGCAGAGTCCTGCCATAGGCAGGAGGCCAGGCTCAGCATTCCGGTGCTCAGCAGAGTCCTGCCATAGGCAGGAGGCCAGGCTCAGCATTCCGGTGCTCAGCAGAGTCCTGCCATAGGCAGGAGGCCAGGCTCAGCATTCCGGTGCTCAGCAGAGCCTGCATAGGCAGGGAGGCCAGGCTCAGCATTCCGGTGCTCAGCAGAACCCTGCCATGGGCAGGGAGGCCAGGCTCAGCATTCCGGTGCTCAGCAGAACCCTGCCATGGGCAGGGAGGCCAGGCTCAGCATTCCGGTGCTCAGCAGAGTCCTGCCATAGGCAGGGAGGCCAGGCTCAGCATTCCGGTGCTCAGCAGAGTCCTGCCATAGGCAGGGAGGCCAGGCTCAGCATTCCGGTCCTCAGCAGAGCCTGCCATAGGCAGGAGGCCAGGCTCAGCATTCGTGCTCAGCAGAGCCCTGCCATGGCAGGGAGGCCAGGCTCAGCATTCCGGTGCGATAGCAGAGCCCCGCCATAGGCAGGGAGGCCAGGCTCAGCCATTCCGGTGCTCAGCAGAACCCTGCCATAGGCAGGGAGGCCAGGCTCAGCATCGGTGCTCAGCAGAGCCCTGCCATAGGCAGGGAGGCCAGCTCAGCATTCCGGTGCTCAGCAGAGCCCTGCCATAGGCAGGGAGGCCAGGCTCAGCATTCCGGTGCTCAGCAGAGCCCTGCCATAGGCAGGGAGGCCAGGCTCAGCATTCCGGTGCGATAGCAGAACCCTGCCATAGGCAGGGAGGCCAGGCTCAGCATTCCGGTGCTCAGCAGAGCCCTGCCATAGGCAGGGAGGCCAGGCTCAGCATTCCGGTGCTCAGCAGAGCCCTGCCATAGGCAGGAAGCCAGGCTCAGCATTCCGGTGCTCAGCAGAACCCTGCCATGGGCAGGGAGGCCAGGCTCAGCATTCCGGTGCTCAGCAGAGCCCTGCCATAGGCAGGGAGGCCAGGCTCAGCATTCCGGTGCTCAGCAGAGCCCTGCCATAGGCAGGGAGGCCAGGCTCAGCATTCCGGTGCTCAGCAGAGCCCTGCCATAGGCAGGGAGGCCAGGCTCAGCATTCCGGTGCTCAGCAGAGCCCTGCCATAGGCAGGGAGGCCAGGCTCAGCATTCCGGTGTGATAGCAGAGCCCTGCCATAGGCAGGGAGGCCAGGCTCAGCATTCCGGTGTGATAGCAGAGCCCTGCCATAGGCAGGGAGGCCAGGCTCAGCATTCCGGTGCGATAGCAGAGCCCTGCCATAGGCAGGGAGGCCAGGCTCAGCATTCCGGTGCTCAGCAGAGCCCTGCCATAGGCAGGGAGGCCAGGCTCAGCATTCCGGTGCTCAGCAGAGCCCTGCCATAGGCAGGGAGGCCAGGCTCAGCATTCCGGTGCTCAGCAGAGCCCTGCCATAGGCAGGGAGGCCAGGCTCAGCATTCCGGTGCTCAGCAGAGCCCTGCCATAGGCAGGGAGGCCAGGCTCAGCATTCCGGTGCTCAGCAGAGCCCTGCCATAGGCAGGGAGGCCAGGCTCAGCTTCAGTGCTCAGCAGAGCCCTGCCATAGGCAGGGAGGCCAGGCTCAGCATTCCGGTGCGATAGCAGTTTAAATGCCCAGCTCGTCCCGTAGCAGTAAGGATTACAGCTCATTTTCAATTAAAAAAAGAACAAAAACTCTTGCATGTGCTCCAGTGGGGAGCTGGGTCCCACTCTCTTAAGACTGATGACAGAACTCCCAGAATCCTTTGCAGACAGATGTACACCACAGGCCATGGCCCAATCAGTGAGGCTGGTTTGTCCTTCCCCAGTGACATCACAGATCTGGTCGATAAGCCAAGGCACTCAACGCCCATCCTCTCTGGGGGGCAGAGCAGACTCTAAATTAGCTATATACAAATAACATGACAGCCTATCCTTGGACAGCAGTCAAAGGTCATTTAGTTTAATGTAGCACGTTCTCAAAAAAATTTAAGCCCTCGCGTTAATTTCTGCAAAGACCGGCAGACCGAGGAAATTCGGCAGTCTGCGACTGCAGAAAAAAACGGTGGTTTTGCAGAGAGCAGGTGACCCAGCCCGGGGGCTCGGAACAAGCTGCTGCTCTGTCAGTCACACGCCCGTCCTCTGCAATCACCCCCCCCCCCACCCCCCCCTCACAGGTGCAGCACCGCAGGTGTTTGCACAGAGCTGTCAATCTGCACCGGGTCAAGCGTTTCGTCGAAGGGTCCCGCCCCCTACGCCACCCACAGGGCGGAGCGCGGGGTGCAGACCGGTATCGAGGGAAGCGGGCAGGTCGTCTTTGTGGAGAGACATGCTCTCGACCCCCCCCACTCCCCCCCCCCAGCCCCCATTGGTCCTGCCCCCCTAATTAACCTGCCCCCCCCTTGACCGGGCAATTTAAATCAATCGCAACAGGATAATCAGGCCCTTCCACACACTGCACATTTCCTGAGAGGCATTCAGCCCTTCAGGCATTCAGTGCTCAGTTACCCCTGACTGAAGACATAGTCACGATGCACAGAGTTTCAGATATACAATCTGATCTTTGGACAAATGCAATGGAGAACTGGGAAAGTACATTAAAAATATATTTCAGTAAGTTGCGCTCTGGAGGAATTGTGAAGTGGTAGTATTATGGTAGTGACATCTGTTTGAAGTGTTCTGAAGTATAAAATAGTATGTATGTGGACCCCCCCTTCTAAATGGTGGGTTTGGCTACCACACCCACTGCTAACAGGTGCATACAATCAAGCATACGGCTGTGCAATCTCCATAGACAAGCCTTAGCAATAGAATGGGTCATACTGAAGAGCTCAGAGATTTTCAACATGGCGCTGTCATAGGATGCCACCTTTCCAACAAGTCAATTTGTCAAATTTCTACCCTGCTAGAGCTGCCCTGGTCAACTGTAAGTGCTGTTATTTTGAAGTGGAAACGTCTCGGTGCAACAACAGCTCTGCTGCGAAGCGGTGGGCCACACAAGCTCACAGAATGGGACCGCCGAGTGCAGAAGCATGTAGTGTGAAAAAATAGTCTGTCGTTGGTTTCAACGCTCACTACCGAGTTCCAGACTACTTCTGGAAACAACGTCAACACAAGAACTGTTCGTCGGAAGCTTCGTGCTCAGCTGCACACAAGCCTAAAATTACCATGCGTAGTGCCAAGCATCAGCTGAGTGGTGTAAAGCACGCCGCCATTGGACTCTGTAGCAGTGGAAACGCGTTCTCTTGAGTGATGAATCACGCTTCACTATCTGGCAGTCTAATGGACGAATCTGGGATTGGTGAATGCCAGGAGAACGCTAATTGCCCAAATGCACAGTGCCAACTCTAAAGTTTGGTGGCGGAGGAATAATGGTCTGGGGCTGGGCCCCTTAGATCCAGTGAAGGGGAATTTGTGGCAGCGGTTTGGGGAAGGCCCTTTCCCGTTTTAGCATGACTGGCCTGCACAGAGCCCTGACCTCCACCCCATCAAACACCCTTGGGATGAACTGGAATTGGAGCCAGGCCTTATCGCCCAATATCAGTGCCCGATCTCACTAATGCTCTCGTGGCTGAATGAAAGAAAATCCCCGCAGCCATATTCCAAAATCTAGTGGAAAGCCTTCCCAGAAGAGTGGAGGCTGTTACAGCAGCAAAAGGGGGTCCAAATTCATATTAATGCCAATTGTTTTGGAATGTTCAAAAAGCACATATGGGTGTGATGCACAGGTGTCCACATACCTTTGGCCATATAGTGTATATTCAGGTATACTCTAGCATAGTATTTTTTTTTAACATCTGATGCCTGCTTTGTTGTTCCTCAGCTTTATATCTCTAGTCCAAGAAAAAAATCACATTAAAAAAATGAAGAACAAATAGATTAGAAAAAAAACCAGTCAACAAAAAACAGAATTTACTATCGTGTTGTGAACTCCTAAATCTGCGAATAAGTGCACACGCTGAAAAGGTGAAGCCAGAAATGCTTTGTGACTACTCCGCTGAAAATAAACCTTTTTTTCAGTCAGATGGATTCTCAGCAGGTGAGCGCTGCATTCCATGCGAGCTTGCCCCCTGTTCCACACTCAGAACCCCTTTAATATCGCTGTGCGGGAAAGTCCTGCTCGCAGCTCTCAGCCAGCACGCACACACACACACACACATGCACGCACGCACACACATACACACACACACACGCACACACTCACACGCACGCACACACACACACACATGCGCACACGCACACTCACACTCACGCATGCACGCACACGCACGCACACACTCACACGCACACTCACACTCTCACACACACACACACGTGCGCACACACGCACACACACACACACACACATGCGTGCACACTCACACACGCACGCACTCACACACACACGCATGCACACATGCACACACACACACACACACATGCACACACACACATGCGCGCACGCACACTCACACACACACACGTGCGCATACACACGCACACACACACTCACACTCACACGCACATGCACGCACACACTCGCACACGCACTCACACACACACACGCGCGCACACTCACACACGCACTCACACACACACACACACACACAGAGTGAATGAATTTGGTGTTGCGAGAATAAAAGGACCAACTTTAAACAAGAAGCATGCTGGTTTTATTTCGTAAATAGCAACAGTACGTCAGATAGACCCTAAATAAAAAATGGCCTGTATCGGAATTTGAGGGCTTTGCTGAGGAAAGTGGAGCTGGCCGTTCCCTTAGAGAGGAGCCCGTGTGTTGAGATTGGGAGCTGGCCGTTCCCTTAGGGAGGAGCCCGTGTGTTGAGATTGGGAGCTGGCCGTTCCCTTAGAGAGGAGCCCGTGTGTTGAGGTTGGGAGCTGGCCGTTCCCTTAGAGAGAGGAGCCCGTGTGTTGAGATTGGGAGCTGGCCGTTCCCTTAGAGAGAGGAGCCCGTGTGTTGAGATTGGGAGCTGGCCGTTCCCTTAGAGAGGAGCCCGTGTGTTGAGGTTGGGAGCTGGCCGTTCCCTTAGAGAGGAGCCCGTGTGTTGAGGTTTGGAGCTGGCCGTTCCCTTAGAGAGAGGAGCCCGTGTGTTGAGATTGCGAGCTGGCCGTTCCCTTAGAGAGGAGCCCGTGTGTTGAGATTGGGAGCTGGCCGTTCCCTTAGAGAGGAGCCCGTGTGTTGAGGTTGGGAGCTGGCCGTTCCCTTAGAGAGAGGAGCCCGTGTGTTGAGATTGCGAGCTGGCCGTTCCCTTAGAGAGGAGCCCGTGTGTTGAGATTGGGAGCTGGCCGTTCCCTTAGAGAGGAGCCCGTGTGTTGAGATGGGACAGGCCCGTACCGCAGGCATGCTGCGCTGCATTGATTCCCCCGGAGGCCGTCCCGGGCCGCCCGGCTGGCTCCAGGCTCCCGGGGCGTTCGCTGACCCCCGTTTCGGTGGCTAGATTGCCATCGATTCGGCTCGCGGGCAGAGTTCGCGGTAAGTCGTGCTTTCGGTGTATTTTTGTTTCCTTTCACCTTCCGTTTCGATCCGATGTGAACATGCCCTCGCTCCGTTAAGTCCAGGGATGTCTGCACACCTGGTGAATTCCCTCGCACGTGCTTGGAGAGGATGATAGCCAATCAGAAGCAGCACGAAGCCTTGCAGTCCTCCTTGCTGAATACATGAGTGAATCCTGAAAGGAGGAGGAGTGTATGCGCCGAGGCGGGTTTATTTCATTTCTTCCAGCCGTGTCCTCACAGCACCGTTGGGCTGCCCTCTGGACGCGAGCTCCGAAGCGCGGTTCTGTCTGCGGCGGGTTGTCTGTAATCCGATAGCGATGGAGGGGGGTTGGTTGTGGAATAGCGATTAGCCTGCCTCTGCTGACCCATCCGTTCAGACCACAGAATTTTGGCTGTGACAGAATACCCTGTGGAGGAGTCAGCAGAAAGGCTGGAGGTGACTGTCACCTTGAGTGCCCCCCCCCCTCCAGCCCACAGCTGGAACCTTCCGCTCAATCACAGACAGTTTTTATCGTCCGCGTTAACAGCCAGAACGGGCCGGCCTGGTCGGGAAGACCTGCTGAATCTGAAAGCAGGGCCGGAGGGTCCAGTGTAGCCAGTGGGATGCTTTTGTTTTTTTTTTTTCCTGTGACAATTCTTAAGCCAGCTCAGCTCAGTTCAGATCAGTATTTACGCCAGACAGTGAGACTGCTCTAGAATGTATCCAGTGTGAACTACTGAGGTTTAGAATGTCTGCTGATGGCTGCTGCAAACTCTGATCTTTAACATGTTCTTATTCCTTGTGAATAGCGGTCAGTAGCCACACCCCCCGTCAGTATGTCTTACAGGAGGAGCCGCTGGGTGTACCCACTCTGTGTTTGTGATTGGCTGAGGAGCCACTGGGTGTACCCACTCTGTGTTTGTGATTGGCTGAGGAGCTGCTGGGTGTACCCACTCTGTGTTTGTGATTGGCTGAGGAGCCGCTGGGTGTACCCACTCTGTGTTTGTGATTGGCTGAGGAGCTGCTGGGTGTACCCACTCTGTGTTTGTGATTGGCTGAGGAGCCGCTGGGTGTACCCACTCTGTGTTTGTGATTGGCTGAGGAGCCGCTGGGTGTACCCACTCTGTGTTTGTGATTGGCTGAGGAGCCGCTGGGTGTACCCACTCTGTGTTTGTGATTGGCTGAGGAGCTGCTGGGTGTACCCACTCTGTGTTTGTGATTGGCTGAGGAGCCGCTGGGTGTGTGCGGCGGTGTTCTCTCTGCAGAACGCCCGGGGTCAGCCTCGTTACTCAGCGCTCCATTGATTAATTAAAGCTGCTGATTGGACCGTCAGATGGGCTCACCTGGAGCTCTCTGAGCGTTACGATGGCTAACAAACCGCGCGCTGCATCCCCCTCCCTCCCTCCCTGCCTGTGCTGGTCCCGCGCGCTGCATCCCCCTCCCTCCCTCCCTGCCTGTGCTGGTCCCGCGCGCTGCATCCCCCTCCCTCCCTCCCTGCCGCTGGTCCCGCACGCTGCATCCCCCTCCCTCCCTCCCTGCCTGTCCTGGTCCCGCGCGCTGCATCCCCCTCCCTGCCTCCCCTCCCCCGGCCCTGCGGACCACGTTGCTCATTCAGCGCCGCGCGGTTCGTTAGCCATCGTAGCGCTCAGAGACCCTGGATCCCCCATAAGCCCGAGTCTCTGCCGCGCGGGCTGCCTGGTCTTTCTGCACCGAGCCGCCGCGCGGTCCTGCAGCCAGGCTAGCGCCGATAGCGTCTGATGGGCTCATTTATCTGAGTCTGTAACGTCTCCTCTGTGGGGGGGGGGGCACAATCACTTAGCTCATACAGACTCCTCCGCCCCCCCCCTCCGCCCGCGGGGGGCCGCGAGCCTGAGGAGGCGGAGATTAGATTCTGCCCTGCCAGCGTTTAAAGGACACGTCCCGTCCCATCTGCCCCGGCCCACAGACTGCTCTCCTCAGGTTGCCTTGGAGACTACATCTGCAGGGCCTGTTCAGTCCTGACCAGGGTCCAATGCGTATCTGAAGGCATTCAGCTTTTCAGATTGCCAGCAGTACTTGCAAACTGCAGATCCCTGAGAATTTTCAACAAAACATGTTTGTCAGCCAGAAAGCACAGTCATTCCAAAGAAGGATTTCGTTTTTTTTGGGTATTGGTGAAAATAGATCGATATTTTAAAATGAACTCGTAATCTGAAGTAATTTAACTGGTGTCTGAAGAGGTGAAGTCTGTGAAATGTCACTTTCACACGGGTCCAAATCAGCTGTGTACCTAAACCCTGGATGGTCAGTCTTCCCCCTCGTTGATTGGCTGGTGGTCATGCTGTGTGAGACCTGATTGGCTGAATAACAGGCCATGTCCTCCCGCAGTCCAAATGTGCTGTACAAGATGGTGCCTGTGAGGACTGTGGAATTGAAGCAGCATTCTGAAATAAAGCAAAATCTCAAAACCAGTCATTCAGATTAGTTTACCTTGGTGCTTTATGTATAGAGAAGTTTCATTTTCATTTCATGTAGTTTATTTGGTAGGGACAATGCAAGTTAACATAGTACCACTTCAACTCATTACAAACAAGTTGATGTAACTGATGTACCGCATACCTGCAGTACATTTTTGACTAATGAAGCTTTGATATAGCATTGTGTCTGTTAGTTTTAAAATGTTATATATCAAATCTGTTAGATATAAAAAGGACCCAACAAAGAACACTGCCATCTTAAATATTATTTAAACTATAAATGTCAGCTTGAGCTCTATAATGCTGAGCGCTTGATGTTACAAAAAAAATCAATGAAATATCTTATTTTGTGTAATGTGGCGGTATCTCCTTGAGAAGTCAAATCACGGTGGATGAGTGTAATCATCTTCGCTGTTGGGGATGTAGATGGGATGTTTCATTACTCGGGCACTCAAAGGCTGAAAGGAATTTCCACGTGAGCTTACACTGTCTCCGGTGCGCCCCCCCTCTCCCCCCCAGGCATCCTGTAATGCGTCAGATTTATTGCTTGGGAAGGCGCTTCACAGCGAGGGTGGGATGGATGCAGTCCACGGACACATCCTTCTTTTCCTGCGAGCGGTCGCCGAACAGGCCCCGCCCCTCCCGCGCAGAGAGATGGGCGCGTTAAACGCTTCCATCCCTCCCGCCGAACACGCCCCCGCCCCTCCCGCGCGTTAAACGCTTCCTGGCCGCGCGGCCGGCCCCGCTGATGTGACCGCGCCCGCCGTATGGCTGATGGATTTCTCCCGCGGCCCCTTATTTCTGTTTGTCCACACTACCCTGCATCGCTCATACATCATCCTGCTCAGCTGTCAGACAGGAACAGCATCCAGCGCAGGGCCTGAGCGGGTGTGTGTGTGCGCGTGTGTGCGCGTGTGTGCGCATGTGTGCGGGTGTGCATGTGTGCGTGTGCGTGTGCGTGTGCGTGCGTGTGTGGTGTGCGTGTGTGCGTGTGCGTGTGTGTGTGTGTGTGTGTGTGCGCGTGTGCGCGTGTGCGTGTGTGTGTGCGCGTGTGTGTGTGTGTGTGTGTGCGCGTGTGTGGTGTGGGTGTGTGCGCACGTGTGCGCATGTGTGTGTGTGTGTGCGTGCCATCTTTATTCATTTAGCTGTGATACAGCTCTAGAACTTTTCCCCAAGACGGGGCCTTCGATTTACAATTTGGCAATTCAGCAGACACCATTTTGCCACAGAAGTGCAGTTAAGATGGGGAGAAAAGCACCACTTGGGCTCAGTTTAGAGAGATATTAGAGATGAGTACAGCTACAGTCACATTAGGGCTGGCGTCAGGATGGGTTCCCCAAGACCTGCAGAACACAAGGAGACTGCTGTTTATTGACTATTGACTACAGGCAGTTCAGCACACCCAGGCCTGGCTAATACAGGCCGTTCAGCCCGCCCAGGCCTGGGGCCCAGCACTCAGGCCTGGACTCTGGCACTCAGGCCTGGACTCTGGCACTCAGGCCTGGACTCTGGTACTCAGGCCTGGACTCTGGCACTCAGGCCTGGACTCTGGCACTCAGGCCTGGACTCTGGTACTCAGGCCTGGACTCTGGTACTCAGGCCTGGACTCTGGCACTCAGGGTTTCTGTCTCTATGGTGTGGCCGGGCACGATTCTCCTCTCACTGTGTGAGGAAACATGTCCTGATATCTGTGCAGAATTTGCCATTCACTAATCTCCCGCTGTGTCCCCTTGTTCTGCCGACAGAACTCAACCTGAACAATCTTCTGTGGTTCACTTGAATCGTTTTATGAATTTGAAAACCTCAGTCAGACCCCCCCCCCTCCCCCTTACTGCAGCAGAACTGAAGGGTGTAATGCATGCATTTAATATCTGTGAAGGGTGTACTGTGTGCATTGAATATCTGAAGGGTGTAATGTGTGCATTTAATATCTGTGAAGGGTGTAATGTGTGCATTTAATATCTGAAGGGTGTAATGTGTGCATTTAATATCTGTGAAGAGTGTAATGTGTGCATTTAATATCTGTGAAGGGTGTAATGTGTGGATTTAATATCTCTGCTTGTCTCCCCTGCAGGCTGGTCCACTGTTGCCGTGCCGATACTCATCTTCCTGTACAGCTTCGCTCAGATTGGTCTGGAGCAGGACAGGAAGGAGCAGCTGTCTGCGCGGGACAGACCCGGATAGACTCGTCTGCGAGACGGTGAAGACCCCCCCCCCCAGGTGATGGGGCACTGACACCAGCCGGGCTTTAGGACGTGTGATGTCACGAGTCCCGTCTGTGTGTGAAAGACGGAGACGCTCTGTCTGTCCCGTGCGTGACACGCGCGGTTCTCTCTCCGGGAACGGTGCGTGCTGTGCAGTTAGGGGGTCAGTTCCATTTCAGTTTGGTCACTCGAGGAAATTAATGGAGCTGAATGAGTTCATTGAAAACCTGCCGGAATCTTCTTTCATGGTGTTCTTTGGAATGAATTGAGTTTAGATTAATTTCCCTCGGTGACTAAGCTTGGTAGCGTATCATCCTCAGCACTGGCATTGTTTTGTTTGTGAAGTTGAGCTTTCAGTAAAACTGAAGACTGAAAATAGGCCTAGGGGTTTCCCTTGTATTGAGGTCTATAAAGGAACAGACTCCTGGAGCTGCTAACTCTTCCTCTGGTTCATAACTCTGACGCTATATTACTGATACTATATTTCCTCAGTATTCCCCCACACTTTCACTGCTGTATGGTCTGTCTCATACAGAGCGTTCCTCCCCAGGATCCACGATTAGCGCTCAGAGCCGATGGACCGGTCAGTCAGTCAGTGGCTAACTACCAGCGCTCAGTGTCATATGCGGCTTGATCAGTCCACTCTCTTCTGGTGGCCTACCCATGATGCAGCAGTTAAAAGGGCAATCAGTCCATTCTTCTTCAGGTGGCTTACCCATGATGCAGCAGTTAAAAGGGCAATCAGTCCATTCTTCTTCAGGTGGCTTACCCATGATGCAGCAGTTAAAAGGGCAATCAGTCCATTCTTCTTCAGGTGGCTTACCCATGATGCAGCAGTTAAAAGGGCAATCAGTCCATTCTTCTTCAGGTGGCTTACCCATGATGCAGCAGTTAAAAGGGCAATCAGTCACCTCTTCGTCAGGTGGCTTACCCATGATGCAGCAGTTAAAAGGGCAATCAGTCACCTCTTCGTCAGGTGGCTTACCCATGATGCAGCAGTTAAAAGGGCAATAAGTCGCCTCTTCGTCAGATGGCTTACCCATGATGCAGCAGTGAAAAGGGCGCTGGTTTTGTTCGTGCTGCGTGCAGGTTGCCGTCTCCGCCCGATCGCGTGTCAGTTTCGCGGGGTAGAAGGGATGACGCAGATCTTTGGCGGTAATCTGATTAGCGAGCGGGTCTGAGCGAAATCCCCCTTAATTACTGCCGCAGGAATGAGCCCGCGAAGTTTCGGGGACACGAGTCCTGCGCGGGACGCCCCTCTGCAGCATCACGCTTTAAATGGCTTATCATAAGAGCGCGGCCCGATTAGGGGCGGATTACCGGTGTAAAAATAATTTCATTCCACAGAATGCGTTCTCAAGGGGACTTTATCAGGAGTTCTGTTTTTTTGGACATGTCAGATTCACTGTTTGGGGATCAGTCCACACTGGCCTGTGAGTTTGTTTTTGACAATAACCGGAGATGGGTGTTATTTTGGACTATGCTTGTCTTTGTACCGTGCTCACCTTGTGTCATATCCCATGGCATGGTACATCTGTCTCTAGCTGGTCCAAGTGAGCTGGTGAGGTCATTGGGTGATTTCCCTTTCCCACAATCCCCCTGTTGCCCCAGAGCTGTGCTGTGCTGATAGATTCCCCTGTAGGCCGATTCCAGAGGCTCAGGTGAAGGGGCCCTTTAGGCTCCTGCAGTCTCACACACAGGCTCCAGCGCGTCGGGCTCCAGTGTGCTTTCAACTCTGACTCCCACTGAGCACGCTCCTGTCCAAGCCCCACTGAGCACGCTCCTGTCCAATCCCCACTGAGCACGCTCCTGTCTAAGCCCCACTGAGCACGCTCCTGTCCAAGCCCCACTGAGCACGCTCCTGTCCAAGCCCTACTGAGCACGCTCCTGTCCAAGCCCCACTGAGCACGCTCCTGTCCAAGCCCTACTGAGCACGCTCCTGTCCAAGCCCCACTGAGCACGCTCCTGTCCAAGCCCCACTGAGCACGCTCCTGTCCAAGCCCCACTGAGCACGCTCCTGTCCAAGCCCCACTGAGCACGCTCCTGTCCAAGCCCCACTGAGCACGCTCCTGTCTAAGCCCCACTGAGCACGCTCCTGTCCAAGCCCCACTGAGCACGCTCCTGTCCAAGCCTCTCTTACTGCTGTGTTGTTTTTGCTTAAATTGCATCCATGACTTCTCAAGATTTATTATACTGGTGGCGTTTCCCCGCTTATAAGACACAGTGAGTCATCTCAGCATTTGGGCAGAAATGTTGAGGCTTGTTCAAAAAACTAATGGCCCACATTTTAAAAATTCACAGGAGAATCAAACTTTAAACGGTGAAAGACCTATTTATATATATATGCAGTATCTGATATTTTGATATGGGAAAAAAATGCCAGTCGTTTATCTTTGGATGAGTCTGCTGTATTAGTACTGTACAATTTCCTGCTGTACTGTGGTTAATGTACTGTATGTACCTGGCAATTCAGATTTGTCAGTTGCGGTGTCGCTATGGTTTCCGGTGCATGGTTACGGTGGTGTTGTGGTAACGAGTCTGCTACACCAGGCCGTCGTTCCATTGGACGCTGCAGTGCCCAGATCTCGGGTGTTCTGCGGGGTCCGGTGGAATAGCTGTCGGGGTTTTCTAGATCGCATCAGCAGCTCTGCCACACCCCACCGGGCTACTTTCACTGGAGTGAAAGACCAGCGTTCAGCTCTGGAATAACCCTGCTGACCACGGCGCCTTTTAAACGTTCCGTTCTGTTGGCGGGAAAGCAGTGGGAGACCAGAACAAACCCAAATGTGCCCATGTATAAAATAGTTTATTATTATAAATAATATTTTACATGTCTTTACAAATACTCTTTATTTGTGCTTACAGTAGTTAAAAGTTTTCAATACAGGAAATATAATAATACAATACCATGTGCATAAGTCACGCAGTGTCCACATATTTATTATTTATATTTAATTATTCTTCCCTTTCTTCTTAATATGACATTCCAAAACGGTAAATACTTTACTACCTGGCAGCATCGAAGGCTGACCACAAAAATAGTTCCTAATAGTTTGTCTTTATTGTTCATGCTCAAAGAAACGTATTACAAGTGCAACGTAAAAATCAAGTCAAAGGTTTTTGGTGCTTGACAATGGACAGGTAAGGTCAAAGGTCACGGCCAAAAGCCGGCAAATACGCTTGCAATGCTCATGCATGGAGACTACTGAATCTACTGTTACTTCTGTGACATCAGGGGTCGGGGTGGGGTCAGGAAGGGGGAGGGTTCTCTAATTTAGATATCTCTATCTGCAGTGGCCCCTGTAAATGTGTTTTTTGTTTTAGTTTTTTTACCTCTTGACAGTAAATTGATGCAATAAAACACTTTGCTCAGCGCTTGTGTCAGTGATTTTGTGATGATCCAATCCGCTTTCATCATTTCAGCGTGTTGAGATGGCCAGAGGCTTGCGGGTGGAACTGAAAGATGCTGTCAGGATTCACACACTGCCGGCGACCGTTCTGATTCCGTCTTCCTGAAGAAGAGTGCGATCATTATGAGAACTTTTATTTTCGTTTTCCCCTAAGAAGTTAATTTCTGGGCTCTCTAACCCCCCCTAAAGTTCTTTCCATTAGAGGTGCGGAACGAGCCGCTGCTCTGTGCTCTGTTCCCCGTCGGGGTGCTTTTTGGGGAGAAGCGGATTGCGAGAGTACATTCGCCTGCCACAGGAGGGCGTGGCCCACAGTGTTATTGCTGGACGCGGATGATAATGCAGGCAGGTGTGTGTTTCTGGGGCTTTGTTATGCTGCAGTCCGCCTCACTTTGGACATCAGTGCTGAACGCATTAGCCCAGGGGGGCTTGCTTACATGATGTTACCGTTCATTTTATTTCACCTTCATTTAAAATAAAAGTGATAAATAGATTACAGTAAAATCCCGCTAAACTTCTCGTTTCAATAGCTTGATGTGATGTTTATTTTTTTTTGGGTGGACCCGAAACACTTGAGTGGATTATTGCTAAATTCCCGTATTTAAGCGTAAGACAACCCCCCCCCAATACAATATTTAAATTTGCATGATGAAAATAAGGTTTTGGGTAACATTCATATGTCAGAGACTGTACATGAGTGTCAGGGGTGCTCTGTTCTCCCCATAATGAACGCTGTCTGCCGTCGTTATAAAACTGCTCAGACTGAAGCCTGATACTGAACACTTCTGCCCTTTAGTAAAAAATAAAAAGCTGAAGTAACATTGAGGCTAAACTGCTTCATTTGACAGTTTATGGATTTCGCTGAGGTACAGACAATGTATAAACTGGCTAGAAATGTTACTTCTCTGGACCTTTTGGAGAGATTTGAACAGTTTGGGAGAGCATTCAGCTGATTGTTTGATGCCATTGACTGAATGTAATATAGGAGTAAAGGCTAATATCAATGGCGCCTACGAAATGCAAAACATTGTTTCCATTTGCATCAGATTAATAAGTTTTACGTAATCACAAGGCAATAATAACCTAATATTTTTTGATTAAATTGATTTTTCACCATGCATTCATCAATTATTTACAGAGATATTATTTTGAATTCCAGATTCTGAGACTGAGAATTGCATTGATAAAACAGCTCTATAACAGCAAGATTAAATATGACCGTTTCATCATTTCAGATGATGGTGACTGTTTTAAGATGAGCTGTGCACTTCAGAGCCTGATTCATTGATTGAGTGAAGCGTTCTGTCGAAGCTCACATATAACCCCCACATACCCCCCGGGTTATAGCTTGCAGTTTAATGCGAGGCTAAGTTCTGATATGATGGCATTCATTCAAGTAGATGCTATTTTAATCCAGAACAGCGGCTCTTGACACGGCTATTCTGAGTGTCTTCCTCCAGTAATAGCCGATCCTTAGCCTCTGTGATGGGGAATTAAACTCCTTTGGACAGTAGCGCTGTGGGTTCAAAGAGACATGCAAGTGTTCTTCCTTTTCAGGATACAGACGCTGGGTACCGAACCACAGCGGAAGTCTTTGATGTAAAGGATCAGCTTCTGCGTCAGCCATAACAAAAACTGGGGAAATTAACCGTTTCTACCGAGGGAACCGATTAAGGACTTTTTGGGCGAATGGAGTTGTTCATTGAAATGAATGAGATTTGCTTCATTGGACGAGCCCCTGTACTGCTTATATTGCGAACCTCGTATACATATCAGGCGTAAATCACCCAAACCAGCCATAGAGGGGTCTGGGGTTGTCTGGCTTTGTGTGTGTTAGCAGGGACCCGCATCTGTACCCTGCAGGCTCTACGCAGGACTGGACAGGTCCAGCGAGCAGCAGAATGGGGGGGGCGGATGAATTAAAGAACCGCTACGGTCCGTTACAGAAGAACACTGAGAAGCTGGTTTGCAGAATGAAGGACACACACCGGGTTTGCCTCACTTTCTGAACTGTGGGTTCACCCGGGGGACTGTGAAGAATGAACGTACTATAAAACAGTCAAGGCCACAAGGAAGAGAGATGCACGTGTAAGCTTAAACATCAGACCTGCTTGGCTGCGAGCAAGTGTTTTTTTTTTTTGGAAGACCCTCTTTATGAGAAAACGTGTGTGTGTGTGTCAGTGCACATGTGTGTGTGTGTGTGTGTACTTGTGGTGTTGTGAAACACAGCTTCATGTTATGTACACTTGACGATCTTGACGTTTCACGAGGTCCGAAGAGAGCAGTCGCAAAAAAACGGCAAGGATGCAACCCCCTTCCACATGCAAATAACGTGTCGTCACCAGAACATTATCAGGTCAAAGAATATTTAAGTGCAAAAGACACAATTCATTTGAGTTCCTAACTAAATTCTGTGCAAATCTGTTTGGTTCGTGATGTTTTCTTAACGTATGAAAGCACACGAAAACGCAGAGCACAAACGAAACAAGCGATGAACTCGCAGGAACAAAATATGCAGACTTGTTCAAGACGAGGGATAAACCAAACACAAAAATAATTGTCCTGAGCTCTCATTCATGATGGTGATCTTTTCCACCTGGGTGGAAAAAGAACTACTGAAGACTAATCAGCTGGAAAAAGCAAGTAGCAAAGTAAAAAAGCCAGAAAAAAAGGTAGAAATTATCCTTCAGAAACCGTAAGGACAGATGATGATAGAATTGCCCATAGGGCTACTGTATGTTAATAAAAAATATAAATCTGCTTTGAAACTCTATAAAAGAAGATCCGTTGGAACTGAAAATACTGTGTACAGCTACTTCTACTCGACAAACAGAACTCAAAATGGAGCTGCGATCCAGTTTAGCCCAGGCTTTGCCATTCTTCGCCTATGGGCGTGCCAGCAATGCGGCGCCGGGCCGAGGACTGAGCCGAGAGGAACTCCCTCCAGCCTGATTCCGGGCTCAGGTGGTGCGCGGTGCGCTCAGTGGCTGAAAGTCGCGTCGGTTCCCTGCCCATGCAGAACCGCGGCGGCCACCCCAAAGGCCCCGTGCGCTTAACTTCAGGACATGGAAACAAACGGTGTCTCTCTCAGAGCGGCTCACGAGAAGATGTCCTCCTTGTCGGACTCGGGGGAGGCGGGACGCGAGATCTCGAAGAGGGGCCGGGGGGAGCTGGGGGCCCTCCTGCACTTGAGTATTCTCAGCACCTCGGCCAGCTGGCTCTCCAGGCCGGCCATGCGGCCCTCCAGGGCCTTCATCTCCTCCTTCAGCTCGTGCTTGAGCTCCAGGAGCGAGGCCTGGAGCGAGTGTTCGGGGATGGGGTAGAAGGCGTGCCGGGCCTCGGGCTGCACGGGGCTGCGGTCCTGGGGGGTGCGCGCCTCCCCCCCCACGCTGTCCAGCCGCAGGTCGCTCTTGGTGATGCCGCTGTCGCAGGAGTCGGTCTTCTTCAGCGACGCCTCCTCGTGGGCGGAGGCCTTGGCCCTCTCCGGCAGCGTCTCCATGGACTCGGCCTTGGACACTTTGGTCCAGGTGTCCATCTTGCCCGTGGCGTCCTTGAAGCGGCCCCAGCCCTTGCCCTTGGCGGGCTCGGCGGACTTGCTCCCGGGCTGGCCGGCCGCGGGGGCGGGGGCCTGGAGCTTGGCGCGGTTGGCGAGCCCCCCCCCTCCCCCTGATGTGGAGGCGGAGGACGAGACGGAGGGGATGGGCGTGGCGGGGCTCTCCGTCACCGTGACGATGCTGGTGGTGGCGATGACGTGGTGGGCGGTGGCCTGCGTGACGCGGGCGACGCCCTTCTCCACGTCGGGCTCGAGCGCCTCCGGCTCGCTCCGCTCCAGCGCCATGCGCGCCTCCTTCTGCTGCCGGAAGCGCTGGAACAGCCGCCGCACCGGGTGGTCCGGCGGCAGGTTCAGCGGCGCCTCGTTCTTCCTCCTCAGCCGCTCCTCCTCCTCACGCTTCACATCGCTGATCTTGCGGAACACGATCTGCAGGGACAGTAAACACAAGCCCCTTAGACTCCGCTGAAATTTTACTACCTTCACGCTGGCCTCTGAGAATTAAGCTGCTAACCAAAGGGGTCCTGTCATACTGCACGTGAATGAATATATCAAATAATTTTATTTCGTTGATGAAAATAGAGGTTTCTTTTGAAATAAGTTAGCCGCGGGCATTTTGCTTATGCCAGAAAGGTTAAGGTATTTTAATTAATTATTCACTGGGTGTGAATAAATGGCACCTTTATGTATGCTGGGGGATAAAACATGGATTATTCCCCCCTCAGGCTTAGTGTAATAACCTAATAAAATGCATTCTAACAGTAGTAACTGTAGTTTGAAATCTCTCCAAGTTTAGCACCTAAAAGTTACGAAATAACTTGAATGTTACTTTTCATGTTTCAAAACATTTTTGTGCATATAATTTCAATAAACTGGCAATATAGCGGAATAACTTTTATCAAATTAAGCTAATTCAGTTGAGTGGAGTGTGTTAAATGTTCCTGTAATTCATGAATTTGTTTTCTTGAGACAAATTTGCTCTCCGCTTCTATATATTCTACTTTTAAGAGCACATTTGTCACGGTTTCATGTTATTCTTGCACGTGGGTTATGGTGTGAATATAATTGCTTTATTGAAATTGATGTTATTTCATATTCTTTTTTTTTTTTAGTTTAGACATGTTCCATCCTGTTGTGGGAAAAGTCACAACCTGTTAGCTGCAGACATGTCAAGTTAATTGCATTGTCAAACCACATCAAAAACACACAGATTGTAGCTCATGCTGACATTTGATCCTGTACATGGCATTATCATTTGGTGAAAGTTTTGTGGATATTGTGAAGGGTTTATTATAATAGGGAGGATTTCAGAAAATAGCTCTGCTCAAATATAATGCATAATTTATATGGTAAATCATTGAAATAAAAAAATATTCAGGATATAATTTCATAAACCCATAGTGTAGTCTGCAAAACACCATTATGGTAATAAACTAGAGAAATCTAATTTCATAATCCCATATTGTAAATGTGCATTTAATATCCACGCCTCTTTAGCCAGCATTTATTTGGCTATGTCACGTTCAGCCTCACTCAGGAACCCACGCAGGGAGGCAGAGACGGTCTGAGAAGCCGGTGGAAACGTAATGCTAGCACTGAAAGGCGCCAAAGCCGCTCATGACTAATTTACAGCTTTCTGACCACAGAGAATCGCTGGATTCTGCTGAACCCTTCGCTTGAACTTCATGAAAGATTCAGCGCCTGGCCTCTGTGACCTCTGAGAAACCTTTGAGTTTTTCGCCCTTGCGCTGAACGTTAACCAGACCATGCTCAGAAACGACCGAAAAGCTGGTGCTTTTTCTCATCGTGCTTCCAGCAAAACTTCATATTTGCATGCTTTTTTGACTGTTACATGTTCCCTACATGCTCTCATTGATTTTGGATGTGAAGGCTAATGCCAAATGAAGTGACCAGCCATATATCTCACAAAATGACGTGAATGAGAGAGAGAGAAAAAACTGTTAGCACCGATCAATAGCATTGCGGGTAAGTAGAAAATCAATTATGTAAAAAAAAAAAAAACTACATCTTGAAGTCCGCAGTGTGTCATAGCTATGCATGCCATGGAGAATGAACGTCCCATATTCCCAGACCAGGAGCTTTAATCAGTCCGATCAGTCCTAGGTTCTCCTTTGTCTGTGCTGCTTGTGAATTAATTGTCTATTAGAATTTACGCTGTCTATTGGAGTTAGGTTAATGGGTGAGGGTTAGGGTTAGGTGGTTCAAAGTTAAGTGATTGGAGGTGTTGTTGTGGCTGATGGATTAGTTTAGATTAAGGCTGATGGAGTGTGGTTAGTTGTTCTATGTTGATGTTGTGTGTGTCCTGCTACGGTTGCTAGTCAGGTCCGCCCACACACTCTCCTAGCACAGTCTCCCCAACCCCCTGCTCCTCTCCTGAGCACACCGTCCCACACCTCTCTTCTAGCACACAAGTCCTCCAAACACTCCTCCCTCCGGACCCCACATCCGCCCACCCACAACCTCTGCACACAGCGTCCACCACCTCCTCCCTGAGCATCGTCCAACCACATCTCCTTTCCACGTCCAACCACACTCCGCACCATCCTCCCATGAATGCCGTCTCTTCCTGAGGCACACACAGTCCGTCCCCAACACCACACCCTCCTCTCCTGAGCACCACACAGTCCCGTCCCCAACACCACACTGCCTCCTCTCCTGAGCACCACACAGTCCCGTCCCCAACACCACACTGCCTCCTCTCCTGAGCACCACACAGTCCCGTCCCCAACACCACACTGCCTCCTCTCCTGAGCACCACACAGTCCCGTCCCCAACACCACACCCTGCTCTCCTGAGCACCGCACAGTCCCGTCCCCAACACCACACTGCCTCTCTCCTGAGCACTACACAGTCCGCCCCAACACCACACTGCCTCTCCTGAGCACGTCAACACACTGCCTCCTCCAACCCACCACACTGCCTCCTGAGCACACACAGTCCAGTCCCCAACACCACACTGCCTCCTGAGCACAACAGCCCCACACTGCCCCAACACCCACACACTGCCTCCTGAGCACACACACCCTGCACACGTCCCCAACACCACACTGCCTCCTGAGCACCACACAGTCCAGCCCCAACACCACACTCCCTCCTGAGCACCACACAGTCCAGCCCCAACACCACACTGCCTCCTGAGCACCACACAGTCCAGTCCCCAACACCACACTGCCTCCTGAGCACCACACAGTCCAGTCCCCCAACACCCACACATGCCTCCTGAGCACCACACAGTCCAGCCCCCAACACCCACTGCCTCCTGAGCACCACACAGTCCCGCCCCAACACCCCACTGCCTCCTGAGCACCACACAGCGTCCCACACCTGCACCACGTCCAGTCCCCAACACCACACTGCCTCCTGAGCACCACACAGTCCAGTCCCCAACACCACACTGCCTCCTGAGCACCACACAGTCCAGTCCCCAACACCACACTCCCTCCTGACCACCACACCGTCCAATCCCCAACACCACACTGCCTCCTAAGCACCACACAGTCCAGCCCCCAACACCACACTGCCTCCTCAGCCGTCAACAGCATCAGCCGCCCTTCCTGCGGTTATCTCTCTGAACGCTCTTTTAACAGCACTTTCACTGCTAATTACGCTCGTGTCCACGGGTCACTAATTAAATTAATTACATTAAGTCAGTCACCGCACCGTGTAAGTATGAGCGTTAGCGTAGCTTCCTTCAAGTTAATTTTTTTTCCCGTCCTCTTTTCCATCCCCCTTTGATTTAACTGTAAATTCCCCAGCATTCCACACAGTTACACAGTGACTTCACACCCTAATTTTCATATTAAACTTGCCACCGAAGCTCAAATGGACCATAAACCTGCAGGACCTCAGCAAGACGCCTCTCAGCCAGCTGCCAAGAAGAAGATTCCAGAACGACGGAAAGAAGAACAGATCCATTACCAGCAAACAGGGAACGAATCCCTCCTGCGTCTGAAGGTCTGTGAGTATGGAATGCATGCCCTCAGGGTGAAAACCGACACCCAGCATTTCCTTCTGGCCGAGCCAAAGAGGAGATCGCTTTCCTTCTGAGATGTTAATTAAAGTGCCGCTTCAACTGCGAATGAGCGCAACATGATTAAATAGGGTCTAATAGTTCTGTGTTTTTAAATGTTATGTAAGGCCGTCATCACTCATGTTCATTGTAGCCTGGAGTTGCAGATAGATCACAGTTATCCACACTGATGCACTATTAATGTAATTTACGCTTCCACTCTCACACATCTCTGTTAAATTTATTATGTAATCCTGCCATGATGAACAGTTATATATCTTTGCTTGTGCAGCTGGATTGTGCAGGAGCGGGTCTGAGCATCCACGGTGTCACATCACACCAACACCAGGGGGTTTCCACACAAGCCATGGACCATTAGAGAGGGGAAATTCAAGGTTCAAATTGAACCTCCGGGCTGCTGTAACTTTCACTTGTAGCGTAAAGGTAGAACCTGCTTTTCCCAGTGTTACAGGGACTCTTTGTACAGCAGAACCTGCTTTTCCCCGCGTTACAGGGACTGAGTGTACAGCAGAACCTGTTCCCAGCTTTATGGGGACTTATGATGTGATGATGGTGGGACTTTAAAAATGCATGTGGTTCTAATGCCTCATTCTGTGTTACAGTATTTGAGGACCGGTAAGAAGAAAGTACCTCAGTGTGGTACAGATTCACGTTCTCACACATACACACAGCCCTGCGTATCAGAGAAATGTTGATCTGGACAATCCACAGCCCCCCCCCGCACGTGTCCCAGACCAGCTCCGACCCTTTATTAAGCCCTCACTGTAAAGACGCCTCAGCCAGGATGAGAGAGGGCCTGGGACACCTCAGCCAGGATGAGAGAGGGCCCTGGGGGTGTTTCAGGAAGCAGGATTACTCAGTTCCTGAGTTTTTTTTTTTTTTTTTTTTTTTTTTACTACAGTCCATGTTCCAGATTTTTGGAGGGTCCCAGGTTTTACTCAGAGCAGTTATCCAGCTAACCCAGTAATCCTGCTTCCTGAAACAGGGCCCAGGATTATCAGTCAGCGGGATCCGCAGCTCGGACCCTGCCGTGCCACGAGAGGCAGCTACAGCACAGCCCACATCCGTTCACAGCCCAAAGACCCCTCTCCCTCTCCTCCTCCTCCTCCTCTGCACTTTTACAGAAAACAATTTAGTCATTTAGCAGATGCTCCTGCCCATAGCCATTTGCTGTACGTGCGAGTTCAGGTTAAGGTGGGTGAGACGGCATCACAGTCATCGCATTTCTTCAGAAATAGTGGTTTGGAAGCGGGGCAGTCACAGTGCAATACAGGGGCGATTTTTTATTTTTATTTTTTAAACCTGAAGAACCAAAATTCAGTACAAACCTCCATCCACCAATTTAAAACAATAAGCCCTAATGCAGATGATGGAAGTATACCTGTCCTTTGTTTACATCGAACAGGCAGGTGGGATAAATGAACGTCCCCATCACAGTTATTCAGAAGCAGAGCTTTCAAGTGTTTTAATGGGCAGATAAATTATCGTCCTCCGTGAGAAAATGCTTTTCCACCATCGGTGCCAAAAACACGAACATATTGAATCATAAATACACTCACAGCAAATGTTGACATCGACATTGACAAGCTGTAACAACACAACAGCATAGCAGAGCGCTGAGCCTGAGATACTGAACTGAGGATGAGCAGTGGGGGGCGAGCGCGGTTCTGGCAGTGAGATACTGAACGGAGGATGAGCAGGGCAGCTGTTCGGTTTCTGTGCGGTAGAGGGTACGAAACTGCAGCGAGCTCACCTACACACGGTGCCTGTCTCTGTGACCTGAGGGTCCGTTAGGTGCTGTGCAGTGGGGGGTTCTGGGTCGTGTGCAGTGGGGGTTCTGGGTCGTGTGCAGAGGGTTCTGGTCGGTGCAGTGGGGTTCTGGGTCGTGTGCAGTGGGGGGTTCTGGGTCGTGTGCAGTGGGGTGTTCTGGGTCGTGTGCAGAGGGGGTTCTGGGTCATGTGCAGTGGGGGGTTCTGGGTGTGTGCAGTGGGGTTCTGGGTCGTGTGCAGTGGGGGGTTCTGGGTCGTTTGCAGCTGGACATGCCTTTAGGCACCATTCACTTAGACACAACGTACCAGACCTGGATCAGATGATTCTTTATTTTAACAAAATGTTAAATCCCTGCAGTTTACTGCCGATTTTAAAATAAGCGTTCTCACTGATGTAATATAATGGGTAATGAAAGCGGGATTGCAGCTCAGAGGTTGCGGGTTCGTTTCCAGCTGGGACATTGCCATTGTGATGGTGCCCAGGAGCCAGGTACTTAGCCAGACCTGCTTCGCTAAAAATAGCCAGCTGTATAAATGTGAAAATGTAATCTGTGAGTCACTCTAGATAAGAGCATGCTAAATGCCAAATTAAATTAAAAATCTGCTTTTGTATGACTGTATGTTGTGGTTACTGGCATGTCTCATTGAAAATTGTCAAGGATCTTCCACTGCAGTACTTTATTACATTACATTACTGTGCACTTTTTCCTAAAATGATATTGTGCATAGTATTTATGTCCATAGGGGAGCACTGACAGCTATAGTACCCCAAACAGCACTTCCCTATGTTCCGTATGTCAGGGATTTGGACTGTGTCAGTTATGGCGTGACTGTTAAATCAGTGGTTTCTACACGATCGCCTGAAGGACAAATTAATCATGTGGTGCACTTTGTTTGGTTCTGGGAAAGGGCACACTTACAGTTTAATCAGATTACATTTGTGTGTGTGTGTGTGTGTGTGTGTGTGTATTGGGGGGGTTCTAATTTAAATATAAATTCTAATTAATACTACATATAAAATTCAAATTCATGTTTTTCCTAATTAACATTCAAATTTGAATGAATGAGAATAATAATTAAAGGCCTTTTTTTCTGTGACTTGTCACTTAAAATTAAAATTATGAATATAACATTGTATTGCCTTATGAATTTTAAAACACACACAAAACAGCAAACATGAACGTGAATTGAAGTGTGCCTCGGTTTCAGCGATGAGGATGAAAATGCAGCACTGCTTCAGGAGTGTTTGTTGGGCCCTGCCCCCCCCCCCTCCCTGGTTACAGCGGCTCAGGCTCTGCGGTTTGGCGGGTTTGGGCCCCCTGTGGTGTCATATCACACCGTGACCAGGGGGTCTCCACACAAGCTATGGACCATTAGAGAGGGGCAATTCAAGGCTCAAATTGAACCTCCGGGCTGCCGTAACTTTCACATGGAACATAAAGGTCACAGTCAGAGTGGCAGAGCCAGATTAGTGTACGCAAGGGATGCATCAAATTTTGAGAATGTCAAGGGCTTTTTCTGCCATCTCTAAAGCACAGTGCCATGGTACGAGAGAAACTCCTCCCGTTCATCAATGTGAGTGAAATTCATTTTTAAAACGTGTGTCTGGTAGCAAAGACTCTGCTTTCCCATCACGCAAGGAGCGATAACGTGGTGCTTCACCATCATCCCGCTTTGGCAACTTCAGAAGCTGGGAAAATATCGTTTATAGCAGCGCTTTTATTTCTGAAATCCTGAGGGTCTCTGTTAGCCTCCGAGCTTTCTCTGCGGACCGTTAGCCTCCGATCTCTCTCCTTTAGCCTCTGAGCTCTCCTTGTTAGGCTCCGATCTCTCTCCTTTAGCCACCATGAGCAAGGCTTTAATTTGCTTCCTTCTTCTGCAGATATATCTGCCTCTCTGAACATCCAGCGTTCTCATTCCAATCAGAGGGGATAATGAACAGTCAAATCTCAGTGTTTGTTCCAGTACCCCACTGTCACTTGATGTGTAATTTGCGGTGATCTGAACATATTGACATTGCGATTACTCACTCGCACGCTGAAATGCCCCCGTGCTGGGCGCTTCGGTAAATCAAGTGTTTGTGACTCACACATACGTCCTTACTAGAGTCCAGCGCTTTTTATTAACAGGATTAGCCTATATCACCACCCCCACCCCCTCCCCTTCATATTCTCAACACAACAGCTTTGACAAAATAGTTTTTTGTTTTGTTTTTTTTGCATCAAGCCCCCATGAACATAACTCATAACCAAGATTCTGCTGTCTTACCCCTTATGTGACGCATCAGCCACCAGCATTAATTGTGGTCTCTGCCCTGCACTGTTTGACATGAGCCACAATCTAATTTTCCATTCCTCTTTCATTATTCAAAACCACAGATCTGAGCCTGTCCATTCGGTGGTGTTTGGTGTTTAGCCAAGTGCAGTGCAGTCACTGTTAACTTGGAATGCCCTGTCAGCCTGAGGAGGGGAAGCTAATTCCCCCTGTCACAGGGGGAATTAGCAGGTCCTGTGATCCCAGTGAGCTCGTGTGTCTGTGAGGGCTGCCTCTGGTTCCCCAGTGAGCTCGTGTGTCTGTGAGGACTGCCTCTGGTTCCCCAGTGAGCTCGTGTGTCTGTGAGGGTGCTCTGGTTCCAGTGAGCTCTCTGTGAGGACTGCTCTGGTCATGACTGTGTGCCTTGAGGATGCTCTGTCCAGTGAGCTCGTGTGTCTGTAGGGCTGCCCTGTTCCCAGTGAGCTCTGTTCTGTGAGAGCTGCTCTGGTTCCCCAGGACTTGTGTCGTGACTGCTCTTCCCCATGACTGTGTGTTTCAGAGCCGCAGTGCTCTGAGACAGTTAGTTTGTCAGGGTCCTCTGTGCTGCACCTTCACTGGGCTCTTCTGAGAAACGCCCACCCCTCCCAGATGGTCCATGGTGGGGGGGGGATCGATTTCTGCCTGCACAAGAGTCCTCCAAGTCCCCGCGGCTGAGGCATGTTTGTTAATGATAATCCCCATTAGCTGCCGCCTCTGCAGCGCAGGGGCTGGGCCGGACGTTTCCGTGCGCAGATGTTCTCTCTGTGACGGACGGGGCCTCACACCTCCCAGGAACTCGGTTAGCGCTGCGCGTTAGCTTTGTTCTCCTGGCTTTCAAGCTGATGAGCAATCCACTTACCGAGCCCGGCTGATCTCTCCGCCAGGTCTTTACCGCCTCGAGGAGATGAAAGGGAACATGGCGGAGAGTCTGATGGCCACTCGTGCTTAATTGTGAATATTCCAATTGTGACTCACTTAATTGGTGGAGGAAATTGTGCGTGGGCCCGTGGGTAGAGGCGTTTCATCTCTGAGCGAGCTTCATCACCGTCAGCTGGGAGCCTGAATTCTTCAGACAACAAAGCGCATTTTATTACGAGTAATGGCATCTTGTTCACTGAACAAATGAATTAGATTAGGCTTTGTAGTGTGCAGAGGGAGCGAGCGCCCTGTTGAGATATGGATCTGTAAGCGCGGTCGTTTCCTCTGCGGACCGTTAGCGAGGCCCTTCCTGCGCCGCTGAAAACCCCTCCCACTCAGAAAGCAGCGCACTGAACGCAAAGCGCCACCGTCTTTACTGACACCGCACTCCCCCACGCTGCCGTCTCCCCTCCATTTAATTAAGCCACATAATTAATTACTCCCAGCCAAAGCCTGCCGACCCCTGGGTTCAGCACTAAAACGTGAGTAACGCTTCATGTGTATGTTCATTGAAACGGTGAGTGAGCGCATCGGGGGGTAAGGTGGCTTGTCTGGAATCTTCCGGATCGACGCCAGCCCCTTCGGAATTCTGCCTGCCCGCTACGCGTCTGTAGGCCGCCCAGTTTTCCCGCTCGGATGAGCTCAAGGTGAGACGGGCGCTCTGTACTGTCACGCAGTGAAACGGCGTCCGCAGAGCAGACGATGGGCTCACGGTTCTGGTGTTTGGTCTGCGGATGTTTGCTGGATGTGTGGATGTTTGCGGGATGTTTTGTAGCTATGGCCATATCCAGCTACGGCCGAACGGTTAACCCTCGCTCACGCTCTCAGTAGCTTCCGTAGCTTCTCCTCGTGGCCCCCCTCCTCCCTCGCATGCCCCCCCCCCTCCCTCCCGCGCATGCCCCCCCCCCTCCCTCGCGTGCCCCCCTCCCCCCGCGCACCCCCCCGCTCCCTCGCATGCCCCCCCTGCGCACCCCCCGCTCCCTCGCGTGCCCCCCCCCCTCACGTGGGCGGCAGTAACGGCACGCAGCGTGGGATCGATGACAGGCAGCGCGGGAAAGGGCTTCGGGGGATCAGTGGCATTCCAGCCCCGCAGTTCCTGACGCCGAAAACGAGCGAATTAGAAACCGCATCTGCCTGCGCCCCTGAGATCAGCAGTGAGTAACGCCATCGCTCACGCAGCGGGGAGAGAAACGTTCGCCGTTTCCTCTGCCGGACCGGCACAAAAACAACGGTTCGGTTTTCCCCGCGTTTGACCCTCTGTTCCAAATGCTTCTGGCGGTTTTCTGCCGTTTCAGACGCGAGGAGGGATGCTGGGTCCTTTTTTTTGTTTGATGTTGTTTTTTTTAACGGGACGCCGCTGTAGAGACGCTCAGCCTCCAGGATTCAGCAGAGCGCCCGCGTGCTGCGAGCGGGGTGAAGACGCTCGTCACGGAAGGCTGCCGTCGCCGCGGTGACACCCCCCCCCCCCCCATCCCCCCCGCAGACACACCTCCCCCCCGCAGACAGGGGGCTCAGCAGGGTGCCGCTTCTTTATTTCACTGCCGCTGTGTTCCTATTAAGCAGCCGAAACTGGCACCTCGTGTGCCACTGGCTCAGATCGGGGAGGCTGAGGGTGAGACACGGGCACTCCCATTCGGACACGTTGCAGCCCAGTCTAAAAATACATCCACACTGTACGGGCAGAGCGAGCATTAGTATAACAGCAAATCACTCCCTGAGCTTTTATATTAGTTTATAATTATCTATATTAGTGAGCTACATATCCTACAGATATAATAGTTTCATATTATATGTTCATTGCCCCTTCATTTCTGTGTAAAAACATGTGGCTTGAGAGTTCCTATAGGAAAGGAATGCCTTCACAGTGCACTGTACAAAAACATCCCGTAATGAAAGCTTGACTTATAATGGATTTGGAAATTCAGTTTTTCACTGTTGGAAGCCGTAAAAATGAGCAGGCAGAACTGAATTATGAACACCAGAAGTTGTTAAGACAGCCTTGAGAGTCGTTTCTCAAAACATGAAGTGCTTCTTTCTGGCATTTAAAAAAAACTAGTTTCTCATTCAACCATAGGGGGAAGTGGTGGTACCTGGTACACAGGAGAGAGAGACTAGACAAGCCAGAAAACCGTTTAGACTGAGGTAGCCTGGCCAAAGAAAGTCCCATTTTACACCTTGTTTCAGGAACAGGTTCTGTGCTGTTTGTCCATATCAATCATGGCTCACACAGTTTCCATTCTGACTTCAAACATTATGTACAAGACATGCTGCTGCGAATGGAAGTAATAAGCTGCCAGCTGACATTGGGACTCTCTCAGAGAAGAGGCGTTCATCACGCTAATTTAATTAGCCTTAAATACATTACAGGACTGTACAGCGAAGTGCTCCACAATCCTGGCCATGCATCAGCCCAAGGGGAGAGCTTCTCATTAAGCAGAGGTTTTTGAGTAAACTTTATTAGTCACAGTGTCATGAAACATTGATGGTACACAACAAGGATAACGCAAGCTTCTGTTTGTGTCAGACTGTTAAAAAAAATCTGCACATAGAACATTCCTTTTGACACCAATAATAAGTAGTTCTCAGCGAGGACAGTTTTTGTGATGCCAAATTCTCTTTAATAGTTTCTGATGCGCGTGCAATCAGGGACACACTGAGTGGGCCCGAGAATCAGAGAAACTCCCCACCCGTACACACACACCCACACACACACACACACACCCAAACCAGCTATTTATAACCCACTCAGAACCTCTGAATTTCTCAGTTGTTCTTGATCCAAGATGTTTAGTTATTTCCACTCTAAATCGTCATTTTTCCTTCCAGCTCATACCACGTCTCATTATTTTTTATTTTGCTGTTTTTGTTTTTGCTGTTTATCGGTTAGAATGTTCAGCGCGTGCTTTTATTATGAAGTGATAAAAGGGCACAGCAGAGTGAAGTAGATGACTGACAGGCCAGATAACACTCACAAGGAAGAAATCACGAGAAACCCAACCACTTTCACATCTGCCAATCAGATCTACAGCAGATCTGTTTCTCCGTGTTGCTCTGGTTTGGCTCTCATCTCACTGATATTTCACTGCGAGTCGTGATGTCTGGAAGAATGAAGCCAGACTTTAAGGATAATGAATAAATGTGGAAACCTGGCCGTTTGTGATGCCGGTGTCAAAAAGAGAATTGTGCATATCAAGGTATCGTTCAAAAGTTATTTAATATAAAACTGCAGAGCACTGTTCAGTCTATATGATCTACTTGGAATTTAATCTACTGTGACTTTGACTGAAAACTAATCCCAGGTTCTTAAAGATAACAAACCTGGTGTGTCACATTGTCAGATTTTCCATTTGCCACTATGGCCTGATAATTTCTTTTTTTATGATGGTGTTCACCTTTGCGGATGAGCTGTGAACACACTGACACAAAAAGGCTTTTCACAGAAGCACATTAATAAAAACAACGTAGAATGGCCTATTTTGTCAAATCGCTCCCTGCAAAAATAAAGGTGTAATTGAAGGGAATGGCGTAGAGCGCTTCAATATTTGAATAAAAAGCTTGAAATAGCAGCCCTTAGCAGACATCTGGAAGATGCACTACAGAGCCTTCCTCCTTCCTTTCTGGCAGCTTCTGCTCCTCTTCATCACTGCCTTCAGTGTAAGAAAAAAGTCCAAAAAGAAACGGTGCCTTCTTTTGCCTTCTCCCACAGAAAAAGTAATGGTCCTGATAAATCTGTGTGAAGCTTAGCTGTGCAGTGTTGGCTAATACAAGCAGGAGTGAACGCGGAAGGCGGTATTGATTGTTAGGGCTTTGCTACTTTTGCTGGTGAAAAAAAAAAAATGTCAAGACGCTATCGGGTTGATCTGCTGGTCTAAGCAGCTGCGTTGCATCGCTGGTGACCGATAAAGAGGAGGGTCCACGTGCCATTCCGTGTCTGACAGTCAGCAGTCTCGCTCAGAGCTGCTTGGCAGCAGAGAAAGCTAGCCACTCCAGTGGAGGATGATGGGATAGCTCTGACCGCGTCTCTCCGCGGTGGCTCTTAATTTAATACGCCGCGTGTTACGCCAGCAGGACAGGGGTCCCCTGCGAGTGGGACAGGGTTCGTCCACTCAGGAAGATAAGCCAGGAAATTGGGCTGGGTGAAGGGAACTCTGGGAAGGGAAGTCAGCGCTGAGCAGCACTGACACGTCTCCAGAGGATGGCGGATATAAGTGAGTGTAGAGCTTTCCTGAATTAATTGGATTTTAAATCAGAAGTCCCACAGAAAAAGGTTGAAAGGACACAAGGCTCATGAAACATTGACAGGCGTAGCCACTCAAAGCTTGATGGTTACTCTCCCTGCCGCGTCATCCCAATCGACCCCGGGTCTGTATGTATGCGCTGCGTTTATGAGACCGATGGCTGTGCTGGTTTGGGGCCGAAGCAAGTCTTTCCTCATCAGACGAGCCTGAATAATGACATTCTCACTCCCACTGAAAAAAGGTTAAAAAAAAAAAAAACCCTCAGTTTCTAGAGCATTGTTTTTTCCTGCTCAAAATTGAAATTGCCATGGCGATGGTGATTTCAAATTACCATGGCAATGGCAGTTAATTCCTTGCAATGATCAAATGTACTTTACTCCAAGAAGAGCTTCAATTAAGCCTAGCTGACAACGCAGCAGGGTTCTGCAGTTATTCTTTTTCTAAAGGAACATCTTCTGTGCCTGTTGTTGATATACAGATATTGAAGCTCCCTTTTTTAAGGAATCACATCGAGGGCAGATATATACACATAAAGATAATAAATGCACCATTTACGTTGAAGGCAAAAACACAGACAAGTCGTACATACATACATGTATGTGCTGTGGAGACCTGGCAAAGGCCTGTTTGGTCAAAATATTTTGTCTTAATTAATCCTTTGCTTTTAAATTTTGTTTTGAGAGTACTGTTCAATTATGCAGGCGTTAGGTTTTTTGGACAGTATTCAAGGCCACCGTATTACTCTGGATTACCTGCTTTCATTATAACAAGCACCCAAACAAACAAAGACTAAACAAACATTTGAGAATAATTACTCAGCACTCATACAGTCATCATCAGCCTTTATCCCGCATTAATGAGAAATATGATTCTTCTGCTGGAGAAAGAATAATTCCTTGATTAACAATAATTGGATAAAAATGACCTTGTTTAGATTAATTGCACCACATAACTACGTGGTAAGACTGAGTCCGTTAGGCAAACATTCCATCCAGGCATTAATCATTTTATAGTTGATTCTGTGTTATGTAAGAAGGCTCTGATTGCTGAATTGAAACAGGCAGAGCATTTGATTAACTGGGAATTTCTTGCCATTAGGGTACAAGTTTTTACAAAATTTTTGAGCTGACATTTCTGATAAATGAACTGGAAAACTTTTTTTGCTCATTCGACTCGTGCTAAGTCATGGTATCAAACTAAAAACAGAATTCCCACAAGGGAGGAGGCGAGTGGTAGATGTCAGAATCTGATCGATGTTTTGCATGCTAGTGAATATGAAAGGTTGAAATGCTTTTCTGTTCAATAAAACTGCTCATATTTCAAGACAGCCCATTCATTTTTGATGAGAAAGTGTTAGAGTGGTATGAATTAGCCTGTTTTAGGATCTTGAGATTTTCCATTTTACTATCAAGAAATAAGGAAGTGGTTATTAATTAATTAGAGAGCACAAACACTACTGAATGCTCTGAGGAGATTCCTTAAAGTTGATTAAAATGTGTACATATTGGCAGCAATGTTTGGCCTATTCAAAAATAAATAACTACAGTAGAACCACAGGGCTTTACCTCTAATCAGTTAACCAAACAAGATATGAGTCCAGAGGTATACTCAACTACACCTTCGCAATATCAAGCTGCTGATTATCATTGATACGGAAGTACTATCGATAAAGGGAGAGCAGTCACACTTTCCACTCATGAGAAACTGCAAATGGTGTAAAACTTGGACATTGCGAAATATCTTTGTGCTGTTACTAAAGAATACAATGTGAGAAAATAAAAACGAGAACAATGATAGTTTCACATACAAGATGTGTACTTAAAAAAAAGAAAAAAGAAATGAGATTTCTTCCTGATTAACATTTTCAGTCTCAGTGCTAACATAATATAAGCAGGCCTTCACAATTCCACTGAATACAGGATTGATATTAATCAATTTATGATCATTTCTGAATTCCAAACCTACAACATTCCCCGAGCGTTACTTCCTCAGGTTCAGCTGAAACGTGGGAGATTTGGGGGTTACTCTGTCTGGAGTAAAGCCTCTGAAACATGGGAGATTTGGGGGTTACTCTGTCTGCAGTGCCTGCTGGTGACTGTCTGCAGTAAAGCCTCTGAAACGTGGGAGATTTGGGGGTTACTCTGTCTGCAGTAAAGCCTCTGAAACGTGGGAGATTTGGGGGTTACTCTGTCTGCAGTAAAGCCTCTGAAACGTGGGAGATTTGGGGGTTACTCTGTCTGCAGTGCCTGGTGGTGACTGTCTGCAGTAAAGCCTCTGAAACGTGGGAGATTTGGGGGTTACTCTGTCTGCAGTAAAGCCTCTGAAACGTGGGAGATTTGGGGGTTACTCTGTCTGCAGTAAAGCCTCTGAAACGTGGGAGATTTGGGGGTTACTCTGTCTGCAGTAAAGCCTCTGAAACGTGGGAGATTTGGGGGTTACTCTGTCTGCAGTAAAGCCTCTGAAACATGGGGGATTTGTGGGTTACTCTGTCTGCAGTAAAGCCTCTGAAACATGGGAGATTTGGGGGTTACTCTGTCTGCAGTAAAGCCTCTGAAACGTGGGAGATTTGGGGGTTACTCTGTCTGCAGTAAAGCCTCTGAAACGTGGGGATTTGGGGTTACTCTGTCTGCAGTAAAGCCTCTGAAACGTGGGAGATTTGGGGTTACTCTGTCTGCAGTAAAGCCTCTGAAACATGGGGATTTGGGTTACTCTGTCTGCAGTAAAGCCTCTGAAACATGGGAGATTTGGGGGTTACTCTGTCTGCAGTAAAGCCTCTGAAACGTGGGAGATTTGGGGGTTACTCTGTCTGCAGTAAAGCCTCTGAAACGTGGGGATTTGGGGGTTACTCTGTCTGCAGTAAAGCCTCTGAAACGTGGGAGATTTGGGGGTTACTCTGTCTGCAGTAAAGCCTCTGAAACATGGGGGATTTGTGGGTTACTCTGTCTGCAGTAAAGCCTCTGAAACATGGGAGATTTGGGGGTTACTCTGTCTGCAGTAAAGCCTCTGAAACGTGGGAGATTTGGGGGTTACTCTGTCTGCAGTAAAGCCTCTAAAACGTGGGAGATTTGGGGGTTACTCTGTCTGCAGTAAAGCGGGGCTCAGCCCAGTGATTACAGCAGCAGGAATAAAGCAGTTAACTGTGGAGGATCCTGAGTGCCTGCACACGGTCAGACGCACCGGAAGATGAGTGACACCTGGGTGGAGCCTTCTCCATAAATCTAATAACCCAGGTGGGGGCTATAAATCTGCCCCTGACCACTGAGCACGCTTCAGACGCAGAACTTTCAAACCTTCACCTTCCTCTCTCCTCTGTTGTCTCCATCTTCCTTCGTTCTCCTCATTCTCCTCCTCTGTGCTTACCCCCCCTCTGCTCTCCCCCCACCTCCACTCTCCTTTTTCCCTCCTGCTGTTGCGTTCTCTCCTCCAACCTTCTCCTCTCATCTCTATCTCCTCTCCGCATACTTGGTCTCTCTCTTATCTCTCCATCTCCTCTCCGCGTACTTGCTCTCTCTCTTATCACTCCATCTGCTCGTCCTCTCCTTCTCCCTCTCCTGGCGGGAGTGGGGTCCTCTTGCAGCTGTGGCCTGAGGCCGCGAGAAACGAACCAATCAGAGGGAACGACCTAACCGGTCCTCACAACGCCACGGCTGGCTCTCACGACGGCATCTAAGCTGCTCTTTATCCCGGAAACTCTCGCACAGAACGCCGCCATTTTGTTTCATACTGTATCGCTGGTGACCACAGCACGTATAAAGCACTACATTAATTCTATAGAAATACATCACCTCTGTACACCCTCTTTGGACCCAATGCAAATGTCTGTACGGAGTTAGGTAAAAAGGCATTCATGTGTTCAGCTCCCTTTACCTTAAATAAGCTACAAAAAGATTTGAAACTTCATAATCTGGTTTCTCTTGGTATCTTTAAATCTATGACTAAGGATCTAGAGGCAGTCTCATTGCAGTCTGTATGTTTTGGCTAGATTTGGTGCCGTGTTTTATATTTATGGTTGTGATTTTAACTCAATTTGCTGTATTTTGATATGTTGTCTTTCTCTAACTGTGAGTCATTGATTTGTAGCTGCCAGTCTTGGCCAGGTCGCTCTTGAAAAAGAGATTTTTAATCTCAATGAGCCTCTCCTGGTTAAATAAAGGTTAAAAAGGAAAACTCAGCTCTTCAGAAGTACCAGCCCTCCTGTGTGTACAGGAGTAAAAACCATTCACAGCGTTCACATTATACAGCAGCTCCACTACAGCAGCAATTTTGCACTTAGTTTCTGAACAGTCCATACAAAGAGAGGATTAATTGTGCTCTCGGTTAAAGTGGAAAGGTATACTCCATTAGACTTTTTTAAGAGCACTGGTTGAAACCGAAATGGAAGAGGCATATTTTTTTTGGGACCAGTAATTTTCACGAAGTTAATTTTCGATTACAGCTCGCCTAATTCAAGCTTATTGTTAATTTTCAGTTCCCGTAATTACAGTATACTTCGCTAAAGAGCAAACTATTCTAATAGAAACTGTATATTGAAGCAATGTAATAAAATTTAAACTGTTCAAAAAAATCACATTACAGTGTGCTGGAGTCAAATCACTGAAGTGATTAAGTGACTAATTGAGGCCTACGCTGGTAACCGTGTGAAAGGAATTCAATCTGTTCCTCTCACTGCCTCATCATCCACTCCTTCTGTTCAACCTGCAGCCAGCAGATGCCCCACAGCCCAGCAGATCCACCTGCAGCCCAGTCTATCCACCACAACCCAGCAGATCCACCTGCAGCCCAGCAGATCCACCACAGCCCAGCAGATCCACCACAACCCAGCAGATCCACCACAACCCAGCAGATCCACCTGCAGCCCAGCAGATCCACCACAACCCAGCAGATCCACCTGCAGCCCAGCAGATCCACCACAACCCAGCAGATCCACCACTGCCCAGCAGATTCTCCACAACCCAGCAGATCCACCACTGCCCAGCATATTCTCCACAACCCAGCAGATCCACCTGCAGCTCACCAGATGCACCTGCAGCTCTTGCACCGGTGGTGTGAGCAGGTTGCTTGTGTTCAATCAACCATAGAAAATATGCTGTGCATCTGGAGGTAAACCTGCCCCCCCCCATTCTCGCCTGACACTATGGGCCAGATTCACTAAAGGATTGCGACTACTTTTCCGAATGTTTCTGCAGTAAATCTGGTTCTGCGTGCCGAAGGGACCTGAGCTTCTCACATTCCAGATGAATGAAAGCCCGCCTCATGCGGAAGACCGTGATTCTAACATGGCAGTGACCCAACTAGAACCAGAAACTGCCTTATGGCCTAACCAGAACCCTCTCTGCCTCGTCCGCCATGTTTGGGTTAATTCTGTCACTGGGTCACAGGAAAGGTGAGGGAAGCAGATGCAGGGTGCAGTACATTGCACTGCATGCCGACTGCTCAGCAGGCACTCTAATGCAGAGCAACTTGCACAGCTTTTGCATGTTTTATTTCATTTATTTTTTTACATAGTATCCATTTATACAGCTGGATATATTTTACATATTTTTTATACAGCTGGATATACACTGAATCAGTGCCAGTTAATGGTGGTGTCCTACCTGGGATTGGAGACCAGGCCTGTACCCTAACCAGCACGCTCCACTGCTGCACAGTGCTGTACTGGACTGGACTGGACTGTACTCTACTGTACTGGACTGTACTATACTGTACTGGACTGTACTCTACTGGACTGCATTATACTGTACTGGACTGGAATCTACTCTGCTGGACTGTACTATACTGTGCTGGACTGTACTCTACTGGACTGTACTATACTGTACTGGACTGGACTGTACTCTACTCTACTGGACTGGACTCTGCTCTACTGGACTGTACTCTACTGTACTGGACTGGACTCTACTCTGCTGGACTGTACTATACTGTACTGGACTGTACTCTACTGAACTGTACTATATTGTACTGGACTGTACTATACTGTACTGGACTGGACTGTACTCTACTCTACTGGACTGTACTATACTGTACTGGACTGTACTATACTGTACTGGACTGGACTCTACCTTACTGGACTGTACTATACTGTACTGGACTGGACTAGACTGTACTGTACTGTCGAGTGCCGGTGGAGGTGCGGGGGCAGCAGTGGACCTGCTGAGTGGCCTCGTCTGACTGGCCAGACTGTCACCATGGCGATTCCCGCTCAGGTTTGCTGCACACGCAGGCAGATTGAGCCTCGCTATGAGCTCGCCTCAGATTGATTCTGTAAGCGAGCCGGAGAGCGCGCTCAGAGATCACTCACCCGCGACGTTCCGCAGGAGGAACCCAATCAGAGCCCAGACTCAGCAGAGACTGCAGTACCCTGCGCACACCTGCGCACACCTGGGACAGACTGCGCAGCGCTCTAATATGGATCTCTGATAGGGGCTCAGGTTAGATCCAGGAGGCTCAGAGCTAGCAGGCTCAGAGGTACAGTGCGATCAGTGACAAAGGTAGCTGAATAAGAATGCTGAATAACTTGATTACATACTTGATTTTTTTTTTTTAAGCATGCCAGTTTAAAAATAATTTTGTACAGTATACTTGAATTTCTAACCCTTACTGGATAAGACTGTACTAGACCACACCAAACTACATAAGATCTGACGAGACTAGACCAGACAGACTGGACTAAACCAAAATAGTGGTCTAATCAAGACAGATACTCTAGACTAGTAGTCTGAAACATGATGTATATGTCTGCTAAATTTCAATCTGTAAATATGTATACATTTACATATGCGCTGCAGTTTTACATTCGACCATGTGTGTATCTGCATATTCTCAGTTTCCTGCGTTGCCCTGTATGATATACAAGAGCGCCGTCCCTGTGCCCTCCCGTTTCATAAATACTGCAGACAGCTCAGTGAGTCCATCAGGTTTAGCAGCCATGATCCTGTTGATTTACTCTCGAGAATACAAGACCTGCATACGGGACTTACTTCAGAAAAGCAATATGCTCTCTGCTGGGTAGCCCTCCCCAGAGGACGAGCGCACAATTACTTTGAAAGGTTACTAGCAGTTTATTGCACAAGGCTGCAGCCCAGAGATGGTGGAGGTAATGTCCTCTGCTTTAATGAGCTACTCTGTGGTATTGTTCCGAAAACAATCACAGAAACCATCCATTTTGATGTCGGAAGTAATCCTCGCATGCGAGTCATTTTCTTGCAGTCAAAGTCAAATTTTCCTCTTTCTTTTTCAAGGACTTGTGTGATATTCTTTCATCACAAAGTAAGAGCACCGACGCCTCCACCGGACCAATTTGCTCTTTTTTTGTGAGCTGAATTTCTGCAGGAAAAAGGCCGAGCTGCGTAAGGAGGCTGAAATCTGTTCTTTGTTTTTTAAAATGAGCTCGCCGAATGAATCGCCCGTGCTAAATTGCATTTTATTCAAAGAGCACAATCCCACAATCCACTGCAATGACATGCAAAGCGAGGCAACTGCTTTCAGTAGAAAGCACGGGTGCAGTTCATCACAGGAGGTTTTTTATATCTCAGGGTAGAGCAGACTGCGTATTCAGCCATATTGATATACGACTCGCACGCCAGTTTTTATTCCCGTTCGCGTGTGACCAGCTGTCCAGCAGGGAATAAATGTTTGGGCGCGGCGTCTCTCGACGGCCAGCGGGGGGCGGTGTTCCGCTCGCGGAGGACAGATTCAGCGGCCAGCGGGGGGCGCTGTTCCGCTCGCGGAGGACAGATTCAGCGGCCAGCGGGGGGCGCTGTTCCGCTCGCGGAGGACAGATTCAGCGGCCAGCGGGGGGCGCTGTTCCGCTCGCGGGGGACAGATTTGTGGCCTGTGCACGCCTCGCCATAAAGCAACTGAAGTCGAATTAAAAAAAAAAAACATTAAATAAATTTATTTTGCATAAAGAAATAATTCACCTCATAGTTCCACAAATAACTCATTTTTACAAGCTAACAAAACCTGCATGTGCGGCTGTGTTAACCGCAGCAAGTGTCACTTTCTGAACCCTTCTGAACCCTTTTGAACCCTTTGGAAACATGCTGTCTATTCTGTTTTTGGAAAGTGTATTTTCTGCTCTCCTGAATCCTGTTCTGCTGATTGGACGCATTGTGTTTTGCTGACAAGTAAACCAACCAGTGCTAACCAGATTTATTTCAGGAAAGAAAGCCAGAACACTCAAATGAACTGAGATGCTATACATATATCCTACAAAGACTATTTCGAATCAATCAGTCTTTATATAAATAGCACATTTGGCACACAGGCCCACAATTCAACATCCAGTATTTATATAATGCACACGTATGACACACAGTGGCACATATAATACACAATAGTGATGTTTTCTGTTCGTGTTTAAGGGGGGGGGGGGGGGGGCGCTTTGAAGATTCTTTGCTGACTCAGCGGCACGTCGGTCTTTGAAATCGAGTGGTGGGGTCGCAGTAATCCAGGGTCCCTCATGCGCTAAATAAAGAGCTCACACGAGCTGGGGGGGGGGGGAGAGGAGGCGCATGGCCCCCCAGGGGAGAAACCGTCCCCGGGCTCTTCAGAGACGGCTGATGAATTCACCTGCTCGGTGGATTAAGGGCCTAAAGGAATCGACCCCAGCTTAAGCATCCTAATGACTTATTGGGTGGTCAATGGGGTCCGGGGGGGGGGCTAAGATTGAGCCAAAACGGCTATTTTAAACCCCTCCCATCGGCCTGGCCTGCGTCGGACGTGTTGACTGTTCTGCACAGCGACAGGCGAGGTGTATTCCCCCGATGTGTCTCTACAGCAGATACACATGCCCGATTATACCGAAACCAAATTTCCCATCATATGTCTGACGAATGAAGCCACACTGTATTACACAGTGATAGATATCTTGTGTCATGATTTCATTTAAAAAGAAGATACATTTGTGTTGTTATTGATCTGCTGTTTAAGAAACTGAAAGGGGGAAATTAAGTGACATCAACAGCAAGATAATTCTGGATTAATGAAGATAATTTGCATGGAAACAGCCTATTATTAAATGGTTAGGCTTAAGATTTCTCACAAAACTGTTGATGATCTGTTCTGCTGTTCTGATTTAGAGGCTATGATTGAGTCAGCATTTTCCCATAACTCAAATTTACAACACATAACGCCAAAGACCGTGAAATGTTATTTCAGTATTAGTTGAAAACTGCTATTGTTGTTGTTCTAGTGGACCGCTTGTCCTTCTGTCATTAGTGATTGATCAGCATTGTCCGTCTCTAACACTGCAAGCCGTGTTCAGATTATGAATGCAGTGTCTATGATTGTCTCTTTTGTTAATATATATGTTTTGCCCTCTAGACCCCAGCTGCAGCCGGTTCAGAATACTGTAATCAGAGCTGATTGGCTCTGTCGGGTCCTAATGAAGGCCTGTGCCCAGGGGCGTGTCCTCTGTGCCCTGTCCCTTAATCAGCGCACTCATTTCTACTTGATTTTCATTTCTGTGTCTAGACACGATTCACCCCTCCCCCCGCCAGTCACCTCCCCGGTCATCCGGTCACACAGTTCAGCTTGGCTGGGTTTCCGGAGCCCGGCGGTACGGACACCCCTCCCGTCGTCGCCACGCCGACCCGCCAGCCTGGGGGGGGGGCGCGGCAGTGAGGGAACACCTCACCCTATCATCGGAGTTTGGAGCTACATCGAGCTCGGACTCTGAACCCCCAAATCCCCTGAAAACCGCCCCTGTGAAGCCAGAAGATCATCAGAAACGTCTGTGAGTCCCCGCAGCATCCTTCACTCAGAAACACTCACTGGAACTGAAATAATGTATTTTATTTTAACTGCAGAAAGTGAGCCTTTACTGGGAGAGGAGGCCCAGCTCTGGTGCGTCTCCAGGACTGCAGCAGTCCTTTAAACTCGGACACGCAGGCATGCAGTCGCACGTCAGGGTCCCACATGAGGTCTGTACTGCTGCTGGGCTCCAGTGCGTCAGAGTGCGTTTTAAAAGGGAAGGGATATGGATCTGAAGGGCGTATGGATCTGAAGGCCATGGGGATCTGAAGGGCGTATGGATTCGTATGGGCTCAAGAGGCGCAACCACACCCCTCCCCCCTGCTAAAGACAGGCAGTGGTGAGTGCTGAGGGACTGGGACCAGCAAGCTCCTCCTCCACATTATCCTTCACAGACAAGCTCCTCCTCCACCTTATCCTTCACAGACAAACTCCTCCACCTTATCCGTCACAGACAAGCTCCTCCTCCCACACACGTTATCGTGCTGTTTACTCCTTCTTTAAAAATCCTGTTCCTTCTTTAGAGTGTTGTCTAGACGTGTGCCACGTCTAAACTCCCTTCAACTTCGATCCGCGCAATGCTCAGTCTTAAAGCCAACTTTCTCAAAACCTTTCCGATTAAACTTTTCAAGATCCCTTAAGAACTTTGAGAAACCAAAAGCTGGCTGATAAATATTGCATGGAGTTATTATTCTGCATTAGGTTCTCTGCTAATCACAGGCCGAATGCCCTCCTCTGCAGTACAGTCGGTGGGTAATTGCAGAAAAGCACTTTCCTCCAGCGTTAGCCTGGATTAGGGGAGCTTAATGCATGCAAATCATTTCCTTTCTCTAGTTTATAGCACAGGGTAGATCAATAAACTCCTGCAGACCTGGGTGGAGATGCCGGAGGTAGCGTGTCTCCGGCAGGAGAGATATGGGGTGCACTGGAGGGTCCTGCTGGCCGTTTGTGAAGCATGGAGGGCTTGTATTGATTTGAATATTGTATTGTTGTGCGGTTGTGAGAGTGATTATTCCATAATGCTGCCGATCGCCCTGATTCATTCCGCCGTGCTCCCCGACCGCCCCAGCGCACATAGACTGAACGTGCTAAATGTGAGCAGCCCGCTGGCGCGCGGCTCCCGGCCCTCTGACTTATTCACCCACTGGAGCGCTCGCATCAGGCGGCGAGTCGGATCGGTAAAGTCTTGCGGCGCACTTTTTTTCTTTTTCTTTTTTGTAGATGCTTGCGCTTGCAGGGCACTTGTGCAGAAAACACTGAAGTAATACCTGGCCACGGCGTTCCTGCGCCGAGGGGGTGCGGACCGTTAGCCCAAAGCAGCCCGTTAGCCCAAGCCTGTTAGCCCAGAGCAGCCCGTTAGCCCAGAAGCCTGTTAGCCCAGAGCGGCCCATTAGCCCAAGCCTGTTAGCCCAGAGTAGCCCGTTAGCCCAAGCCCGTTAGCCCAAAGCAGCCCGATAGCCCAAGCCTGTTAGCCGAGAGCTGCCCATTAGCCCAAGCCTGTTAGCCAGAGCGCCCTTAGCCAAGCTGTTGCCAGAGGCCAGTTCAGGAGCGTGAAAGCTGGCGTTGCCGCTGAGGATTGCAGCGAAAGGTGCAGAGTTCGATTATACCCCCCACCCCTGACCGTTCGCATTATAACCCCACACCCTGACCTGTTCGCATTATAACCCCCCCACCCTCCCTGACCTCCGCAAACAAAAGAACCGACACACGTTAGCGTATTGTAGCATTCTCTTGCAGATGCTGAGGTGGGAGACCAGGTGGTGCTGGACCTCCAGAGACCGTGTCTATCTGAGGGACCTCACCGTGAGTGGATCCATAAACGTGTTCATCATAGATCGATGCGTGTCAACGTTAAGAATGGATTAGCTGATTTTAACATTGGCTGATTGCATCCTTGTATCGACTTACCATCAAATTATGACTGATACCCGTATCGATTAAGCGAGCCAATACATACCCCGAACGACAGCAATCATTTCACAGGAATTTGATTTATGGAAACAAGCCGTGACTTACTGTCCCCCCACTACCCTTGAGTCAGCCATTTTGAATACTGAGCCCTATTGATCTGAACGCAGAGCCCTATGGATCTTTTGTTTAGCGGACTGGATCAACATTATGGATCCGATCGATAATATCAACAGCCCTGCAGATATGAGATCTGAGAGAAACGGCGCAGAGAAACCCGAAGGGCCCTCACGCCGTGCGGCTCTGAGTTTATAACCTCAGTCCCTGAGGACTGCCTCCCCTCACGCAGAGCCTGAATACACATGGCGTTCTAAACGCTCGCTCCCCCTAACCCCCCACCCCCCCACCCCACCACCACCACCCCACCCGGGCGGCGGGACGGGGGAGATTTATCGCCTGCTCAGCGTAATCAGATAAGCAGTAACTCTGGCTGCCTGGTGGTGCAGAGCCCACAGGGGTGAAGAAGCACGGACGCGCGTACACACACACACACACACACACACACACACTCGCACACACACACACACACACGCACGCACACACACACACACTCTCACACACACACACACACCCCACAGCAGGCAGCACACACACACTCACCACCACCACACGCACGAACTGCCACACTTCACACAACAACGCCAACACCACCACCCCACACAACCACGACACACAGTGTACACAATTTCGAACAAATTTTAATTAAGAGCTGATTGTGCTGCATGTCAGCTACAACCTTTCAGAATGCGCTGTGCCCAGCAGGGAGACAGGAGACGCAGACGTTTTAATAATGAAAATTAGAACTTACAGGGGATTCAGTCCAGCCCAGAGCTGTTTGTCTTTAAATATAAAAGTACCAGCAACATTACTTTTCAGCTGAGCGGTTGCGAGTTCGAGTCTCAGGGGGAACTGCCACCGCACTCTTGAACAAGGTGTTCAAAATACAGTAAAAACGGGACTGTGCACTTCGCTCCAGATTAGGGCATCTGCTAAGACAAGAAATACATTTTTAACAAAGCAAATGTACTGATATAAAACCCTGGTGGAAATTCCAGCATGGCTCCAGCCTGGTTTTCAGCTGGTCCAGCTGATTCAAAGCTGGTTTGGAGTTAGTCAAGCTGGCAACAAGATGGTTGAGAATAGCAGCCATGCTGGCAAGACCGTGTCCAGCTGGTGGGCCAGCTTGGTGCAGACAACAGACCGTCAGCAGACTACAGATGGTACACAGCTGGAGCAGAAGCTGGTTCCAGCCGGCCTCCGTCTCAGGCCGGGAGCTGAGATTTCCGCCACTGAAGGCATGATGTGGAAGGCTCGCCGCCTGTTAAAACTGAGGAGGTTGGTTGAGGACTCTGCACTCACTCTTATTACTGGGCATTAGGGGCTTGGGCTGGAGCTGATTTCTCAGAGGGGAGAACATCCTGGCTGTGTGGGGCGGGGCTCTGTACCGAACGTAAATCCGTAAAGGTCAGCCTTGGCAATTCGGTCAAGGCAGCTGCGTTTTTCACTGGGACACAGTATCTTCCCACGCTGTTACCGGGTAAACTACGGCATCGCCTGTGGTGCTATGAGGGAGAGCCAAAACGGGACCACAGATTCTTTAGAGTCACCAGAAACGCACGCACTACACACACACACACACACACGCACACACTGCCACTCCCTGCAGTGGATTTACTGCAGCCCTGTGGAGCAGATAGATATGTTTGCGTTCGGGGTAAATGCCTGGGTGGGGGCCGCTGAATAAATTACTGCTCACTCAAGGTTAGCGTTGAACTCGCCGCTCACCTGCCCCCCCCCCCTTCCTCCCCCTGCGGGCCATTAATCACCCGGCAACAGTGCCGCCCCTCAAAGCACAGGCCCATCATACTAACTCATAAGTGCAGCCATCACTGTACAAATCAATTCTGTCCACCGGAAGCCCCCCTAAACATGTCAGCCTGACTCTCAGCTGTCATGCTGGTGGGGGCAGTTGGGGGATGGAGGAATGTCATGGCATGGTTCCTTGCAAACATGTTTCCATGACGTCCAGCTGTGCCCTGTTCTTATCTGAACATTCTAGTCACTACTGGCAATCGAAGGCAATGAGGTTCTAGAACACTTTGAGAATTGCAACGTTCCAAAAAGCCTCCTCTTCAAAGGGTTACATGAGCCCGGATGACCGCTCTAGTGAGCCAGCCAGGTAGGAAATCAAAACAAGACCGGGGTGGGGGTGGGGGGGTGGGGGGGGTGGGGGTGGGGGTTGAGGGTGAATCGGCTCAGCCCGGCTGATCTACATCACAGCAGATTAAAGCGCTGCTCGAACAGCGGCTCTAATAAGGCTCCTGAGAGTCCTGAGCTGATTTACGATAAATAGGCTTACCCAGGATTTACCCAACAGAGCATTAACCTTGAGGGGGAAGACCGACTGCGGACGCCAGGGTGGACTCAGGCCTGGTTTACACAACCACAGCCAATTAACTGCAGCTTTAATACGCCGTATCTGTCCATACCTTACCTGTTAGGTTAGCTGTATCTTTAAGTCCGCAAGACGAGCTAGAATTCACAAGTACGTGGCATGGACCTCTGTCTGTGGTGGTCGTGGAGCAGACACGGGTCTTAAGTAGGGTCCCGCTGTTGTTTTGTCCCTAAGCGAGGCACTTAACCTGAGGTCACATGGTAAATGTTAAGCTCGGCACATGGAGAGTGTTTCTAGCCCGGCTCCCCCCGGAGGAGCGTGGCTGCTCGGCTAATGCGCGCTAACACCGACGCGGCGAGCGGACATGATCACACGCCCGCCAGAGCAGCGCTTTAGCCGACGGAAAGGACCGGAGCGCCGGGGCCAGCTGCATCGTGGGGCTCGGATTTCATCCATCATGCTTAGCGTGCGGCAAATATGGAAATGCAGCTCCCAGCCGACCTTCGCATGACCACTTGGTTTCTGTTTTTTTTCTTTTGTTGGCATGATTCATTTTACGGGTTAATGATGCAGGCGTAGGTTTTTGCAGACGTTCCCTGAAGTGCTGAACCTTTTTAAGAATCGCGTTCAAGCATGTAGTAAGGGAAGAAAACAAAAAGGTTTGATTTCTGAATCCCGTCCCGTCCTTTGTCTCTTTGGAAGGAAGCAGAGGAAGATATGATCCCATAGCAGTCTTCTGCTAACATCCCAGACTACTGTGGACACTTAATATCTTCATATCACCAGGAAGCCTGTTAATTGTACCCTTCAGGCTTGACAATATCTCAGAAGTAATCTTTCGCCCTATAAGTACATTATTAAAAACTTATGAGCCCAATTATTCTGCAGTTAGTTGGTTTAGCCCCCAGCACTCTTATATGGGAACTTGTATGTAAACCAGGCTGTGGGAGGAAGGCAGGCTTAATTAAAGAGGGCTCAGACGGACTCTGCCATGCCCCTGTCCCAGCTCTGCCAGACGGGTGCTGAGGAGCTCCATGTGTTCATATGGCCGGTGTGTTAGCGGTTAGTGGTGAGGTCACAGGCTGTGTTAGCGGTTTGGCGCGTATGGTGAGGTCACAGGCTGTGTTAGCGGTTTGGCGCGTATGGTGAGGTCACAGGCTGTGTTAGCGGTTTGGCGCGTATGGTGAGGTCACAGGCTGTGTTAGCGGTTTGGCGCGTATGGTGAGGTCACAGGCTGTGTTAGCGGTTTGGCGCGTATGGTGAGGTCACAGGCTGTGTTAGCGGCTGTGTTTTATTATGCGTGAGGGGTGGCGAGACACTAACAGCTACTACAGAGGGTGACCCTGTCTGCCACCCCCACCCCCCCCCCCTACACACACACACACACACACACACACACACACACCAAACACACACACACACACACACACCACCCCACATCCCACAGCATCACACACACACACACACACCAACCACCCCCGCATCACACACACACACACACACACCAACCACCCCCGCATCACACACACACACACACACAACCACTCCCGCATCACACACACACACACACACACACACCAACCACCCCCGCATCACACAGACATTGTGAGAACTGAAACCACAGTACCTTCCAAGGTAATATTTAATGGTTTCAATGCCACTGGACAATACTGCCCTGATCTTCCCCCCTACCAACCTGCAACCCACTGGTCTTCCAGTACCATCCCAGTACAGGACACTTGGACAGTAATTCGGTAGAAGAAAAATACATTTCAGCTTCAGCTTCCTTCGAGCGCCTGAACGCCGAGCTCTGTGCCATCTGTGTGGCTAACAGACTGAGCACGGAGGAGACGAGTCTGACAGGCATCCGCACTGAGGAAAGTTCATTTCAGGTGGCCCAAAAACACCTCTCTGTGTGGGCTGCAGTGACAGGAAGTGCTGAAGAAACACCAAGACCTTTTGGAGGGGGGGGGGGGGTTTCTTTGGTACTTACATCTGTCAGCGTGTCAAGAAATGGATTAATGCTCATTTAATAATGGAGTCTTGTCAAGAAATAACTATCATGGGGATTTCTCGGCTGCAGACGAATGAGGAAATGCCTGCGAGTTTAGTGAAGCTGACGTTTATCTGAGTCTCTCAGCTCAGCCGCCTGCCCCTCCGCCTGTCCCCCTGCCTGTCCCCCTGCCTGTCCCCCCGCCTGTCCCCCCGCCTGTCCCCCCGCCTGTCCCCTGCCTGTCCCTCCGACCTGTCCTCCCTCCCGCCTGTTACCTGCCCTGCCTGTCCCCTGCCTGTCCTTCCTGTCTCTCCGCCACCGTCTGTCTCCCCTCCCCCGCCTGTCCCGCCTGTCCCTGCTGTCCCCACCGCCTGTCCCCACCGCCCTGCTCCCCCCGCTGCTGTCCCCTCCTGCCGCTGTCCCCCGCGTCCTCGCTGCCTCTCCCACCGTGTCCTCGCCGTCCCCCTGCCTGTCCCTCCGCCTGTCCCCTGCCTGTCCCTCCCTGCCCTCGTCCCCCTGTCCTGTCCCCCTGCCTGTCCCTCCGCCTGTCCCTCCGCCTGTCCCCCTGCCTGTCCCGCCGCCTGTCCCGCCGCCTGTCCCCCTGCCTGTCCCTCCGCCTGTCCCCCTGCCTGTCCCTCCGCCTGTCCCTCCGCCTGTCCCGCCCGATTCGGTGTCCCATCCGCGACCAGCGGGATTTATTTTGGGATTACAGTCAGCTCTGGGCTGCACAATGGCCAAGTGAAGATGTGCCCGTCTGTGCAAAAAATCATTTAGCCCACGTAATTAAGGACAGCAAGTCCCATCATGCAAAGTTTAGTAATGCGTTATGTAATCAGTTAATAAGCCCCAGCTGAAGACAGGACTCAAATTAAAATCTGCATGTAATTCCCCCTTCTGGAACTCTCTGTCCTCGAGCGGTGGAAACTTACTGTACGACTAGAAGGCTTGACTGTTACGAAGACCAGCAAAGTACCAGATTATGAATAATCCTTCTTAGAATCCTGCCCACTTGTAAGGGATTGAAAATCAGTTGCTAAAATGTGCTTATTGTACTGTATGTAAGGCAGAACTAACTCTGTTAAAAAATGTATTTGACAGAAGTGTGAAAAAATATTATCAGTCGTGAATTTTGCTTTTCTTGCTTGTAAACTGTTATGAGTCTGGATTGATTTTCGCTGTCGTCTCTACATTCTTCAGTGCCATCGACCAGACTGCCAAAAATCACATCAGCCCTGTCACAGATTCAATATGGTGCAAATCAAAAGGACAGGCCAGTGCATCAGCCACAGAGTGAGCTCTCTCTCTCTGTGGTTACACATCATTATGTAAGTACAGCGCTCTGCGAATTTCCTGTGGTTTTGGACTGGGCCTCTGTCTGATAGATGGAGGCCAGCGGGGTCATAGCTTCGCGCATGTGAATTGCGTGCGGCAAACTTGCAGCTATGTGCGCCTAATATATGCTGCTTTTCTGCCAAACTCGTATAATAATTGTCATGTCCGGACCACTATCAGTGAAGTCCTCTAATATCGCAGAAGCCACTGCGAAAATGACCCTTCGTTTAGTTGGGTAAAGTTTTTATAAAAAATGCGTTGGTGCCAAACTAAATGGAATGTTGACTTAAAATTGTTCATCATTAACTGTTCGCCGCAAACTTAGTTCGGCACGAACGCTTTGTCATCTTGAACGCGCGTGAGTAGTGATTGTTGCATCAGCATTAGAATGTTCAGTTGAGAACATTCTACTGGCACACTTGTGACCTCACACCTGAAAGGGTTCAGCCTGCGGGGATGAGTGACAGCTCAGAGACCGGTCTCTTCAGGCCATAAAAGGGCTTTGGCAGAGAGCACTTTGATTATACGAGTGCTCATAACCGCACATCACCTGGGTTACGAGGAACAATTAGGAGAAGCGAGACTGGGGGGGGGGCACGTCGATGCGGGGGCACCGGAAGGGGCTTTAGAACACGCCAGACGTGCGGTGTGCATCACCAGCACGCTGAGACAGATCAGAGAGAGGAAGCCAGTCTGGCACCCGCCCAGAAACCTGGGGCCTCACGCTGAGCTCATCCTGTATTCCTGGTGACAACGGCACAGCTCAGACAGGCCGTACGGTTTTTATGTGCGTACTTTATCACAGTGCTAAATATATATTATACTGTACTGTGTGCGTACTCAGTGTACTGTATATATACTGAACTGCTATCCTACTTAAAAATCTGAGGGTGCTTAGGCTTAGACCCCGGCGCCCTGCTTTCAGCACCCCCGCGCCCCCCCCTCGCCCCCCCTCGCCCCCGCTGTCCTCTTAAATCAGCCGCACGCAGCCGCCACGTTTTACTCAGAGGGAAAAGTGCGGTTGCCGCTCTATTGTTTTTAGACTCTCGCTCCATTAGGGCTCTATTCCACCAATCTAACGCCTGCCTGACACGACGCCTCAGAAGGTGTGTCCCCCATGCGTTTGTCCCCCATGCGTTTGTCCGCCGCGTTGCTACGGCGATGCTAACAGCGCATGGCGGCTCTTAGGACCGGGCCGTCAGTCTGCGCCGTGGCTCTGAGGCTGAAGCGGGGGGCCCCACAGCCCCTGAAGGTCTCGGGGCGTTCGGCAGCGCTCCTGCGGTGAGCGCTCCTGTCCTGCATCCGCTCCCGGGTAACTGCCCTTCTCTCTAACAGCCCTGCATCCGCTCCCGGGTAACTGCCCTTCTCTCTAACGGCCCTGCATCCGCTCCCGGGTACCTGCCCTTCTCTCTAACGGCCCTGCATCCGCTCCCGGGTACCTGCCCTTCTCTCTAACAGCCCTGCATCCGCTCCCGGGTAACTGCCCTTCTCTCTAACGGCCCTGCATCCGCTCCCGGGTACCTGCCCTTCTCTCTAACAGCCCTGCATCCGCTCCGCGGGTAACTGCCCTTCTCTCTAACGCCCTGCATCCGCTCCGGTACCTGCCCTCTCTCTAACAGCCTGCATCCGCTCCGGGTACCTGCCCTTCTCTCTAACAGCCCTGCATCCGCTCCCGGGTACCTGCCCTTCTCTCTAACGCCTGCATCCGCTCCGGGTAACTGCCCTTCTCTCTAACAGCCCTGCCCGTTCCCGGGCCCCTTCATTCACTGCCTGACGCACGGGAACTGCCCCCGTACAGGTGACTCCGCTCCGGGGTACCTGCCCTTCTCTCTAACAGCCCTGCATCCGCTCCCGGGTACTGCCCTTCTCTCTAACAGCCCTGCATCCGCTCCCGGGTAACTGCCCTTCTCTCTAACAGCCCTGCATCCGCTCCCGGGTAACTGCCCTTCTCTCTAACTGCCTGCATCCGCTCCGGGGTAACTGCCCTTCTCTCTAACTGCCTGCATCCGCTCCCGGGTAACTGCCCTTCTCTCTAACAGCCCTGCATCCGCTCCGGGGTAACTGCCCTTCTCTCTAACTGCCTGCATCCGCTCCCGGGTACCTGCCCTTCTCTCTAACTGCCTGCATCCGCTCCGGGGTACCTGCCCTTCTCTCTAACAGCCCTGCATCCGCTCCCGGGTAACTGCCCTTCTCTCTAACAGCCCTGCATCCGCTCCCGGGTAACTGCCCTTCTCTCTAACAGCCCTGCATCCGCTCCCGGGTACCTGCCCTTCTCTCTAACAGCCCTGCATCCGCTCCCGGGTAACTGCCCTTCTCTCTAACGGCCCTGCATCCGCTCCCGGGTACCTGCCCTTCTCTCTAACAGCCCTGCATCCGCTCCCGGGTACCTGCCCTTCTCTCTAACAGCCCTGCATCCGCTCCGGGGTAACTTCCCTTCTCTCTAACAGCGGCCGCGTTTGGAGGCCCCTGATTACGGCTGACTGACACGGGAATGCACCCCAGTGACAGGTGACTGTTGCCCAGTAACCGGGTGGGGGGGGCAGGAAGGCCTGAGAGCAAAGCGATGGCGGCTGAACACCCCGTGAAAAACTGCGCGCCCCCACGGAGAGACGAGCAGAGATTCCCGCTGCGCTCCTCAGCTCCGCAGCAGGGGTGGAACGCAGACGAGGAGGAGCACGATCTGAGATGGCGGCTTTTCAGATCCGCAGCGCTGGAAGGGAACACAAGCCTTAATACGCGTGGGAGCTCTCCTCTCTCCCGCTTTCAGACGGAGGATTCGGAGCCCAATCGGTGTCTCGTTTCAGAAACGACTCCCCTGGAAACGCTGAGGCAGAACCGAGCCGCGCGAAACGCCTCTGGCGGATTATAGCGCCGTGTGTCCCTGACTGGAAAGAGGAAAGACTCCGTCATTGGGGACTGCGCCCATACCGCCATACTGCCATACCGCCGCCTGGGTCCTACAGCATCACCTCCAGCAGGAGCTACGCTCTCCTCCTGTGCCCTGAATGAGAGTCATCTGTTATGGAAGGCAAACTTTCCCCGCTGCTCTCCAACGGTGGGTCAGCTGAACGTCTCTCTGAATCCACAACATCAGCAAACAACAAAGCCCAGTCATCAGGCCGAGGGTCCCGCCTATTCAATTCCACATCAGCTTTAAAGCCAATTCAGGAAGTTAATTGAAATTCGGTTCATAAATTGGAAAATGTCCTCAGTGTTTTGTTGAGGATTTTTTCCCATTTGTGAACAGAGCTTCAGTTTCAGTTGACTGTTCTGAAACACAATAGAGCCTCAGCTTTGCTCTTCTTGTCATTACGGGAATCGCTTTACGATGCGTCAGGCCTAGTTTGCATATCTGAAGCCAAACCACCACCCCACCCCCTCCGCATTGCTACCAACCTCTTTCACAGGGCGCTGCAGTAATGAAGTCTATGGGATTTATTAGCAAATATCCAGAGAGCGAGAGAGAGAGAGCAAAGGGGGGGAGAGAGAGCGAGAGAGACAGAAAGTGAGAGAGAGAGGAGAGACAGAGAGAGAGAGAGAGAGGTTTCACCCACAAAGTGAAATTAAGACACCCGGTCATGCAGAGAAGACAGAGCGAGAAAGAGAAAGGTAGCCAATCAGAAGAGAGTGGTCTCAATACCCATTAATCACATGGATAGCCTGTCGTACGGGGGGGGGAGGGAGGGGGCGAGGGAAGAGACGAGGGGAGAAAGCACCTCCACACGTGCAGCATCCCCCACCATCTCAAACTAAACCCTGAACCTCTGCAGATCCCCCTGTAGAAAGCCCGCGTTCTAAATGAATGCACTCATGCGATCGGTAATGAATGGGGGATTGATAATGAATGCGGGATTGGTAATGAATGTGGGATTGATAATGAATGCGGGATTGCTAATGAATGTGGGATTGATAATGAATGCGGGATTGCTAATGAATGTGGGATTGATAATGAATGCGGGATTGGTAATGAATGGGGGATTGATAATGAATGTGGGATTGGTAATGAATGTGGGATTGATAATGAATGCGGGATTGGTAATGAATGTGGGATTGATAATAGATGTGGGATTGGTAATGTGGGATTCGTAATGCGGGATTGGTAATGAATGTAGGATTGATAGTGAATGCAGGATTGGTAATGAATGTGGGATTGGTAATAGATGTCGGATTGGTAATGTGGGATTCGTAATGCGGGATTGGTAATGAATGTGGGATTGTGGGGCGACATAGCTCAGGAGGTAAGACCGATTGTCTGGCAGTCGGAGGGTTGCCGGTTCAAACCCCGCCCTGGGCGTGTCGAAGTGTCCTTGAGCAAGACACCTAACCCCTAACTGCTCTGGCAAATGAGAGGCATCAATTGTAAAGCGCTTTGAATAAAAGCGCTATATAAATGCAGTCCATTTACCATAATGAATGCGGGATTGGTAATGGATGTGGGATTGGTAATGCGGGATTGGTAATGGATGCAGAATTGGTAATGGATGCAGGGCTGGTAATGAATGTGGGATTGATAATGAATGCGGGATTGATAATGAATGTGGGATTGATGATGAATGTGGGATTGATGATGAATGTGGGATTGATAATGAATGCGGGATTGATAATGAATGGGGGATTGATAATAAATGCGGGATTGATAATGGATGCAGGGCTGGTAATGAATGTGGGATAGATAATGAATGTGGGATTGATAATGAATGTGGGATTGTTAAAGACTGTTTGGGGTTTATAGCTCTCGAGGTCTGAAAGGGAGCTGCGATTGGCAGCGCTGGCGTTTGGGAGCAGCGCGCAGCCCGCCGGGCTGATGGGTCGTTGACGTGGCGCTGCCTGTGTAATCAGGGACTGACAGAACGGCGGTGCAGCGGCTCGGAGTCTGACACGCCGTGGGGCCTGTCAATCACAGCTGACAGGCTGACAGTCCCGTCCGGGGCAGAGGACTGTACACGTTAGCACGATAGCACCGCCGTCATCGCACGATTACGAGCCCGAGTCCTGAGACGACCTTCTCCACGGGGTACGAGTCGCCATGGCAGCACGGGGGGGAGGGTGTTCGGGGGAATAAAACAACACCCCACTTGGTGTTCCTTTACCCCTTCGGGAGGGAGCTGAGTTCAGATGAGGGGTGCTAGTCCTCATATTTTCACATCTATTCTCTAAAGGCTAAAAGTGGAAATTTGTCATTTGTAATTGAGTCCGTTTGAGCGGGTGCACCGTTATGTAACTCGACAAGAATAAAAACAAGAAATTTAAAATAGATGAGTAGACATTGGATTTTTCCAGCATATCCTTCAAATAACATGTTGGAAACTGAATTTAAGGAGGGGTTAGGCTGAGATCTTAAGAAAGCAGAGCGTGTCTGAGTCTGAGGTGTTTGTGCAGAGCGGTGGAGGACCTTCCCAGAGCAGCAGTAAGGGCACTCACTGCCGAACGAATGGCTCGATGATCAGAGAAGGGATTCGAGCCACACCTGAAGGGGGAAGCTGGTTTATTGCCCACATCCTTCACTGTCTCTGCCTGTGACCCACATAGAGCGGCGTGCTCCCACAGCGTGCTTTACGGGCTGGCCGATCCTCCACGCCAGCGTGCGATGAGCGGACGGAATAATGAGCTCGCTTAGCGTCTCCGGGCTAGCTTAGCGCCTCAGTGCCTTCCGGTACCTTCCGCTGCGCCTGTGCTTCCTGATCGGTCGCGCCCGTCTTAAGCACTCCCACAATGCACCCCTGCCACAGTCATGTGACCCGTCGCCCCCTTCCCCCATTTCGCCGGGAGGAGGACATTGAAAGGGCTCAGACTCGAGACCAGAGAGTGCCTGAATCGGGTTATTCCCTACAGACTCCGCCCATCTACAGACTCCGCCCCTCTACAGACTCCGCTCATCTACAGACTCCGCCCCTCTACAGACTCCGCCCATCTACAGACTCCGCCCATCTACAGACTCCGCCCCTCTACAGACTCTGCCCATCTACAGACCCCGCCCATCTCCAGACTCCGCTCATCTACAGGCCCCGCCCATCTCCAGACTCCGCCCATCTACAGGCCCCGCCCATCCACAGACTCCGCCCATCTACAGGCCCCAACCATCTCCTGGCTCGCCTGCCCTTTCCATTGGCTGACTCAGGTCAGGTGTATTTTTTGAAAAGCATTAATTTTTCAGATGCCTGTAAAATCTCCAATCACTCCTGCAGGTGCCTTGAGAATTTTCCACACAGCATGACTTCATTAAAGAGCTCTTCATCTTAAAGAAGGTATCGGTTCAGGCCCCGTTTAGGCACCGACACCATTTTAAAAGTATCGTTTTAGCATCGGAATCAGTGAAATCTAAAAATGACCCATCCCTGCTCCTCACCCAGAGTGACTTACAACACAGGAAAGCATTAAACACACTCACCCGCTCAGCATGAGCTCTACTGCCAGGCCTGTCTGACAACATTCCCACACAGCATTCCCAGACAGCATTCCCAGACCACCATCACTACAGCACCAGGGCGAGCACATTGTCCCAATCAAGAACCAGAGCACAAACACCCCATTCACTGGGACTACACCCATAACCAGCCCAAAGAGCGGACCCTAGAGCCACAGAAAGAGCCCTCCACCGAACAGACCGGTGTGATACGGTCGCAGAGAGAGAGAGAGAGAGAGAGAGAGCGTGCACTCACCCTCTTCCTCAGGTTGTAGGTGAGCAGTAGGTTGCGGGAGAAGTGGTTGGAGAAGGCCGTGTAGAACTCCAGAACCTTCTGCAGGGCGTCGCGCTTGATGACGTGGAGGTCGCAGTAGGTCAGCGCCCGGACGTTGGCGCAGGCCTGGGCCAGGGTCACCTCCTTCCAGAACACGTCCCCGAACACGTCCCCCTTCCCTGTGAGGGACAAAACGATTCCTCACTTAAACATTTACCAGACCGTTTCAACACGCTGAGAGTCGAGGACAAAACCAACGCGTCAGCCGCACACATCAGGATCAAAACCTTATCGTGATACAAACATGACCAGATTATTCATAGAATTATAGCACTATGAGCCTGACCAGATTACTCGTAGCCTTATTATACTATGAGCCTGACCATGTTTGATAACCTCTGCCCAACATCTAGGGATGCGCTTTACTAATAAACCAATGATTTAAGTAAAATTAACTGCTGTAGGGGGCTACAACTTGAAGGTGCCAATTCAAGCCAGCATTGGTTCTAACATGTTTTAAACCAATCAGATTGCAAGATTTTTTTTTTGGCATGAAACCAATCTACCGTTCCAGATGGTGTAAAGGTTGGGAGTCTTGGGTTTAGATTAGTGCTACTGCACATGCGAACCTTCTTATGAAAACAGTCTTGTCCGAAGAAACGGCTTCTCGACTGTGTGTATTCAGTCTGAGAGTCCTGTTTGCGTTTATTCTAGGATTTCCATTAAATGAACAGTGGAAGTTTCGGCCGGTTGTGATATGGAAATCCTGACAGATGACAGCACTGAAGAGTTCAAACATTAGATATTATCGAATCCGTCATATTAAATAAAATCCACAGCGGCTTTTCAGGAGGACAGGAGATCCATCACAAGGCTAGCGAGCGAGATTTGGCCCGTACACTCTGACAATAATTGGAATAAAACATTCGGCGCGGTCTTTAATACCCAAGTGAAATAACCGAAAAACGGAGCGGTGCATTTTTATCAGGGTGCTGTCGACGGCAGGACGCCGCGAGCCGTCCCAAATTATGTTAAAATTCCTGCACTTAACGATCCGGTCCTGAAGCCTCGTTTTTTTCAAGCGAGCGCTGAGTTAATGAAGCCAGGGGCGAGGTGGGACAGGACCGGTCGCACACGGGGTGCATCCGAATGCACCTTCATTAGTGTGCACAGGTAATCGAAAGCTTGATGAAAAAAACTCCTAACGAGCTTTCAGGCTGCAGGCGCAGGGGGATCTGAATATGAACGATTACCAAAGCATCCACTATTGGCCCAAAGATAAATAAGATGCCTTTTATTATTTTAGGAGTAAAAAAACATAAAATATCCCTTATGCAACAAAAATATATGTATATAATGTATTTTGGCATTTGTTATTTTTCAGCTGCAAGACAACGTTGCCGACTTATTTGCGATGATGTGAATGCAGCTGGTCCTTCCTTACACCAAACGCTGTTTATTTTCCCATGTCGGAATTCTTCAACAATTGCGCTAGGACACGCCCCTCCGTCTAACTTTGATTGCATTTCCATTTTTCATTAATCAACGGAAAGTGTGATTCTTTGCAGTTTAATGCTCAGTGATTTTAATAAAGCGCAACTGCATATTTTACTTTGGGTCCCTTTACCACATTTATTTGAGTTTTATTTCTCTGATGTTCTCTTGTAGTAGTAGTAGTAGTAGTAGTAGTAGTAGTAGTAGTAGTACAGCTCTTGGACACACCCTCTGTCAGTCACAAACACACACAGACAGAACGCTTTGTTCTAACTGGAGCACTGTGTGTGGCATAACACACCATAAGAGAGAGAGAGCTGTCTGTCTTACTGAGCTTCACACAGACACATTAGACCATGGCGGTGAATGACTACACATAAATACACAGAAAGGGAAGTAGCAGACAGCGTTCATCATGAAGATGAGCGTGCTGATATTTCTTATGATTAATTAATTAATTTGATCGGGGTGATTTCCCTAATGTTTTCAGGCTGCTGCAGCCACTGCCTTTCTATTAATTAAGTGTGGATTGTTGTTGTTTAAAAGGCAGACTAGCCAAAGCTGGCATGGTTTTCTTCTGTAATAGCGTTTGTCTAGTGTTGTAATAATTTATGTGAGGGAATAGAATCAAATGCCAACATTAGAAAACCAGCATAAAAAACAGAACCATGTTTTTAGAATATTAGTAAAAAAATATTTTTACATTAATTCATTTGCACAGTGGCCAACCGACCAATCGATCGACCGCGCAATGTTGAGAGGAGCCTGGCGTCTCTGAGCGGCGGGATTGGGAGCCGCCATCTGCGGGCTGGCTGAGCATGACACGCTTGTGGGAGAACACGCGTGTGGGAGAACATGCCTGCGGGAGAACACGTATGCAGGAGAACACGCTTGCAGGAGAACACGCTTGCAGGAGAACACGCCTGCAGGAGAACACGCGTGTGTGCAGGAGAACACGTATGTAGGAGAACACTCCTGAAGGAGAACACGCGTGTGTGCAGGAGAACATGCCTGCAGGAGAACACGTATGCAGGAGAACATGCCTGCAGGAGAACACGCCTGCAGGAGAACACGCCTGCAGGAGAACACGCTTGCAGGAGAACACGTATGCAGGAGGACACGCATGCAGGAGAACACGCCTGCAGGAGAACACGTATGTAGGAGAACATGCCTGAAGGAGAACACGTATGTAGGAGAACATGCCTGAAGGAGAACACGTATGTAGGAGAACATGCCTGAAGGAGAACACGTATGTAGGAGAACATGCCTGAAGGAGAACACGCCTGCAGGAGAACACGTATGTAGGAGAACATGCCTGAAGGAGAACACGTATGCAGGAGAACACGCCTGAAGGAGAACACGCCTGCAAAAGAACACACATGCAGAAGAACACGCCTGAAGGAGAACACGCCTGAAGGAGAACACGCGTGTGTGCAGGAGAACACGCCTGAAGGAGAACACGCGTGTGTGCAGGAGAACACGCCTGAAGGAGAACACATATGTAGGAGAACACGCCTGAAGGAGAACACATATGTAGGAGAACACGCCTGAAGGAGAACACGCCTGTAGGAGAACACGCCTGCAGGAGAACACGCGTGTGTGCAGGAGAACACGCCTGAAGGAGAACACGCGTGTGTGCAGGAGAACACGCCTGAAGGAGAACACATATGTAGGAGAACACGCCTGAAGGAGAACACATATGTAGGAGAACACGCCTGAAGGAGAACACGCATGCAGGAGAACACGCCTGCAGGAGAACACGTATGCAGGAGAACACGCGTGTGGGAGAGCACGCCTGAAGGAGAACACGCCTGCAGGAGAACACGTTTACAGGAGAACACCTGCAGGAGAACATGCCTGGCCCTGAAACTGATTCTCAGTGAAATGCTCAAGCTGACATTATAAAAAGGGGAGATGTAATACTGAGTGAGTGAACAGGGAGGGGGGTGCCCCCCCCCCACAGTTATGAGTATTCTGTTTGGAAACCCGCCGTGGCAACAAAAAAAATCTACATTTCAAATGTTTGCTGTGCTCTGCTCCTCGTTAGAGAAGCGCAACTTTCACTCCAGGAAAAAACAGAAATGATTTATGCTGACACTGAGAAATGACAGCGCCCAAAGGTTATGTTATTGAAAGCAGGAAAAAGCATCTTCCTGCCTGTGCCCTGCTTAATGCACCGTTTACGGGTGCGCTGTCTTACTTCACATGTTGACAAATTTCTTGCCACAAGCCTGCTTCTTTAATGAAAGGAAAGAAAAAGGGAGTGCCTGTCATCTTTTCAGAAGGACAGAGGGAGGGGGCTTTTTCTGTGACTGGGCTCGTACCGTTTCTCAAAATGAAAGAGAGCATCACAGCCATCCACTCCGAACGGCCATTTCCCATCATTCCTGCTGTCAGTGATGCAGTCAGTGACGTCTGGACACGTCTGAACAAATGCAGTTACGTCGCAGACCCAGTGAGAGTCCCGGAGGGGAGAGGCTGTCCAGGAGTGGCGTCTGTCCCCGGTTACGCTACGACGCGGACGGCAGCGAACCCGCCTGAGCGACGCTCGCGACAAACGGTCGCCAACGGCCGTCGACCGCTGACTCTCCTCTGAGAGCCTGAGCGCGCACACGCTCCCCCTCACGCGCCTCAAACGCTCACATCCCTGATAAACACGCGCATGTCACTGCATTTAACTGGATAAATATGACAAGGAACTCCCACACAATTAAAGCCCTGGTGAGCTCTACAGGAACTCACAAGCAATTAAACCCCTGGTGAGCTCTACAGGAACTCACACGCAATTAAACTCATGGTTAGATCTACAGGAACTCACACGCAATTAAACCCATGGTTAGATCTACAGGAACTCACACGCAATTAAACTCATGGTTAGATCTACAGGAACTCACACGCAATTAAACCCACGGTTAGATCTACAGGAACTCACACGCAATTAAATCCACAGTTAGATCTACAGGAACTCACATGCAATTAAAGCCACAGTTAGATCTACAGGAACTCACACGCAATTAAAGCCACGGTTAGATCTACAGGAACTCACACGCAATTAAACTCATGGTTAGATCTACAGGACGGATCCCCACAGAATAGGCCGGTGCAATTCGACGGCTCTTGGAATGGAAATCCGGGACAGTCTTCGGGCAGGATCTAAGCTTCTCTGATACGCTGTGCTCCGTGTGATGAAAGCGCAGTGATAAAAGCGCTCTTTCATTCCAGTCTCTCCGCTATATTGTCAAAGACAAACGCGCCTTCTCTCCAGTTCCATTTCCAAACAGGAGAACTGCTTATAGGAAAGGCATCCAGCAGCTACTGCCGTCAGAACTGACAGAATGTTCTTGTGAGTTATGGGGGGGGGGGGGATTGCTTCCTCATTAATGCAGCTAGCAGACTGGGGGGAAATACTGCATTCAAAGAGCGATACAGAGGATCTATAGGAGCCCGGCTTCCACTCCAGATAGGGAGTGTGCGGGTTCTGAGTGGCAGGGCTCGGCTGGGTTAATGAGCAGGGATATGAGGAGGAAGTGGAAGCTGGGTATGTAGTTCTGTTTGTTCTCCTCAGCGTTCCCCGTTTGCTGTCCTGGCTCTGTCTCGGTTATTTAAAGCTTTGCTGAACGCTTCTCCCGCACGGGCTGGCTGAGGTGATTTCGTCGACGCTGATGAAGCTCGTCTCGTTTACTGCTGACAGAAATGCTGTCGTCAGTGTGGGGTCATCTGGAGGTCAGGGCCAACGCCACGGAGACGCGCTTCTCACGCACACCTCCGATTCGCTCCCGTGCAAAAGCTGCTGTCTGCGCCAGGGCCCTCAAACTCAAGTCCTGGAGGGCCACTGTGTGTCTGCTGGTTCCTGACACGCTGCTGCAGTTAAGTGCTTCATTTAAAAGCTTTACTATATTAATACAGCACGGTTCAAACGGTCATCGAATGAAAGGACTATCGGATCCTCATTAGACAGGTGGATCTGTCCCGTCTTGAACTCTCGAGACTCGAGATGTGCCAGGCGGATCGGCAGGTGGGTCGGCCGACACGATGGAGAACTCAGTAGTGCACACTTGCCAAAGTTCCTTCTGCAAACGTTGATGGATACCCGATGACTGCTTGATCTGAACCAGGCTTTAAAGCAGGGGTGACCAGTCTTATCCAAACAGGGCTGGCGTGGGGGCAGGGCAGGTTTTTGATTTAGCCCTGCAATGAGACGCCTAATTCTACTTATTATGGTTAATAGATTGAAGATTGATTGAAGACCATGATTAGTTCATTAGTTTAATTACGAATCTTATTGCTGGGCTAAAACAAAAACCTTTACCCCCTCGCCGAACAATTTTCAGATAAGATTGGACACCCTTGTTGCTGCCACTCCCTCTGCACGTCTGGGGGTACGGTTTTCACCCCAAAAGTTAAACTGCAGGGTACAGTATGGTGTGGAATCCGAGCCTTAACAGCTAGCTGCTGATTGTCTGAGGACGAGCCTTGGGTCTGCCTGGGAGGGCCCATTTAGCTCTTTGTGTTCCCTCTAAGACCACGTTCTGAGGCTGGGTCATGTGATCCTGCGGGGTCTATCCCCACACATGACTGGAGGCTGACTCACACAGACCCGTCCCCTCCCGAGATGGCAGAGTCCTCACGCAGCTTGCTTTTATGCGGCCCATTCTCCCCCCTCTGCCTCCCCCACCCCCCCCCCCCCCGCAGTCTGCACGTTACCCCCCCCCTCCCCCACAGGCTGGCCATTCATCGCACGCCTCCATACGGGGAACAGAGAGAACGCCTTTCTCTTCCCCCAACAGGGCTCATAAACTCACGGCAGATAATTACAGACCTGCCTTCTGTACCAAAACCAGAGAATTCATACACCACTCTGCGGCACAGGAGAAGGCTGAGAAGTCTTAATGGAGAGTCAGAGGTGATTCCCCCTGTGTGCTGATCGCTGGCCTCTGGGCGCGGTGGCACACGTCCCCTCGGCCCCCTGGGTGTAACGCGTTTCTCTTAACGCACAGGCTGTGGCTTCGGGCCACAGACATCTCGGTCAGCGTACGTCCACACATTTTTTCCCCTGACGACGCGCTGTGGTCCAGCCCTGAGGCTGACCAGAAATATGTCTACGCCACGAGAAGCACAATAACAGATTCGTAAAAAAAACAGCAGCAGTGGCAATCGGGGTTCTGCTCTTTCTGTGGAGGCAAATAACCTTTTCAGAAGATTGTTTTTTCTTTTTTTCCCTCCATCCATTAGCTCATTTGCATTCACAGGGCCGGTCAATAGAGTCGGGGGTGATTTACTGCTAATGAACATCCCTTACCCTTCCGCCCTTACTCTCCCGCCCTTACCCTCCCGCCCTTACTCTCCCGCCCTTACCGTCCCGCCCTTACCCTCCCGCCCTTACTCTCCCGCCCTTACCCTCCCGCCCTTACCCTCCCGCAGCCGTCCATTCGGACGTAAGCGGTTCCCGCAGATAACCGGGAGAGCCGGGTCTGCAGCTGGCTGACCTGTTCTCCGCGTGGGGCTCGGGAGCCAACTGCCTCTCGCAGGCGACCAGGGCACAAGGCCGAAATTCAGTTTGGGGAAAAGCATTCAGGCGGCATTACGCGGTGGAGGGGTTTGGCCGGGCCGAGCGGAGAGCCGTGGAAACGCCGGACCGTTAAATGCGAGTAACGTGGTGAGGTGCCAGAATCACCGTTTCTCCCGCCGTGATTCGGAGGGAAAAAAAAGTGCACGTCTCTGATTCAGCGTAGCCTGGCCCCCGGGGTCTGGTGAATTAATTCTCTTTCCGCTGTAATCGCCGTGGCGATGGCGAATGGCGGGCCCTGCCTCCTCGCTCCTGATAGGGTCGTCCCTTATCGGCGGAGGGAGTGCTCTGGGACAGCCCTTTTCCGCCAAAACCGCGATTGTATCTGAGGATTCTTCAGAGGCTTATCGAGGCTTACGCGGAAAATAAAAGCCTAATTTGAGACGCTGTTAACCAGCTCCCAGCCCTCAGCCGTCAGCGCTTCCTCTTGTGCATTTGTTTATATTATTGTCTTATTTTGGGCCTCACAAAATAAAAGGTTCTTTTTTTCCTGTTCTCAGCCTTTAGCCGTTCTGAAGCCTTCTGTTGTCACTCCTTTAGAACTTTGTCGGGCGTAACCATAGTAACCTCGAGCACTCTAACCGCGCCGCCGCTGCTGACACTGCACCGCTGTGCGTCGCAGAACCGCCCAGGCAATTGGTCGCCGTCACCATGGTAACGCCGCACGTCCTCGCCACGCAGCGCCTGGATGTTATCAGTGCCGAAACCTGCCCAAAAAAGGGGCCGCAGCTCGTAATGGAGAGGCGAGGCACAGCTGAGCACAAGAGCCCCAGATCTGATTAATGAGAGAGGACCTGAGAACACTCTGAGCGTTTTGGGAACGCTCGTCTAACAATACGCGGTTAAAGATTTGATTTTCCCTCCTGAAAGGCCCTTGTTCATTTCCCTCTGTCTGCTTTAGTCCCAGCCTGAGCTTTAGTCCCAGCCTGAGTGTCTCTCTGCTTTAGTCCCAGCCTGAGTGTCTCTCTGCTTTAGTCCCAGCCTGAGTGTCTCTCTGCTTTAGTCCCAGCCTGAGTGTCTCTGTGCTTTAGTCCCAGCCTGAGTGTCTCTCTGCTTTAGTCCCAGCCTGAGTGTCTCTCTGCTTTAGTCCCAGCCTGAGTTTCTCTGTGCTTTAGTCCCAGCCTGAGTGTCTCTGTGCTTTAGTCCCAGCCTGAGTGTCTCTCTGCTTTAGTCCCAGCCTGAGTGTCTCTGTGCTTTAGTCCCAGCCTGAGTGTCTCTCTGCTTTAGTCCCAGCCTGAGTTTCTCTGTGCTTTAGTCCCAGCCTGAGCTTTAGTCCCAGCCTGAGTGTGTCTGTGTGCTTTAGTCCCAGCCTGAGTTTCTCTGTGCTTTAGTCCCAGCCTGAGTGTCTCTCTGCTTTAGTCCCAGCCTGAGTGTCTCTCTGCTTTAGTCCCAGCCTGAGTTTCTCTGTGCTTTAGTCCCAGCCTGAGTGTCTCTCTGCTTTAGTCCCAGCCTGAGTGTCTCTCTGCTTTAGTCCCAGCCTGAGTTTCTCTGTGCTTTAGTCCCAGCCTGAGTGTCTCTGCTTTAGTCCCAGCCTGAGTGTCTCTCTGCTTTAGTCCCAGCCTGAGTTTCTCTGTGCTTTAGTCCCAGCCTGAGTGTCTCTGTGCTTTAGTCCCAGCCTGAGTGTCTCTCTGCTTTAGTCCCAGCCTGAGTGTCTCTGTGCTTTAGTCCCAGCCTGAGTGTCTCTCTGCTTTAGTCCCAGCCTGAGTGTCTCTCTGCTTTAGTCCCAGCCTGAGTTTCTCTCTGCTTTAGTCCCAGCCTGAGTGATTTCGGAGCAGAACGTGGAAAGCAGATGGTGCCACACCAGCAGAGCTGCCAGTCTTTAAATAAACAAACACCAAACAAGTAGGCATTTTTTACCCCAAAAAAAACAGGAACACATTTTCTAAAAATGCTCATGGTGTGTAATCTTGTAGTGAGGCTGTGTGCAAGGAAACAAATGACCTGCTCATGACTGCAAATTAGAGCCTGGAAACGAGGGCGAGACCACGGTCCCCGAGCGATCTGTTTTCCATTTACGCTGAGACAAGCAAACAGAACTCACATTTTCCAAGATAAGGGAGGTTCAGATGGCATGTAAATTACTGGAGGACTGAAAAGTCTAATGGTGTCCTAACTGCTTAGAATACGCCTTACTGCTGAAAACAGATTCATTATCCTTCATTTACCATTTGCGCATGGGTTTGAAAAGCTTGTTTATATTTGGTTTGCTTGTAATTCCAAGAAACAAATGCCATTTATTCCTTAAAGAATGCAGAAAAACAGCAACTGAATATGTATGTACTCAGAATGTTAAATATTTTATAACTCTACCCTATGAACTGAATCAAAATACACAACCCACCCCAAACTACTTCTCAACCCCTTAAGAGAATAATCACAGTGTTATAATGCATTTATACTGCATTTTTTAAAAACAATCCCTGAACCAATAGTACATTTCCTTTGATTACATTTCATTCAATTCTGACACCAAAGCGTTTTGAGCGGGAGCACTAAGCAGATTCACTTTTGGCTTCATGTGTAAATGCTTTTCGATGGTGCCACATTAGAGTGTCTAAAATCCATATTCATGACCGTAAACTGCACACACATCAAGACTGGCATACTAAGAGAAATATTCCCATTTTCTCTGACACGATTATAGACAGAGATCCAGTTCTATATATTCAGTGAATACTCACGGACATTTCTATTTCAGTTGCAGTTTTGCCAGAAGGAATCACTCTGTATATGTACAATGAAAGAACACTCAACAGACTGTTCAAATCATTCACCTTAAGCAGTAATTATATAATTAGCAATACTACATATTCAGACTTAAGGTAATTTAACCCTTTAAGGTGTAAGCTCACAAATGTGTGATTAGAATGTTTTTAACTGAAACATTCTAATGCTGATGTAACAATCACAACTGGAAATTGAAAATAATGGAGTTCTAGAACACTGACTTAGAATGTTGAATAAACGATCCAAAAAAAGCTGCTCTTCAGAGGGCTCTGGGTGGTGACAGGTTTGAGCTGGAAAATCCCTGGTTTGCAGCCTCAGCCCAGATTTACATAAATCTGAAGCCGTTGGAAACCTGACATCATCAGTCTTCCTAAATCTCCAGTTTCGTGTGGGGGTTAAACCTTCAGACACCAGTAAATGCCCCGCAGACCACTGAGTCTTTTAAAAGAGACTATTATCTACGATAAATCTTCACTGATATTCATAGCAAAACTATTTTATTGTATGTTTTGTTCAGTGACAAATTTTGCTGGAAATTGTCAGGTAGCTGCAGAAGTGTTTTCAGATGCTACTGCCATCTACAGCGTGAAAGTTCCCCATACATTCTTTATGTGTCCTCTGCGCTTAATCACTGCAGAAACGGGAGGGGTGCTCCAAAACTACAGACTCCATAAACCACCCAAAATATACCATTATATTACATATAATATAATGGACATTTTCAAGGACTGTTCACTGGAAAATAATGTTGGAGCGCTCTGGTAATTAAGAGAACTAATATCCAGAAATAATAAGTTTTGTGTCAACTTCATTTCTGATGTTTCTGGATGGATTATGACTTCCTCAGAGCTTCTGAGGATAGGAGGGCAACACATCGCTTGTTTGGAGAACCTTGGGGACTCAAACTCCAGCTCTGTAACGGGTCATCTCTGCTAACCCCGCCTCAGCCGCTCCTCTCCTGCCCGGGCTTACCCAAAATGGCCACCACCTCGTCGTCCTGGATGACCTCCAGGGACCCGGACACCACGAAGCAGAGGCTGTCCACGCTCTCGCCAGCGTGGTAGATGAGGTCGCCGGGGGCGCAGTGGATGGTCTGGAACTCCATGGCCAGGGCGCGGAGGCAGCCGTCGCTGGCCAGCCGAAACGCCGGGTGCTCCTTGAACACCTTCCTGTTCAGGTGCACACAGATGTCTGCCCGCATGTCCTTAGGACAGATCTGTAACACCTGAGGAAGAGCAGAGCAGCGAGGGTCAGTAGTCTGTCTATCTCTCTCTCTTTCTCTATTTCTCTCTCTTCTGTCTCTCCTCTCTTATCTTTCATCTCTCCTCTCTTCCTGTCTCTCCCTCTCTTATCTCTCTCTCTTTGTCTCCCCTCTCTCTCCTGTCTCTCTTCTCTGTCTCTCTCTCTATCTCTCCTTCTTCTCTCCTCTCCTCTCTCTCTCTCTCTCTCCCTCCGCAGTTCAGACAGGGCCGCCGTTGCCGTGGTTTCCCTTAGCGGGTGCAGCAGAGGGGCTCCTGGGAGACGGCGGCGGCGATGGCGGCTCAGCTGGCGGGAGCTGAGGCTCGTGACGGGATTTCACGCTCCCGTCCGGAATCCTGAGAGCTCCTGCTCCGCCTCCCTCGGCTGCACTCATCATTTCAATATTTCATATTTCATATTTCATATTCAGCCCTGAGGAAGAGTCCCAGCTGGTGGCAGCAGCCCCCCCCCCCCCCCGCAGGCCAGAGCGGCTCGGAGCTTTCTATCGCAGGCCGCGGGACGCGTGCGTCACACGCACGTCAGACTGCGCCCCGCCCGGAACGTCCCGCCTCGGCTTCTCCAAACGCGCGTGCGTGTGATGCACGCGTCCCGCGGCCTGCGATAGTCGGGAGTCAGGAACAGCACGTTCTGGGAGTTTCGTGTTGCCGTTTCTGTCTGTGGGCAAAGTCGGCTGAAACTCCCAGCCTGTGAACCGTACCCTGGAACGGGCTCGACCCAGAACGGATTGGCTGGCTTTGCCCGAGGGGCGCAAACCCCAGTATCCATGGTTACTCTGTCTTTTACACCAAGACAGAAACTGAATTTCGCCGAACCAAATTCCAGCATATATTTAAGCTCACTGTTCAATGGAATCCCAATAGAATGATTTAAAACTAACGCTTGAAAGAGCTAAATCTTTCCATTTGAGACATGGGCTGCCTGTATCATTTTCCTTTCACACATTAAACTTCCAATTGCAGCTGTGTGTGCAGATAGCTTTTGAGCCCATATTACATTATTGAATAATACTTCATGCTTTACCGTCTGTAAAAGAACAGCCCTTTTGAGTAAACGTGTTTTTCAGTGCAAGAGCAAGACACACAGAGATTTAATAAGACCTTTAGCACATGCAAAACCAATAACATGGCTGATGATTGGCCACGGTGTTTGCTTTGCCCCAATCATTGGCTGTGTTATTCGTTTTGCCTGCGCTATAAAAGGTCTCAGCACATCTGGCCCTTAGTGCAGTGAGAACGCTGGATAAAATGGCAGCCTGCAAAACACACGAATGGTCTCTTGACCAGTCTGTTTAAATATGCTGTATGGAGCTTTTTCTTGTTACGCCATCAAGAACCAGCAAATTCAGAAAGTAAAGTGCTTTCCAGTCCCCTTGGAGTCTCTGAGAAAATCATTTAAAAATATATCTCTCATTTCCAGCTGACCCACTTCCATGTGCAGTATATCTTTAAGTTTTAAATGATTCAGATTACGTTCAAAGAGGGTTTTACTCAGGAATGCTCCAGAAAGAATATCCCCCTGAGACCTGACAGAAAAAGTATTTTATTATTTATTTCTTTTTAAAAAGAATACATAACACAAGTGTCTTGGAAATTATGGTGTTCTGAAAATATTTTCAAAACTATTATTTTATTTTTATTGAATGTCCCTTGCAGTGTAGGTTTCAGAATAGTAGTGTATATCGTTCTTAAGATTTGGACCAGAGACTCGTGTCCCCTACAGGGGGCAAAAATGAATTTCTTGTTCATAGGCGGTTATGAATAGCATTACTTGTGTTAGACCCAGTTACTGCAGAGTAAAAGTATCTGGGATGCGTGTTTGAGCCAGGTGTGCAGTGATTAAGGGAGCTCAGGTGTGCGGTGATTAAGGGAGCTCAGGTGTGCGGGGGACCGGACGTCCGGCCCACAGTTTGATACCTTTTCAGTGTCGATGCCTCGGGACATGGACCAGGTGGAGGCGATGTAGTCCATCACCCGCTCGCTCAGGCCCTTGGGCACCTGGTACAGCTTGAGGAAGTCTCGCACGCTGTTCAGCATCTCGTGGTACCTGTTGGTGTTGGCGTACATCTGCTGGAAGATGGTGGTGACGTTACCGAAGATGGTGGCGTACAGTAGAGCTGGAAAGACAAGCGGACGCACATTAATCACAGGAGAGGTGAGTGCATATGGACCGACCCTGGTAGCCCCTGCCGATGATGACTGTGATTCACACACAGATCAATAACACTGCATGCAAAACTACCTAACTGGGAACTGACTACCAACAGTAACGTGTGGACGGTGGAGGAAGAGTGACTATTCAAAGGGCTCAAGGCCTGAGGCCTTGGGTTCATAACCTCATGGTACAATAAGCCTGACAAGGCGGATGTGAGATTGATCCACCCACATCAGTTTTTATTTTATTTGTATAGCACTTTTTACAGAGAAGTGTCACTAAGACACTTTACAGAGTAACAGGGTTAGAGACAGAGCAAACAGAGCAGATACCAGGCCTGAACCCCAAATAGCATGTGATGCGCTTTGATAGTAAGAGCAATTGTCAGTTACTACTTCTGATGAATCACAAACCTGTGTGGATGAGTATCCATTTGGAAGTCAGCTACACAACACAACCACTTACCTATAACATAACGCTGGCTAAAACCAGTAGGCCCAATCAGATTGCAGGAAACCAATCTGAACAATATTCCCTCTCTAGCCAGTCTGGTCTGAGAGAGCTGTGATGTTACTAACACACTTAATAAGATCTTGCTCCAAAGAGGTTTGCGCTAATGATACATGGGATTTGCACGGTGCCTCCTGGTGGTTACTGTTGGTTTGTTCCTTCCCTCAAACGATACAGAAAGCGATTTATCGAGGGCTCTGGTGAATGTGGTTTTGGCGCAGAGCTGCTCCGCGGTGCGGCGGCCGCTGGCCGGCTTGTCGACAACAATACCAGAGACACCGCGGCAATCTGGGACCTGTCAGCCAGGACAATGGAGCGTGGGGGCCGGGAGCGGACCGGGGGGGGGACCGGCCGGCCAGCATTCTGTTCCGTTTCTCATCTGGTCTCATAATGAAGAGGGTACCGAAAGGGGGGGGGGGGGGGGGAGCCAGAGGTCAAAGAGAGGGGGAGGAAGGACCGGTATTTAATTACGGCCTAATGGAGCCGGCACCGACCGGCTTCGTCTGCATCCCAGGGTGCACTGGGGCCAATCTGCTTACCGCTTCGCGTCCCGCGCACTTCAACGGCGGCCTTATCTTGTGTGTCCCCGCCCCCCCCCCCCGCCCCCCACACACAGATAAACGCGGTTCTCTTGTATCAGATTATTTCTCCGTGCACAGGAAGGTTGGGGGTGGGGGGGGTGGCTGGGGAGGGCTGAAGGGCACTCGTACGCGTCTTATCTTAATAAAAATCGCTCCGCTCCACTCCGTTCCGCTGGAGAGCACAGCCTCGGAGGCCCAGAGCGCGCGCGCCGTCGGGTCGCTACGTCTGCCGAAGATCACGACCTCGCCCCCAGACCCTCGCACCTGAAGCCTCCCGGAGAACCAGATGCGAGCGAAATGAACATAACGCACCGTGAAGAGGAGAGAGAGGGAAACGCCGCGGCTCACTGGGGGCTGCAGGGCTGTGGGGCCGAGGGTGTGAAGTGCGTGACTCAGACTGAGTCCTGAACCGCCAACCGGGACGAATCCTCGGGATTCAGATTTCAGATTCTGCTCATTTCACTCCACAGGGCCAGTCTGTGTGCTCCTGTCCTCAAACAAAATATAGACCTAGTGGCCGAAATGAGAACAGAAACGCAGACGCATTTAACCACTGCAGCTTATAAAACAAAACTTGACAATAATGCACTGACTCGTAAACTCACAGCCGATGAACTATGCTTTAATTTGCAAAAAAAATCTCCTATGATTGCAGTCCTCTCTCCCACTGCCCACTGGCTGAGGCTGTGTGGATTTAGGCCTGCTTGATACCTGGACGGCAAACCTTCATGGAAAACCACTTTCTGCTGGAAATAGTCCAGGTTGGCTGGTAGGTGTAAAACGAATGCCCCAGTGCACTGATAGGGACACTATACTATAGGATGAGCCACATTTCTGATTAAAAGGCGTGCAGTCTTATAATCGTTACACTCGTTCGACTGATAAAAACGACTGAACTCTGTTTCCACGAGAGCTGTTGTGTGATGTTTCTCTGTCATAAAATGGCTGCTGTGATTCATACAGGTGGGTGTTGAGGTGAGTCACTGCTTTGAGATCCCGGGGTTCAGAATAAATGATCCATCACATCCACCATTTTGATCCTGTGGTTTATCAATGTAATACACAGCTGAGGTTATAACACACATCTAAAATTTATCACTGTTGAAAAGCGAGTGGAGAACCTAGATACACTTTGAAAGAAGTGTCAAGATGTAAGAAACCACAAAAAGAGAACGTGTGCAATACAGCTTTGGTAACGATGCGCAGAGCTAGCTTTAACCCTCATAGAGAACCAAATTCAGGGAATTTACACCTCTCAGTTACAGAAGAAAATTTTGGCAAAAAAAAAACACCAGTGAATATCAGAAAATAACAAAGTCCGGGCATTGCTTCACTGTTTTCCAGCGGGAGTAAGTAAACAGTTCAGTAGAGTGAACATGTTTCTGCCGTGAAAATCTAAAGGGTGATTTAGTTTTGTCAGAGAGCACTACGCGGGGGGCGGGTGGCGGGGGGGGGGTCTAAAGCAGAAGCGTGTCAGGCGTTCCCACAGAAACGCGCGCGCACTGTTTGGCATCGCACTCAGGAGCCACTTGACTTCACAGCACGCAGTTGTCAAACGGCATCACAGAAGACATTTATTACGGTACGGCGTGAAAGCGATCTGCGCTAGCACGTTAATATATTTCCCTGGGGTGGAAAGTGCTTATGTAAGCGATGACTCCTTAAACGTCCTAGCTAAAACGCGAACCATGCATTGAAATTCAGCAAAAAAAAAAAAAAAAAGTAATGGATATTTTTAATGCACGGGAAGTGGCAACAGCCCTCTCTTTTGGCTGAAATGCATTTCTTTTCCTGCTCCGACACTGCATTCGGCTGGCTCTCGAATAAAGTGAGCTTTGATAAACGGAAAGCGCTGCTGACGGGAAAGAGAAATACGTCACACAAAATCGCATAAAAATAAAGCAAGACCGACAATGCTGAAGTGGGGTGAATCCGCAGGTATAAAATATATACGCATTGGGGGACAGCATTCAACGTGTAAGATACTATATGGGATCTGCTTGCGTTGTCAACATTTTTAAGCCGAGAAAATATAGTATGGTACATGCAAAGCGTTGCAAAATTAAACTTAAATGTTGATTAGATTTCGTCCAAGGTCCTGACTGGCATTCTCTGTAGAACCCAGTAGAACTGGCTGTCACTAATACTACTGCAGTAGAGGAAAGGATGCACATGCTGCAGCTGAGTTAATTAGTCTCTGTATATGCATATACAGAACGGACATCATAGACGCTTTTCGTGTCATTAGCTAAGCGCTCTGTTCCGGCGCAAGCAAACACAGCGGAGGCTAATAGACTGGTCTGGGGCTGGTACTGCGCCTCAGCTGTGTCCACACGGCGAGAGATCGGGCGCGTGTTCATTCCCCATGTCCCACGGTTATCGGTGCCGCCGCCTCGCGCGTTAGCAGCCACAGGCCAGCCTTCCGAGGTGCGTTCACCCCCTCCGCGGGCAAAGATAAACCAGCCCTGCCGCCCAGATGAAGGCGCTGGAGGCAAACAAGCGGGGGCTTATCTGTGTGTTCAGTGGATCCCCCCCCCCTCCATCTTGGGCCGGGGGGGCAGTTAAAACGCGCCTCCTCTCCGGCTTCGTTCTTATCAAACCGTGACAGCAGCTGGGACGCCGGGCTCTAACGCGCACCTGTCACCCCGAGCAGGGGAACGGGGCCCCGCCTCTAACTAACGGTGATGTACGATGAGCACATTTACATTTCGCTGTTTAACACGCGCTCTCATTCAGGCGGACGTAAGTGCACACCTACAGGGTTAGGCGCGGGATAAGAGCCGATGCCAATTCATCTGGGTCACTACCGATAGCAGGAGTCGATACATCAGCTTTGAACGTGTAGTGAAGTGCCACAGTCAGGGCAGAGTCAGATAAAGAGTGTCCTGTTGAGAAGCATGTGGCTGAGCGGGTATAGTTTTTGGATTTAGCATACGTAGGGCTAGTGAACTCTCACGCAGATTAATGCTCATTCTATAACAGCAAACAAGGGGCACTCGAACATGGCACTGAAATACATCAGATCCCTCTATATATTTATCGAGATGTTAAGCAAATGTTCATTTCTAGATGCATGAAATAATGGTGTGCTTGGACAATGTGTTTGCATGAATTATATAATAATATTATTAATTTACACATTCTTTTTAAATTAACATGTCAAACTAAAACCTTGATCTGTATCTCCAGAAAATGTTGTTTTCAGGAACGGCAAAAAGCTATTTCTTTTTTTCCGTTCACCAGCACACCCTGGTCACAGTGGGCTTTGAAACAACTTCAGGAGTTGTTCAGTTAAGAGCCCTTTACAGTACTTCAGGTTGGACGACAGCTTTAAACGTGTATAAAAACATCAATATGACAAACAGTGCATACAGAGTTCCTGAATGACACCAATAAACAGCACACACTGATGTATATAAAACCACAAACTGCGCATATTTCTTATTGGTGCTCGTAACATTGCTTTATAAGAGCTCACACTCCAGTTCAGAAGCACAAAACAAGAACAGTCTCAAAATGGAGGTGGATGCAACCTAAGGACTGTAGATTGGCTGCACTTCAGCCAATCTTCCCTGTTCCTCCTCCAGCTCCTCCAGAGCCCAGCACCACGAGGCCCAGCTCCCAGTCTCTGCAGCGTAGGAGCGGCCCTCCTGAGGGGTTTACCAGCGGACACTTCCAAAAACACGGGAAGTCGGAGGTAAAGCGATCCAGCAACCTGCCCTAATCCCTTTTACACTGACGCCTGAGGAACACCAAATTGCTTAGCCGAGGTCAAAAGGTGGAACTGACGCGGTATCGTATGCTCTGCGGACACAGTTCGCTCCCGAGCGAAACCGGAGAGGATCTTTCGTTTTTTAAACTTAATTTACGCCTTTGGAGCAGAGCGGTTGGAGCGCGCATCGATTTCTCATCAGCCGAACGCTCGTTCATCTTCTTCCATTTGGCCCTGTCACAGAACTTAGCTCGTAATAAACCACAAAGACGTCGTTTCGTGCAGCAGACGCTTGGCGGAGGGGAAAGGCACATCAGTCACGGCACAAAGCCGCTGTACGGAAACCACCGGCGTTTTCAGTCCTTACAGTGCAGCCGATGTGCGTCTGAGCCCAGTAATGTATGACCGTGCATGTAAAACATCGCAGAACGGAACACACAATATCGATCAGCATTCTGCATCCGAGCGAGCGCGTCCCGGACTGCCAGTCTGAAAGCACACAGACGGCCGTTCAGAACTGGAGCAGGGGAAAGGGTCCCCAAACTGCGCAGGGGCTGAGTTAATCCCACAAACTGCGCAGGGGCTGAGTTAATGGATCTCTATGGGGCAGAAACTCTAGCCACCGGGACCGGGGGGAGGGGGGGGCGGGGTGCACTGAGAATGGACCTGTCACGGGCACAATGGGACAGATTTATCAAAGCCGGCCAGCCGTACGGACGGCAGCGCTGGTCCCCGAAACGAGATCAAACGCCCCGGTATGGCACAGATTAATGACCGCAGGAGGACCCGCACTCCCTGACCCCAAACATCAGTCTCAAACAGCGACGCGCACTGCGTCGGCCTGCACCCGTAGCACCTTCAGTTATGACAATATTTACTTTTTTTTTTACTAGTTTGCTATTGCACAGCTCACCGGTGCCTTCTTGCTTCCTAACAGTGTACCCAACAGTTGACTTTGACACCCCCCCAATGTTTTAGCTACGTCTCTTTTGAGGCACTACGATCTTTACTTCACTTACTTCACTCTAGTGTGTTTCTTTTGCACCTCTGCACCTTGAACTAATGCACTTGTTGTACGTCGCTCTGGATAAGAGCGTCTGCTAAATGCCTGTAATGTAATGTAATGTAAATGTCTCTGATCAGTTTATTCTGATTTTTCAGCCCTGTGATGACCTGTTTTACTGGCACTGACACACATTTAATCCTCATGTTGAGAGACAACAGCAACAGACTCCAAATGCAAATTCCACACCCAGAATGAGAGACGTGCATGGAATGTGCAGAGCAGGATTGGTCAGTGGTCGACCTCACCATTCACAAACTCACGCATTTCCATAAGCAACCAATCACATGCACACAATAAGTGCTCTCATACCCATCCAATCACATGCACACACAGCCAGTGCCTTTTTATACCAACTGACCAATCACACTTTTTGTTAGTTTTCTTGTGCATGAACTAATGATGAAAGACACACAGCTGGCCAAGAAACAATTACTCACCGAAACAATCAATTTCTTTTGCTGCCCTATAATGGGGAGGGGGGGGGGCTATGTATAAAAAGGGATGCAATTCTGACACAGATTGCCTGATAAGGATGTAAATGCCCTCAAATTAAAGCTGATGGTCTGCACTTTAACCTCATGTTCACTGTTTTATGTAAAATCCAATGTGCTGTAGTACAGAGCCAAAGCAACAAAAATTGCCATGCTCCCAGTACTTGAACTGAATGTATAAATATATGTATTTATTTACTGTCATAAGCCAATATACACAAGTCAACAGAAAGAGACAAGTCACAATCTTCCTGGAAGCACACTTTTGAAAGTCTACACGTATTCCCAATTCCCTTAGACCAGATTATAAAAATGCACAATCAATAAATACCCATAGTACTCTTACTGCATCCTGCAGTAAAAAAAACAGCAGGTTTTATACAATTTTGTCAAGCACACAGAGCGTAAGAAAGACAAAGAAGCTCTTTAAAAAGGTACAAAGAAGTGCAGCTGAGTAGGTCTTCAGTATTAAAATGTAAAAGCTGAAAAACACTGCAGTGCTGCGTCAGGTATGATGGAAGGGAAGTCAATACGCCTCACGGTGGTGATTATCATTACTGCGTGCAAAAGATATTATTACATAATCACTGTTGTGATTTATCTGAGAGAGCTGTAACCTCTTTGCAATGTATTCCGTTTGTAGATGCCTGAGGCTTTATAACAATCAGGCTTTCCTTCTTAAAGGATTTAATTGGAAAAAAAAATGCTCTCTCCCTCTCCACCTTAACCAATGTGTGGTGAGCGTTCTGGTGCAAAATGGCTGCCATGCATCACCCAGGTGGGTGCTACACATTGGTGGTGGGTGAGGTGAGTTCCCAGTCATCACTGTATAGGACTTTGAGCGTTCTGAAAAGTGCTATATAAATGCAACGATTCATTCATTCATTCAAAGAATGAGCAGCATATTCAGAGAGCTAGCCATAAATAAACGGGCGTGTTTGCAGAAGGGACACCCCAGTGTGGTCGCGCGAAGGCATACGTAGTTCTCCGTCCAGATCAATGATCATGTGACCTGGGAAAGCAGGGCTGCAAATTCCGGCTCATCGTCCACAGTCTGCTCCTCTCGTCCCTGTCAGCAGCCCAAAGGAAGAAGTATCCAAGCAGAGCTAATTAATTATTAAATTAATTAACTAATCAATTAATTGGTGAAGCCCCCGCGTCCAATAAACCACCGCGCTCGAAGGAACTGGACAGCAGGAGCGATTAGCATAAATCCATCAATGCGGTTTTGGATGAGTCAGCTTCTGGAGAGGTCAGCGCTAAGCCACAGTCCGCTACACGAAGCCCCCCCCCCCCCCCCCCCCTCAGGGGGACAGGGTTCTGTGTGCGTTAGAGACGCTGTCATGCATCAGCGCTGCTCTGAACCCCCCCTCCCCCCCGCCACCGCTTCCTCCAGCCTGGCTTCCTCCTGGCCACTTCGCGCGTGCAGGTGCTGAATTATTAATGCATTTATAATTGTCTCTTTAATCACGGGTCATTATCAAGAGTGATTTTTCTGGGGCTGTTTTTTTTTTTTTTTTTTTTTTAAAGCACCAATTAAATGAGTTTATGTTTGTATGTGTTTCGCACACCGACCACTCAGTGCACTGGGGAATAAGTGTTCTGAGACGGGTGGTTTTATGTTGCTACCACTGTTTAATAAGAACAATGTCGGTCCGACACTTTCCTAGTAGCAGATGAAGAGTATGGCATTGGATTTTCCAGAATAATTGCTAATTTTCACACCCATTTTTTCTTACTCTGCACGTATTCATATTGAAAAAGAAAAATGTGAATACAACTGAACAGACAATGAACAACTATCTCTGCATCATCTGCATAGCATGTGACCCTGAAGTGCTCAAAAAAGCAGAGAGAAATTATATTTTATGTAAAAATTGATTTGGGTCATTTTCTAAATGAACTTTGTGGACATAATTCAGATGCAATGATCCCAAATACATTAGCAGATTTCAGCCAGAAAAGAAGGTGAAAGTTCAGCATTATAAATTTAAATTGAGCTCAATGTTGCTGGCCGGTTATAAAAGTGTTATCGCCAGGAGCAAAATGTCAGAAGAGACACAGAATTCCAGAGCAAGTGGCATTAAGTGTCACAATATGATGGCCAAACAAACCCTAACGCCATTTCACAGTTTCTCACACTGAGTTTTCACGGAAAACAAGAAAGAATTCATTTGGGCGATTTCAGTATCTAGGGCTTAGAGTCTCGATCCCTGATCAAAGCAACACACTTGTGTGTGAAGTCATATGAGCATCATGGGAGATTGCCGTGGAAACGCTAGTGGGGGGGGGGGCAGGGTACTCCCATTGTATCAGGCATCAGAACATTCCCACAACCCTTTCCTGAGCTCGCATTAAAAATGCAGGCCGCATCGACACGAGCATCCTCATGCGGGTGGCGGAGTAACTACACCGAAGCCGTGTCGTAGATTAGATAAACGTCCGTCAATCGGAAACAAAATGGCATTCCATATTCCGCACGCACGGCTCGGCGGGCTGCAGGCTTGATGGTTGTTCTCTGACGCCGGCGTCGGGAGACGGTAATCTCGTTTGCGCAGGCTGGTTCGGCCGTTTCGGGTGATTGGGATGGACGTGTCGTTGTGAAGACGTCTCTGAGCGTTCCAGCATTTTTGGCCTCCTGACTCCCATTAGATGATTCGTGTTCTCGGTCCTAAAAATAAGGACCAGCGCGGACTGCCTGCGCGCTTCAGGGGGCGATACCGAGCAAAGCAATCTGGCGGGCGGTGTGTGGGAAAGCGCGCGCAAACAAACAATTCATTATTCCTGATGTGGAGATGGCTTCTCATAAATGAGGTGGTCTGAAAAAGGCTTTTTCCCCCGGGGGCTTGAATTAGGCAAACAGGGAAAAAAAATCTGCTGTCTAGTAGTTGTGCGCAGTTTGATTGCCACCAAAACACAAAATAAAAAGGTTTCTATACAGACCTGTGTAAGCACTGTAAAATTGAATTACAGCGAAAATAGCAATACAGTGCAGTGGTATTAGCCAATAATAACTGCTACTCATAGGTTATCAATATATTTAACAAATTGTACACATACAGAGTATATGTTGCTTTATTCAGCATTACTGTACAGTGCCTCAGATGATAGAACACAGTCCAGATCTTTTCTGAGACAGGTAAAATCAATGCCTCACAGAAAAGGGGATTACAGCTCTGTGTGTTTAATATGATTCCCATTTGGAAGCGTTTCTTTGTGATGGGTCGGCATGCGAGTGGCTGGAAATGGATCAGTGCACTAAATCTGCACAGAAGACTTCCCAGAATGGGTGACAGGCACCAATTATAAAGGGTGTATTACACGGAATTACATTTGCAGAGATGTGTATTCTGCAGAAATCAACTCTCGGAAGCTGGTTCTCATGTTACATTACAGTGGCATAACGTGTTCTTATGCGGAGAAATGAACAGAAGAAGAGTCTTTACTGGATTTTTACTGAAATCAGTCCTTTGCCTGCTTAAAACAGCAGGTTTCAAACAGTCGCAGGCCTGAGAAGAACTGGCTCGGCATGGCAGTTGTTTAGTTTATAACTTCCTTTTTCTTTTTTCTTTTTTTTTTTTAGGACATACATTATTTCTAGTTCTAGCTTGATGCCATTTATGTCACACACAATTGGTGCTCTCAAAGCTCTAGAAATGAGATTGAAATCAGAAAGTATATATTTTTTTTGTGTTGAAGTGTTCACATGCAGGACCCCCCCGTCCCACGTGTGTAGCCTGCCATTTCAGGCATGTGACAGAATATCTGATGACGACTTTTTTCTGTGATGTCATTTGAAGTCGCACATCAGAGGATGCGGCGCGGCGTGGTCATGTGATCCGCGCGTCATGTGATTCTCTATTCTGGCTGCGCTCTCTCTTAGGCTCCTACCATTTTTATTTATTGATTTCTTTTCCCTCTCTTTTTTTTTTGCAGGCGCTATTTTTAGATTTTGCGGTCCGCTGTAATAGTGCAGCCGTTTCCCAGCAGGCTGTTCTGCTCCTGACTGCGGGAAGCGGGACCGGTCTAATCAGGGAGCCGGGCTGGCGGGTTGGCGGATGACACCGTCTGCGCTCGGGGCTGTGGAGCCGGCGACTGCCTGTCTGTCAGGCCGCCTGCAACCCCCCCCCACCCCCCCTCACCCCCACCCCCCATTGCTGAAAACGTCTGTGAAAGGCAAGAGGACATTTCACCTGCTCTTTTTCTCTTCCTCTGCCTCTCTCCTCATTCTATTTCCCTCCCTCTCTCTAAATCCCTCTTTTCACAGAGCTCCGTTAAGGAAGATGATGGAAGGACCGCGGTGAAATCCAGCATCACGCCGGCGTCCCGTCCCGTCCCGTCCCGCCTCCCCCTCCCCTCTCCCCTCCCCTCCCCGTCCGTCCCCGTCCCCGTCCCCATCCCGTCCTGTTCCCGTGACAGAGCGTCGCTCTGAAGGGCAGGTTTGTGCAGGTTTGTTCCCCTGCCGAAGCGTCAGAAACCAGCTGAGATCAGACACCTCTGAGATCAGACACCTCTGAGATCAGCCCCCTCTGAGATCAGCCCCCTCTGAGATCAGACACCTCTGAGATCAGCAAATCCTCAGTCTAACAAACCCCAACCCAGAGGATTAGAATGAGTCTTCAGCATTTTAGCACTCTGTTCAGTATGCGCATAATGTGTGCCTGCACTTTACTTATCCTGAATGGAATCTCACAGAATCTGAACACTTTTGAGTATCATAGATGGGGAACATGCTGCCAGCATCTGTTGGGGTTTCCTGTGTGCAGGCCTTAAAAATGAAGCAATGAGGTAAATGTTTATGAACTCATGGCCAAAATGCTGAAAACGCTTTCTTCATGATAATTATGGAATATTTCACACATTTATGAGTTCAATGTTACACAAGCATTCACCAGCCACCTCTCTTTAATGGAATTTTTTATGTAAGAGGCAGTATATGAAGACTAGTAAAACGGCAAATAATTAAAAATATTAATATTATTGTCAAATGGTACATATAATGGGTTATTACATTTTCTCGAGCTGCACTCTTATAGATTATGATGTGTCTTGGTTATTATAGTGCTCAGCATTACAAATGCCACCCCTGGGAAAAAGTCACGGAATGCTATATCAAATATCGGCTGTGTTTACCGTACTATACCCTGACAAATGGAAAGAAATATCAGCCTGCAAAAAATAATAAGGCCTTTTCTGTCCCTTCAAAAGGAGTGCATTTCCTGTGTGACTGTAGAGAGGCACACGGGCAGCGAAAAAAAGGTCTTCACAAGTCACTCTCAGCAGGTCAGTCCGAGTTTCTGGGTGCATAAGATGCACCTGTGCCTAGCCACTGATCAGATTCAAATCCAGAGCATGTCCATGGAAACTGTTGCTAGGCGCCCCATGGAGAGATGAGTAGTTAGCGGGAGAGTTTCGGTTGGCAGCATGCTCTCTGCCTCATTGCTCAGCAGCGCCCCCTCTGGTCTGTGACCATCGCACACTGACTGCTCGGGGACCACAGAGTGAAAACATGACTGGCTGCACACGTTTCCTTCCTGTTTCAACAGCTTTGTACTCCAGCTTTGGAGGAGAAATGGGAAAAACAGCACTCGAGCTGCTATTGATACGCGAGACAAAAATGGGCAAAATGGCGCATTCTATTCTATGCTCAAGCAGTACGGAGGAGGAGACCACGGGAACGGGGAGCGTTTCACGAAATCCCAGCCAATTACAGGCCGCTATCGACTATTGAAAACACAAAAAATCCGCCATTCTTTGATGGCAGAGTTGGTGGCCTAGCAGAATCAGGGCAATACGGTGCGTTGACTTTGACTGTGGCGGCTGAGCGCTAACTGTACGCATGAGAACGCCTCGCTGTCAGAGCACCAGGAGAGGAAGACAGAGGACATTTCAGACAGTAATTATTACAGGCTCACACGTTCCATCCACTTCAGAGAAACTTGCTATTTATAGTCTGGCTAAGTTTGTTTATTGTGGATGGTGCTAATAATACTGCTTCACTGCATAATTGCTGTTATTTAACATAAGTAATTAAGTGAATTGTAGGCACTTTTATCCTAAAGAGCAAGGCTGCAATTTAGTTGTACAAATTCAACGAATATGGAGTAACTAGGAATAAGTCGCTCTTTGTGAATTTACCCAGTGAACTTTCGTTATGTTGAGAGGTTGATGTTGAGAGGCTGATCCCAGGTTGCAGTCAGAAAGTACCAGAGCTGGGCACTCTACAGCTTCCAAACCTTTACTGCTCTGAGCACAGCTCTGCCCAACTGAGGAACAAAATACAGAGGTAGCAATAGCATCACACACACACACATACATACATACATACACACTCACACACACACACACACACACACACACACTCTCTCTCTCACACACACACACACAATACATACAACACATACTACTAACACACTCCACACCACACACACCTCTCACCACACTCACTCAACACCACACACACACACACACACATACATAATTTCAAAGCTCTTGAATTCAGTGTGCAAGAGGAACTGCAGTATTTAATGTCAAATGATTACTCAAAACCTCTCAATCCATAAAAACTGTGACGGATTCTTCGATTTGATTGTGCGTACTTCATAAATCCGTGCAGAACAGCAAATAAAATTTACCTTTCACCGCTGCCAAACTGCCATCAGACAGTAGCCAAATCAGACTAAAGACCAAAGTTCCTACCAGCATAATAAGGAGATTAAAACAATGCACCCTACAAATACACACAGCACCTCTGCATGCTCATCTGAAGATATGCTGTAATGACTGCAGGTCTTAGGTGTGTATTTGTGCGTAGTGCAGTGCAGTGCTCTGTCCCTCTGGAACTGAATGCTGACTGTGCCCATGCCAAATATGGATTTCTGATTCCTGGCCACATACATAATTCCGACAGTAATGGAGATTACAGTCAAAAACCAACTGAAATACAGCACTGCAGACTGCCTACAGTAATGGGGATTACAGTAAGAAACCCCACTGAAATACAGCACTGCAGACTGCCTACAGTAATGGGGATTACAGTAAGAAACCCCACTGAAATACAGCACTGCAGACTGCCTACAGTAATGGAGATTACAGTCAAAAACCCACTGAAATACAGCACTGCAGACTGCCTACAGTAATGGGGATTACAGTAAGAAACCCCACTGAAATACAGCACTGCAGACTGCCTACAGTAATGGGGATTACAGTAAGAAACCCCACTGAAATACAGCACTGCACACTGCCTACAGTAATGGGGATTACAGTAAGAAACCCCACTGAAATACAGCACTGCAGACTCTCCTACAGTAATGGAGATTACAGTAAGAAACCCCACTGAAATACAGCACTGCAGACTGCCTACAGTAATGGGGATTACAGTAAGAAAACCCACTGAAATACAGCACTGCAGACTGCCTACAGTAATGGAGATTACAGTAAGAAACCCCACTGAAATACAGCACTGCAGACTGCCTACGGTAATGGAGATTACAGTAAGAAACCCCACTGAAATACTGCTGGACTGAAGTGTGGGATGGGTCACGGGTCTCAGAATAAGTCGGTAGCGTGTGGACAGGGTCTGAAATGCGGGGCTGTCCCAGGAGAAACAGGACGTCTGGCCCCCCTACGCAGGGACGGAGGGTTTTAAGCATCGGGGTATCCCCCCTCCCCCTCCCTCCCCTCCTCACTGTCATCGGACCATCGCGGGGAGGGCGAAGCTGAAATGGCGCTGTCCTCACAGCACCCCAGGGCCGCAGTGCCCCGGTCAATGTCGCCCGGTCGCCCTGGAAACGGTGATGGCGAAAGTGCACGTGACCGGGAGCCCGGAAACCCTGGGCTGACCCGTCGCCGTGGGCGACCAGCGGAGCGCTCGGCGTCCTATCACTGCCTCCCGCCCGGACGCAAACCTGTCATCGTACGTGGCGGTGACCCCCCCCCCCCAGGAAAGACTGCAGGGCCCCGCTGCGCTTACAGGCCCCGCTAATTTGGCCCCAGCGGGGCTCCTGTCACACGCTCTTAAGGGTCTGGAGCACCGGGCAGCAGAACCCTGGGGTCCCGCTGTGACCCCGATCCTGAGAGGCACGGCCCGCCCCATCGGGGGGCGCGGAGCTCATATCACACGCCCGTGTGGGGCGACCGAAACCTGGACGCGCGAAACCAGGAGGCCTGACAGCTGTGCGGTACGGGACGGGACCGCTCCACTGGGAAACGTGCGCTCTGGAAGAGAAGATAACGACCCGGACGAGGCGCACTGCAGGCGCACTGCAGGCATAATGATGAATACATTTCACAGCAGGGCATTTTTAGAAAAGCAGCATGAACGCATATGTTTGTCAAAATCTAAGTGCTGCAATATTTTGATAAATGTTTGATACATATTTGATGGATTTAATATACATTTGATGTATTTAATTTCAGTATGATTGCAGCTCATTTTGTTTTCATCAGGGAAAGAGTCAAGAGTGGCATCAGCAATGATTACATCTGTGAGCAGAACAGCACTGAAAAAGCACCACTTCCTGCTTAGTTCTGCGTGTCATTACATCACATGATCAAGCTAAGTACAGCGGGACGAACACAACAGTTACACAACGGATTCACCGTTTGTTCTGCTGAAGGGCTCATGTCAACACGTACCTGTTAATAAACAGGTTCACGGTGGGGGGAAAAAAAACGAAAAAAATAAAATGCAAGCTACGAGTGAATTAACTCTTCGTGTTCCTGTAGAAATCTCTCCAGCTCGGGAGGGGATGAAACGAGCCTGTCCACCGGCGAGCCGGGGGCACACCCCGCCCCACCCACACCCCCCATGCCCCCACCCCCATCACCCCCCCCCGTCATCCCCCCCGTCGCCCCTGTCCCTGAGATGACTTCTGCTGCGGTCCCCGCAAGCCGCCGGGCGTTCGCCCTTGCTGTAACGCCCTGCCGCCTTTTTGTGCCAGCACTCGGCGAGAGATGCTAACGTGATGCTAACGTGATGCGAAGGGGCTCATAAACGCACAGTGTGTCCAGCGCTGCCCGCAGACGGGGGGGCACAGTCCTGCACTGACAGAGATCCACAAGCTGTCCGTCGGCATGGGGACGAGGCAAACGGACTGTCAGAGTCGGAGCTTGAGGGGACAGAACGGTCGAAACTGACGTTTGACAGCAGTGGGGACCGCAGCCTGTTCTCTGGGTATGCTGCGTGTGTGTGTGTGTGTGTGTGTGTGTGTGTGTGTGTGTGTGTGCGCGCTGCACTCTGGATATGCCGCGTGTGTGTTTGTGTGTGTGTGTGTTTGTGTGTCCTGCGCTGTGGATATGCTGCGTGTGTGTGTGTGTGCGCGCTGCACTCTGGATATGCTGCGTGTGTGTGTGTGTGTGTGTGTGTGTGTGTGTTGTGTGTGTGGCTGCTCTGGGATATGCTGCGTGTGGTTGTGTGGCGTAATCTGAAGCCGTTTTGGTCCTGCTCATGGCTATGCTGCTGTGTGTGGTGAGAGTGGCTTATTGAATGGTGGGGACCCCGTAATGCTCTTCCATCTACACCAGCGCCAGCACTCTGTTGCTGCTTTTGGTGCCTGCCCTGATAGCTCTGTGTCTGTGTCCTGCCGAAACCTTGGGTCAACCGCCTTTTGCCACAACAACTGAGTCTGCTCAGTCACAACATATAACATGGCAGAAGAGCAAATAGGAGCACACTACACCATGCACAAAAGCTGTCCCAACACAAAACACACACACACACATGCCTCACACACACATCAGCACACACACACACCAACACACACACACACACACCACCACACCACACACAAAATGCAGGCACACACACACATGCACAAGCACACACACGCAGGCATTCACACACACACACACATACACACACACATGCTCATGCACGCACACTCAGACACATGCATGTGCACCCACCCACAAGCACGCTCTCATGCACACAACTACCTGAAACTTTGTCGGCTGAACTAAGGCATGTCTAGAAAAAAAAAGACAGCATGGTGTTCTGTATGCGACAGAGTAGGAGGACGAGGTACATACAGTTCTGTTTCTAGAAATAGTAATGTCATCTATTTTAAGGTCAACAACAAAAAAATTATAAAATGGGTGTTTTTGTCCTGATTTTACAATTCTATCCATGTAGGCAGAATATTTTTATATCCAATGTGGCTATGGAATATTGCATTTTATATTATACTCAATATATATAATATATAATATACTCAGCCACTTGATGAGACTTGTTCATAACTGCGAAGCAAATGTATTGTTTTGAGGAGAGCTCCATTTGCGGCAGATTGCAGAAGACCACTACAGTGCACCTGCAGGTATTGTGAAGTACTTCACTAACAGCTTTGAGTGATGCTAAAATTCTCATCATTATGTGCACTTTTAACATGGGAAGATAATTGCACGACCATCATTAATATTAATGTGTGGAAGATCTGAACTGAAACACAAATGCAAATGAATATGACCAGCAAAATGATTCCATCAGTCCCTCTGAAGCGTAATTATCATAACAACCATTAAGATAACAACACTAAGTAGGGAGAGAATTGCTCAGAAATATATTCTATGATTTCGCTGTTGCTGATGAGCAAAAGCTAAAACACCGACCCATAATGCCTCAGTCTGGAAAAAAACAACCCATAACGACCCATAATGCCTCAGACTGGGAAAAAAAACAACCAGCGTTTGTCTTGCATCACCTGGTTACAACTGTCATTGTCAACAACAGAAATACATTGCAATCCCAACAATTATATTTAGCTCTCTCTCTTGGTGACATTTGGACGTTCCCAGAAGAACTGTGTTGAACTCTTTTCTGTGGCATAAATGCAAGTGTGACAATGCTTAAACTGAACAAAACAACATCGGAAGACAAATTGTTCCAACATTAAACTGTGGGAATATAACTGCTTTATATGTTTTTGAATAATGTGTTTTTATGTTAAAACCAAAAAACAAACAAAAAAACACCACTTTAAAAATTCACTGTCAGTTGTTATGGCCCAAATGATTATTATGAGGAAGATCATCTACCAATAATAACTTGGTTCACCGCAAGACAGTTAAATGTAAATGAAAAAGTCCTAAATACTATAAACAGTGCAACACACCAGCCAGCTTGAACAATATTGTATACACAAATGCATATGAACACACACATTCATGCACACAAGCACGCACACACACACACACACAAACTGGACATAATACTGAGGAGGGTTAAGGAAAGGGAAAATCAGATATTTCAAAGCATTGATTATTCTCTAAGGTGCACATTCTAACACCCCGATCCCCACAGGTGTCACAGACATGGCGATCAGCTTTAAATGAAAAAAACATGATGCACAGGTTCACAGTCCATAGTGTTCCACCCCTGGGGGATTCTGGGGGTGTGGCTTTAGATCAGCAGGGCGGGGCTCTTGTGCTGTGCTCCTCCCCCGATTGTGTCTGCTGATTAGGCTGGCAGATTCAGGTGGGGATCATTGGAAGGAGGGTAAATGTCCTGTCCTGTCCTGCATGTCTCCCTCTCTTTCTCTCCCCCCTCCTTCTCCCTCCTTCCCTCTCTCCTTCTCCGCCCACTCTCTCCATCACTCACTCTCTCTGTTTCTCTCTCTGCTCCTGATGAGCTGTTGGGTTTTTTGTTTTTTTTGGGGGGCTGTATTATTCATTAGAGTTTTTGTTATTTTTGTATGTATTTTATGTTAGATTGCAGGCTGGCCGCCTTGTTTCATTGTAGTTCCCATCAGTGTCTTGGGTCCGATCTCTGCTTTTTTGTTCATTTTATTTATCTCCTGCCCAGCCTGTTTTCTGTTCTTTGTTCTTTTGATTCTTTTTAAAATGTAAATGAGCTTCCTTTTTTTCCGGCCGAATTGCGAGCCCTGTCTGTCCTGGGTTTTGGCGGTTTTGGTGGTTTTGGTGGTTTGGGAGGTTTTGGCGGTTTTGGTGGTTTGGGAGGTTTTGGTGGTTTGGGAGGTTTTGGTGGTTTTGGCAGTTTTGGTGGTTTTGGTGGTTTGGGCGGTTTTGGTGGTTTTGGCAGTTTTGGCGGTTTTGGTGGTTTGGGCGGTTTTGGTGGTTTTGGCGGTTTTGGTGGTTTGGGAGGTTTTGGTGGTTTTGGCAGTTTTGGTGGTTTTGGTGGTTTGGGCGGTTTTGGTGGTTTTGGCAGTTTTGGTGGTTTGGGCGGTTTTGGCAGTTTTGGCAGTTTTGGTGGTTTGGGTGGTTTTGGCGGTTTGGGCGGTTTTGGCGGTTTGGGCAGTTTTGGTGGTTTGGGCGGCTCTGGCGGCTCTGGCGGGGCACGCTGGCTGCGTCTGAGAGGCTTGTCCCGGATTGGACCGGAGCCCCGTTTTTAATCACCCCATTTTTTTTAGCATTCGGTTAATCCCTCCTAAAATACGTCACTTTGTTTTGCTCTGTGACGTGTTTTAGTGTGAAATGTAAAAAGCGTGGACAGACAAACTCCCTGCTGCTGAACTCAGGAGACCAGAGATGGAGTGCACAGAAGGGGTGGATTAGTCTGAGGATGATTCAGTTTTGCGTTTAAATGAGCTTTCAGGGGAGTGATGTATGCTGGGACATGGTGTTCCTGCATCTTTAATGATTTTACTAACATTAGTTTAATGTTAGTAAAAACATTTACATGGTTTCCCCCTTTTAAGGAAAAAAATAGTTTTGAAAGCAGAGTTTTGAAAGCAGCCACTTCTCTTGCTTGGCCTAAGGGGGTCTGGGCGTTGCTGTTTAAAGGTGTACGGACTGGTCTGGCTCAGGAAGCTTATTCTACTTTGTCAGGACAGGGTCCTGATTCTGAGGCAATTTAAAGGTCATAGGAGCCGGTACCTGAAGCTGAGGTACGCCAGGAATCACAGTAGTGCACGTGAAGCAGGAATCGCAGTAGTGCACGTGAGGTACCCCAGGAATCACAGCAGTGCACGTGAGCTATGCCAGGAATCGCAGCAGTGCACGTGCGGTACCCCAGGAATCGCAGCAGTGCACGTGAGGTACCCCAGGAATCGCAGCAGTGCACGTGAGGATGTGAGGTACGTTATGGTGTCCCAGCCTTTTACTGCACGTTCATGGAGAGCAAAAGGCAGCAAAAACAAGAGAGAGAAAGATTCCTGGAGCAAGAACTGCAGACAACATTCCCAGGTGTGTCAATGTGCTTATTATACATGCTAATGCATGCTACTTTATGGAAAACTACTGTGCACTAGCCTCTGTGTAATGCTAAAATGTACTAAATAGTGTATGATTCTGCAGTAATCTACCTACTGTATAACACTACCATTCACTACCCTGCAAGCCCAGCTGAGTCTTTAACCAATCAGAGGAGTTTTGTGCAAATCAAGATTCAGGACCTCATTTGCCTTTTTCATTACCAGCAATTAAGCTGGTAATGAAAAGCAACTGCACCTGTCATTGGAGCGTCTTCATTTGCCTAATCTACTGACTCATAAGCACATAAACAGGACCCAGCGAACAGGGGGCTGGGTCATCAAACACAGCCCTGCCCACGACCCAGCGAACAGGGGGCTGGGTCATCAAACACAGCCCTGCCCACGACCCAGCGAACAGGGGGCTGGGGTTGAAATGCATAGACCCCAAGAAATGCCCCCCTTTAGGGGGGTCTGGGAATTAGAAATTATTTAAAAGAACAGCTGTGAAATAATCCGTTGCGGAGAATTCTATGGGGAAAGTACGACTGATCAGTATATCCCAGTCACAACATGAAACACCCATCTTTATTTTATGAAACTATTTTCATGATATTTCATCATCATGTTGTATTATTGGGCGGGTTATTTGGCCTGCCTTGTAATTTGAGGAGGGGCTGTACCCCCCATTGTTTCCCCATAAATTACACCCTTTGTCACACTCTCCTTTTAACAAACACTAATTAAAATGGCCGCTCTTTCTTCCTGCATGCGCGATATAGAAGGCCACACGTTGATGCTCTGACCACAGAGACGAGGCTCACAGCCACCCACTGCCCTCCCCCAGGGGTGCCTTCTCACCGTAGATCAATGGCGGTTCATTGGTCAGCCTGACTGCCAATCAATTTGTGACCGCCTGCAACGTTCATAAAAACGTTGACACACTACGAGCTAGGGTCCACTAAAACGGCTGGTGACTCATGGTCAGATTATTCTCTGAAAGACTTTAACCCTTGAGAGAGCAGTTAAATGACTACAGATTCCTGACCCTTTGGCTAGAAGCATCGATTTTCACCAGTATCCAGAAAAATACTCTCTGACAATTCTCTCAGGAGTCTGAATTCTACAGCCTTGGAACTTCACTCCCTTCAATGGTGGAAATGAGTAAATCCAGTAAATATCTTGTTGGGAAATATTTGTGCTTAATAGTCTGTGACATAACTTTGAAATGATACTGCTGATAAAAGCTGATAGTAATCATAAGAATATGAAAGGTTTTATCCATGAGTGTGTCCAGACTTTACAGCAGTAAGATAACAGTGTCTGTCAATAAATAATAACAAATAGTGTTTTTATAAATCTGTATATTTTGAATCTTGATAACTTGTTCCATTCAACTTTCACAAATTCCTGTTGGCCAGAATCTGATTTTTGCCAGTGTTCTTCCCCAGCTGAGTAGGGTCCATTAGACTGTGAGAAAAACTACAGCGCACAGAAATCTGATATGGGCACGGCCGCCATTTCAGTTTCCCGTCAGGTTCGACAGGTGGCGCTGTGCTCTCGGGGCGGTGCGAGCGGAGGAGCCGATACGACTTTGAGTCAGGGAGCTCGTTAGCTTGGCTCTTCCCCGCGCACAGACAGCATTGTGTGTGTGAAATGTCATCGCTAGCTTTTAGCACAGCTGGCTCCATTGTGAAGCCGCCGGGCGCTAGCCGCGGCTGTTATCGGGAGAGGTTAGCTCAGGACAGGCGCTCGGTGGGCAGTACCAGGGACAGACAATGGGGAGGAATATTCCAATCGCGAAACCCTCTGTTCACTCAGACACAGGCTCACTGCTGCACCGATCTCATCATCCACAGGGCTGAGTGGGTACTGGGTCTTTTACACCAGACCCCCCAGGGGAGGATGGGCCCCCCAGGGGAGGACGAGCTCCCCTCTGTAGCCGATCTCCTCCCGAGATTTCTTACCCTTGGGGGAGTTTTTCTCTCTACCCTTTGAGGGTTTTTCTCCCCCTGGGGAGTTTATACCTCACTTTCAGGCCTGGTTTCTGCCCAGTGTTCCTTCTGTCTCTCTGTAAAGCACCTTTGTTCCCATAATTGGAATCGAATTGAATGTCTCCAGGACTGAGCGTGAGGTGCGGCATCCTTTCATTTGTGGCTTGACCTCAGTGTAACAGATCCAATTGTCCAAAAGCTTGTGCTCACTCAAGATGTTCCAAGCAGGGCACAGCATGTTAATTGTATTTACAGGTTTGGTTCCCTAACTGCTACACTGCACTACCATGCTATGTTATGAGCAGCCCTCATATCCAAAAATAATGCCTCCGCAGTGCATTGAGCGGATGGCTAAAGCACAGGTTCCAGATTTGGTTCACGACCAGTGTCTTTGTCATAAGAATCATATGCAGTGTATTTCAGAGACCCTAACGCTGCCCATAAATAGGCTCTAACCGAATCGCGTTCTTCACTTTTCAACCACAAGGGCTTTCTTTGACTTCCGTGTCTGAAACATCTGCAGACAGATGCTCCTTTCAGAGCTGCCACGCCCTCGCTCTGTAACGACAGGCTGATCCTGCTGCTCCTTTCAGAGCTGCCACGCCCTCGCTCTGTAACGATAGGCTGATCCTGCTGCTCCTTTCAGAGCTGCCACGCCCTCGCTCTGTAACGACACGCTGATCCTTCTGCTCCTTTCAGAGCTGCCACGCCTCGCTCTGTAACGACACGCTGATCCTTCTGCTCCTTTCAGAGCTGCCACGCCCTCGCTCTGTAACGACACGCTGATCCTGCTGCTCCTTTCAGAGCTGCCACGCCCTCGCTCTGTAACGATAGGCTGATCCTGCTGCTCCTTTCAGAGCTGCCACGCCCTCGCTCTGTAACGACACGCTGATCCTTCTGCTCCTTTCAGAGCTGCCACGCCCTCGCTCTGTAATGACGCGCTGATCCTGCTGCTCCTTTCAGAGCTGCCACGCCCTCTCTCTGTAACGACGCGCTGATCCTGCTGCTCCTTTCAGAGCTGCCACGCCCTCTCTCTGTAACGACAGGCTGATCCTGCTGCTCCTTTCAGAGCTGCCACGCCCTCGCTCTGTAACGACACGCTGATCCTGCTGCTCCTTTCAGAGCTGCCACGCCCTCGCTCTGTGATGACAGGCTGATCCTGCTGCTCCTTTCAGAGCTGCCACGCCCTCGCTCTGTAACGACAGGCTGATCCTGCTGCTCCTTTCAGAGCTGCCACGCCCTCGCTCTGTAACGACAGGCTGATCCTGCTGCTCCTTTCAGAGCTGCCACGCCCTTGCTCTGTAACGACACGCTGACCCTGCCTCGGCGAGCCGCAGGGTGTGCTGGGATACGCTCCACCAGCAGCCCGCTCACACTGCGTAAACAACGGCACTAATTGATCAATTAAGTGCTGGACAGCGATGGGGATCTGAAAAGCCCGCGGCGGCCTGAGGGCAGGAGTTAATCCCGCCATAATGACGGGAGCTTTAATGTGTTTCTCAAGCTCGGAATGAACGGCCACAGATTCCGCAGACTAACCAGATGCTCAACTCCGTATTTTTAACACTGAGAATTCTGTCTGCCTGCGGCTGAAGCCGTCTCATTCCGGTTCGGCGGATCTGAAAATGGGAAAGTTGAGCATCCGGCGAGTTCTGCAGTGAAGAGCCGTCAGGAAGAAAGAGGCGGGGCTTAAACAAAACAGGACCTACTCACAGCCAATCATCATCATGGCCACGGCGAATATCTTCTCCCCGTCGGTGGTGGGGGCGATGTTTCCGAAGCCGATGCTGGTCAGGCTGGTCATGGTGAAGTACAGGGAGGAGATGTAGACCGTGTCCTTGCTGGGCCCCCCCTCCCACTTCTCCGAGCCGCTGAGGTTGAAGCGGTACGGCGAGCCCGTGGTCTCGCCCAGCGTGTACAGCCAGCTGTCCGTGCGCACCGTGTTGTTGTCCTCGTCGATGACCTCGTACTCCCCGATGCTGTACCAGATGCAGGCCAGCCAATGAGCGGCCAGCCCGAACACGCACACCAGCAGCACCAGCACCGCCGCCCCGTACTCAATGTAGTGGTCCAGCTTCCGAGCCACCCGGCCCAGACGCAGCAGCCGAACCACCTTCAGCGAGCTGAAGAGACTGCTGATGCCCTGAGAGGGGGGGATGGGGGAGAGAGGGGGGCAGGGAGGGGGAGAAAGAGAGAGAGAGAGGGAGGGGGGAGAGAGGCGAGAGAGACATTAATTGCTGATCTTCCTGAAGTAAAAGTACTCTCATTCTCATGGAACACACAGTGACACATACAGGCTTATACAGCAATAGCACATCCCCAATCACAATGTGACGTACTGATATGCAGTGAGGAGAGGTGCAGATCTGAATTTGGTTGAGTATACACACACACAGCCTCTTAGGTGCTGAGCTGGGAGACGTGTGACAGCAGAATGATAAGGTGCACACACCGTTAATTCTCCCAAAATAAACTATTGTCCAAATGTCTGTTTTATAAATGGCTGACCCTGACTGCCCGTAGTGGCTGTCAGTGGCTGTCAGTGGCTGTCAGTGGCTGAAAGGCCGTGCTCCTTCAGCGCCGAGCCCAGGCCTGAGCAGGGCTGCTTTCTCTGAGGCCCTGGAGTCCTCGGCCGAGCAGTCAGGAGCTCCTCGCGGTTTCCATGGGGACAGGTTAAGCCCACTTTCTTTCTGACTGTAGTCCCATCTGCTGGGGACAGCGATGCCAGGGCCCCCTAACGGTCCTACACCCCCCCCACCCCCACCCCCGCGGTGGGCGCCATGGGAACCGAAAGTGCGATGTGTGAACGCAAGGCTGTCCTGTCCGCCCCTATGCTGCGATGCCACCCAGGAGAGGTTAGGGAAGGACACCGTCCTGGGGAATCACATAACGCTGAGTACATGCCTGTATTCCTGAGTGTGTGTGTGTGTGTGTGAGAGAGAGAGAGAGAGAGAGAGAGAGAGGAGAGAGAGAGAGAGTGCATGAGGGGGTGTGTGTGTGTTTGTGTGGTTGTGTGTGTGTGAGCGGGAGAGAGAGAGTGCATGAGGGGGTGTTTGTGTGGATGTGTGTGTGCATGCGTGTGTGTGTGTGTGAGAGAGAGAGAGCATACGTTTGTGTGTGGATGAAAGAGCAAGAGAGGGAGAATGTAAGAGAGCTAGATAAAAAGAGCAATACAGAGAATGCAGACTGAGTATATGCATAAATAAATGTGTATAATTCTAATTTTAATAAACTGTCATGACTGAACATTAGAGTACTGTGTACATATATGTATTATATTAATATCTGACTCTTTAACTTGATCCAGTTAATGAATTCAAAGCTGCTGCAATAACAGTAGCAGGTCCTTAGCCAAAGATATTCCAATGCAACCAGATGTGTCTCTCTTCCATCTTTAGCCCACCTGGCCAATATATAACAAGCCCCTCGGGTGGATCACAGGCTGTTTCCAAGGCAACTGCACAGGCCACCAACTTTGGTGGACATGTGAAAGTAGTTGAAAGCTAACTCCGGACAACACAGGTAACGGTGTGGCGTCAGGAGTACTGCGTGTGGAAGCGGTGTTGCTCCTGTGTGTAAAACTGCATTAACGGCTGGTGGAATGTTTTTTGCACTCAGTTGTGTTGCAAATCTTCCTCTCACAGGCCTGACGTTAGATTGGCCCCACAGGTCTGGGCAATGTTTTAGAGCTACAGACAATAAAATAAAAGGTAACTGACATTTGAATCTAAGGTCATGTCACATGGAATGTCATGGCAGTGTCACTCTCTGCATTAGTGGTGGAATAATATGCCACATACCTGTTTTTGGTTGTTGACATCAGCATTATGAATTCACTCCTAGTGCTTATGGAAGAGCTATATCCTGTTTATGTGAAAGGGTTATACTTAGAAACTCTTCAGAAAAAAACGTGTCAAATGTTGTGTGAAGAGTAACTGAATTTGCATGGAAGTGTGCTATTTTAGTGCATGTAGCAGTTCTGCATATAAACAAACAATATGCGTACTCGGCGTTAACATATGAAAAGTAAGTGCCGTTTAATTTTGTGCAACGCAGCAGTAGAATTTACAGCCCCTTCTGTCGTTGAAAATTTATTCTGTGGTCCAGGAGAAAGATCCAGTGCCACTGCAGTCTGGGGGAAGTGCTGTCTGTCCCTCCGACAGTATAAATTATTTATGATTTCTCTTACAGTCATCTCAATCTACTATGGCCACACACAAACACATAAACAGCAATACACGCACATAAATAGTGTATACACACGTATATACAAGGACAGTCAACAATGAATGCATATTTTGATTAAAGTCCATGTACAAATTGAGTAAGAGTGTGTGTCTGTGTGTTTGTTTGTGTGTATTTGTATGTGTGTGTGTGTGTGTGTGTGTCTGTGTGTAAATGTAAACACTTTAACAGTATATTAATAATGTGTGCTGTGTATAGCGTGTGTATGTGTGTCTGTCTGTGTGTAAATGTAAACATTTTTAACAGTATACTTTAATACTGTGTGTGTGTGCATGTGTGTGTGTTTGTGTAAATCTAAACATGTTTAACAGTATACTTTAATACTGTGTGTGTGTGCATGTGTGTGTGTTTGTGTAAATGTAAACATGTTGAACAGTATATTGAACACTGTGTGTTGTGTGTATAAAGTGTGTGTTTCAGGCTGAAGCAGTAACAGGGTAAAGAGTGAAAACTGCGGAGCCTACTTGAGTGACAGCGCGATGGTTCCAGTTCTTGGCATCCCAAAACAAACAGAAGGAGGGGCCATGCAAACAGACCGGGGTTCAAAGGAGAAAGCAAAACAGTCAACAAAGGTAAAACGGGAACAGAAACATTCAGTGAGCTTAAGTGAAAGACTCAAATCAACTGAAGTAAATCATATTTAAGGGACAAAAAAAGCTTGTTTTAACGGGGAGCACAGCCAGTAGAAACAGTGCGGCCAGTGTAGTCTGTCGGTGTAGAAGTCTCTCGTCATAAAGATCTGGGTTTTTATAGCACACACAGCTTGCCTGCTGCCCTTTTAATATTTCCTGCAGCAAATCAGGTTGAGTGCCCTTGCTCAGTGATAAAACGTCAACGCCTCTCACAAGATTACAATCCACAATCTGACGGTTAATGGCCAAGCATCAAAACCACTGCGTCATATATCACCCAAAGCTGGCTGATAATAATAATAATAATTACTTAATTTATATAGCACTTACTGAAACATGGTTGCAGAATGCTCTACAAAATAAAAAGAACATAGAAATGTATAGAATAAATACAATGAATAGGACAAAGAATACAAATTACAGGTTACATTACAATTACAGAATGCAGATTACAAAATTCTCACAAATGAAAGCACACAGAATGGGATTAAATAAGTAAAAGGAATAAAATAAGCAGTACATGATGTGAGATCTGGAGAGTAAAATGCAGTGGCCTTAAAAAGTAAACCAAAAACAGAGACCAATGCCCCAGTACAAGTCAAAGTGACCCTCTCAGATAAAGTACTGGCAATAAAATGCAATGAGACAAGTCACAAATAAAAGAGGTAAAAGCAAACTGGAAGAAGTGCCTTTAAAAGTGATTTAAAAGAAGATACTGAATCTGCCGGCCCAATCTCTGCAGGCTGGTCATCCCGCAGTATAGGGGCCCTGGTGGGGAGAGCAGCCTGGACTGAGGAACAGCCACGGGAGCCTTTCCCGAGAATCATACTGCACCGCGGCTCGTGCGAAATTAAAATGCCTGAGATATAAGACGGAGCCAGACCTAATCGTTCTTTAAAAGTGATTAAGAAAATGGTAAATATCAATCCTGAATTTTACGGACAGCCCGTGGAGTGAGGCTAAAATTTGTGTGATGCACTGCCTTTTCTTTGCACCGGCCAGGGTGTCACCTGAGAAGATGCATTCGTCGTCGTCGCGAACGAGCGGGGCTGTCGCTGTTCAGCACAGAGCTGCACAGAAAGTCTACCTGCGTTTCAAAAGCAACCCAAACGGCTATTTTTGGAATGCGAGTGGGCGGACTCCTCTGCTGGATGTAGGCTACAGTAAACGGCTCTGTCAGCACCTCTGACCGAGTCGGGCAGCCGGGAGTGTGCTGCTAAGCGCGCGAGCCCGCGGCCGAGCCCAGCGGAAGCTGTATAAACCCCGTCCAGGACCGCAAGAGACGCTGTGGCTCTATCGTGCTGCTACCGCCGATTCCGAAAACCAGTCGACGTAAACCGAGGGGTAATTTCGTTCCAAGATGAAACACAAAAATGAAACGGGGAGAAACTGATGGATATGTGGTGACGCATCGGTAGCAAGGCAGCACTAAGCCAACAGAAAAGGGGAAAGACACGACAAAAAACACAGTAACAAGAACCAAGCACCATGGCTAAAACACACAGAAGCAGACCATGTGGGCAGAACGCGAGTGTTTATTTGATCCACGGTTAATTCTATGGGCACACGGGAATCGTTGCCTTTCTCACGGTGCTGAAGCACTGCTGTGTACCGCGTACTGCGTTTCTGCAGTTTCCAAACCTGGGAGGTACTGTATGCAATACCGGAGTCTGAAAATTCGGCTGAAACTGGCTAATGTAATAAGGTTCTTTCAGAACTCATACCATATTTCCTGGGCCTGGGATCTCAACTCAGTCAGCAGCCAGTTTAGACCTTGGAAACAAGGCGTGTGGATTCTTTAGCTAATCCAGGATTTTAAAATGAAGGATTATGGAGCTGAAACGCACCAAAAAACCGGCAGACCGTGAGGCACTCCCACACTGCGCGAATGCGGTGTAAAATCCCTGGTTTAGGAGAAACAGTATGAGTATCGAAAATGAGTTTAGTTGCAACACTGTACCATTTCGCAGAAGAATAAGAGTTGGAGGCTATAATAAAATGTAGTGGATGTTGTCAAGCCTTCCTTAAAGGGTATCTCAATTTCTGGAGTTTTGGTTTATTTATTTTTAATTTATATTAATTAGATTTTGTTTTAGTGTATGTATTCGGTCAGTCCAAGCAGTTTTTATGTTAGCAGGTATTGGCATTCAGAGATTTGTGGTCAGAAGCAAGAAAATACACTTTTTGCTTGATTACTCTTTTAAAATGATGTTTAATCTTATTTTCAGTTGCAGATGTTTCCTCTGGCCTGGCAGCCTGCACTGGAGGAAACTCTGTGCTGCTGTATCAGCGTTATTGCATGAGTCCTGACGATGACAAGCTTGTGCTGCTCAATGGAGAAGCAAAGAATTACCAGTAAGTTTTACATCTGAAGTGTGTTTTCTTGCCTGAGATCACAAACGTATGAATACCCCAATTCTTGACATTATGAAGCTGGCAGGTCTTCAGAAACTTCTGTGAGTATCTGAAATATCCTTTGTCACACAAAAAACAACCAAAAACACTTAAAGTTTAGCGACATCAGCCGCAGAAAGTGAGCAATCCCTTAAAGCCCTCAGTAGGGGGGTGTCTGCCACAGCTTTGGGGATCAGATTGAGAGATGAGACATGGTTTACTGGCGTGACACTGCGCTGTGTTTGCCAAAGCAAACAGGTTTGTTTAATCTGCTGGTGAACGTGAGCTTTAGATGGGACCGATGGGCCTGTTCTCGGGATACCCTCTGATGCTCTTATGCAAAGCCAATAACACAGTGACAATGAACGCGGTGAATGAATGGTCACATGACCTGGAGCAGCAGCCCACTTTTAACAATGAACAGCACGTTGACACATTAACATTGTGCGTTTGCTTTGTCAGCAGAATTTCATTTGACTGGGCTAAAACACCCAAATGTAAATGAAGGGTAGGCCTACTGTACATTACGTACAGCCAAGTTCAGAGGCATGAGTTAATACATGATCCTTATGTTCTTTCAGTCCTTGCTTTTCCTGATGTATCGGGGGTTCTGATTGGTTAACAGCTGTTTCCAGTGCTTCCATCCGTCCAATCAAACTGCACTGTACTTGATCACACCCCTTAAAGTACTGAGAATGAGCATCAAATTTGAATTTTTAGAATTCGTTTTTTATTTTTTGGCATGAACAGACGGTAGACAGAACATTTGATGTTAACAATGCGGAGCTGAGAATCTGGTTGGCCTATAATATCTGCGGAGCTTGAATAAGAGTGTGATTAGTTCTCTTGGCTGGGGGAGGGGAGGGGAGGGCGGGAGGAGGGGAGGGGAGGGCGGGAGGAGGGGGGGCTCGGTTATCAGCCCTATGAGCTCATTTGTATGTTTCCTGTGGTTTGAGACCTGCAGCTGACTTAGCCCTCCAACACTGCTAATATCCATCTTATCCAATATCAGATATTAAATCCTCTGTTTGCACTCTTCAGTCGTTTGATATCGGAAACGGTGCCAAGAATCCCCAGGGGGGGCGAGGGGGGGGGCGGACCTGGCAGCCAATCACATGTTTTTAAGATACTGTAACATCGGCAGCGTGTCACCTGTCGCGGCAGCTCTAACAGTGACAAAGCGTCACCTGGGTCTGTGAACTTCGCTGCTGGCATTGCGTCCGTTTGTGTCAGACACAGCCACCCCCCCCCCCGACTTCCCACTCCGGCCAACACAAACACAAACACTAAGATGACCGTGGGTCACTGTGAACTCTCATAAATCTGTCACCCGCCCCCGGATGGGCTTCGCTGCCTCATGCTGGAGCAGCGGAGATGGCCCCTCGTTTACAGTAGTAAGCTGTACTCTGGTGAGGAGGGGGGGGTGGGGGGGGGCCTTAAGGGCTTACTTTCCTGGCTAGTTTCCCCCCCCCGCTGAATGGGAAGATTGGGGGGATGGGGCTGGGGGTGAGATTTCGGATGCACTGGTCTCAAAGCTCAGCAGACTGAGCTCTTCGTACAGAGCCAGACTGCATCCAGACGCTGGACTCAGATCAGCTCAGAGGACACTGGTGTATTTTATTCTTTTCTTTTTTTGTAAATGCATATAATGTTTTTTTATTTTTATTTCAAAGGCTCTCTAAAATAAGATACTAAAGTTGGCCTCCAGACCATAATTAGTTTTGCATGGTTAAAAGGCAGGAACACATCCGGGATGATTTACACAGCTTGTATTTTATTTTATTTTATTTTTTCGGTACAACAGCTTCCATTTATACAGTTGGACATTTACTGGGGTTACATTTATCAGAATAATTCTTTCTTGAGTCATTTATCATGTGTGTCTAATTGGAGCTGGAGTTTTCAGGCTTCCTCGTTCCAGTCATAACTCTGTGAGTGCATACCCCAGGGTACGCGTCTCATTGGATATACAAATCACTCTCCAAAGTCATTCTGCATAAACTAGTACTGTTTTACATTTTTGATTAGAGACATATTTTCTGAAATATCTGTTTACCTTGTTTTGACCTGTCTGTTTAACACATTTCAGGTCTCCCTTGTGTGTTGTCCTTCATTGAAAACCAGAAAGATTTGTCCAACAGTACAAATCTCTTAACTCTTACAAATTTCATTTTTTTAGTGTACAGTGCTATCTGGGCTACCTCAATAAAGCAAACTAAAGTAAAGGAATGTATTCTGGCATAACTTTACTTTAAGATTGAGTAGTACACAGCTGATTTCAAATTCCGACCAGGGTCCATTAAGTGTACGTTTTTGCAAGAATTTTGCATATTGTTGATTCTGATACTGAGCTTTTCAGCTTCTGAATGTAGTTAACTCGTTGACTAAATATGGACCAAAATCCCAGCAGGGACCGTGTCTTATTTAATTTCATAATTTCACCATTTCATCTACCTCATTAAATCTTAAAACGGAGTAGAGATACAGCATTAAGTACGTCTGTGAAGAACGGTGCACTAAAGGGTCATTTCTCAAAGCACAAAGAGTTGAGTGGTGGAGCCTATTAAAATGTATTATGTAAAAACATGCAGGACATTCTTGAGAAGACTATCTCAATTGAGACAAATGCTGAAAGGCTTTATTTGTAATTCAACCAGTCTTTTGAGATTGATTTTCAGTGTAACACTGCAACGTTTTTAGCCGTTAAGGACTGATTAAATTGATTAGTCTTGAAGCTACGGTGTACCTGCACAAGGCCATATCTGAAGTGCATGGAAAACGCAGTGTATTGATTTCACTGGGATCTTTAAAATATCACACTGATCTCAGCGGTGGGAAAACCTTCCTTGGTTTGAGAGAATTGTTCAATCAATCACAGAAACGGGTATGATATTTTCACAGAGAGAGACAATGTTTCACAGAGAGAGAGATATGTTTCACAGAGAGAGACAATGTTTCACAGAGAGAGACAGACGATGTTTCACAGAGAGAGGGAGAGAATGTTTCACAGAGATAGACGGCGTTTCACAGAGAGAGAGACAAAGTTTCTCAGGGAGAGAGAGACAATGTTTCACAGAGAGAGAGAGACGATGTTTCACAGAGAGAGATGATTTTTCACAGAGAGAGAGAGACGATGTTTCAGAGAGGGAGATTATTTTTCACAGAGAGAGAGAGACAATGTTTCACAGAGAGACGATGTTTCACACAGAGAGACAATGTTTCACAGAGATAGCCAATGTGGTTGGCTGAGTCTGAATCTGACACACAAGCTGTTTTATGTGCAATAAGTCAACATTCATATTCACTTAGTTCTACTGAAAAGTCTTTGTTACAAAACTGTGGAATATTATGCATTTTTCATGATACAAAAGTATGGTGCTGTTTTTTTAACAAGCTTTCAACACACGTACGCACACACGCATACACACACACACACACACACACACACGCACACACACTCGCACAGGCACACAGACAGACACACACAAACACAAACTACCCCTGGGCCTCCCTAATTATATTCAGAGGCAGAATGAGAGTCGTGCCAGAGATATTTTTGGATCCATCGGCAGCTCTGGGAATTTATCCATAGGCACTGAATCAATGCAGTCAAATCAAAAGACAGTAATAGCATCCAACTGAATGTACTTGTAGTCTTAGATCGTCTGATGTGTGCTTATTAATTTCCAGTAAATGTCCTTGTTGTCTTCCTGATGCTGCACCTGCAGCAGCTCATTGTAATGCTCACAGTAACGCTCACAATAATGCTCTCTGTAATGCTCACAGTAACGCTCACAGTAATGCTCACAGTAACGCTCACAGTAACACTCACAATAACGCTATCTGTAACACTCACAGTAATGCTCACAGTAACGCTCACAATAATGCTATCTGTAACGCTCACAGTAACGCTCACTGTAACGCTCACAGTAATGGCCACAGTAATGCTCACTGTAACACTCACAGTAATGCTCACAGTAATTCTCACTGTAATGCTCACAGTAACGCTCACTGTAATGCTCACAGTAACGCTCACAGTAATGGTCACAGTAATGCTCACAGTAATGGTCACTGTAACACCCACAGTAATGCTCACAGTAATTCTCACAGTAACGCTCACAGTAACGCTCACAGTAATGCTCACAGTAATTCTCACAGTAACGCTCACAGTAATGCTTGTTAATCCGTGACTAAAGCAGGGTCTCCATACTGTGCCAGAAAAGCACAGGTCGGCGGTCCTTAGGGCTCGAATTAGAAAGGAGGGCAAACTGCACCCCCAGACATTTAGATTTGGAGTCCCGTGCCCTGTTAACAGGCTTGCAGGTTCCACATTGAGAGCTCATTTAATTGGCAAAAAACCGTGAATCCCTGAGTACACAATTAGAGCAGATGTCAGTTTATACACACAGAAACCTCGTGTTGAGGAAGAAGAAAAAAGAGAAGATGCTTAGTTTTCTCTCTGGGCTCCCCCCCCCCCCCGCCTCCCACAACAAACCAGCGTTGCGTTTCAGTGCTCCTTGGCGAGCCGCCCAGGGTTTAGAGTTAAGCATAAGACTAATCGGGAAGAGCGCCTGTAAAAGGTAAATAAATAAATAAAATGGCTGAAAAGACACCTGATGAACACACAGCAAAGCTCCTCCCCTGGGTTCAGGCCAAACTGGATTATGGGCCCAACCTGGGGGACCCCGGCACCTGTGTCTCAAACACCTGCTTATTGGCTAAGCAAAGGGGCGGAGACAGTGATCAGAACAAGCCTGACATCAGCTGTGGAGAGGACTCCTGATCGAGGGCAGTGAAGTCTAACCAATGGGCTCCCAGTACAGAGCTCACATGTCCTTAATACCGTACACTACAGAGCTCACATGCCCTTAATACCCCACACTACAAAGCTCACATGCCCTTAATACCGCACACTACAGAGCTCACATGCCCTTAATACCCCAACAACTACAGAGCTCACATGCCTCTTAATACCCACACTACAGAGCTCACATGCCTTAATACGCCACACTACAGAGCTCACATGCTCTTAATACCCCACACTACAGAGCTCACATGCCCTTAATACCGCACACTACAGAGCTCACATGCTCTTAATACCCCACACTACAGAGCTCACATGCCCTTAATACCGCACACTACAGAGCTCACATGCCCTTAATACCCCACACTACAGAGCTCACATGCCCTTAATACCCCACACTACAGAGCTCACATGCCCTTAATACCCCACACTACAGAGCTCACATGCCCTTAATACCCCACACTACAGAGCTCACATGCCCTTAATACCCCACACTACAGAGCTCACATGCCCTTAATACCCCACACTGCAGAGCTCACATCCTCTTAATACCGCACACTCACACCATCATCAGCTACAGACTCCCCACACGTGCTTCCCAGCACCATGGCTATTCCTGATCCATCCTCACCTCTTTACCTTCATTAAATTTGAATCTATTCTTATTCACTGATGCCACTTGTCTTGTATTTTTTTATGCATCCACGTAAATTATAGTCCCGTCTTACCGGTTCTTTTAAATATGAATTTTTCATCCTTCATACCCTCAACCCAAATGTTTAGAAATGATGTCTAAATCATTTAAGCGCATTTACGGCAGTGCTTAGACAGTCTTGGCCGAACTCTCCAGCATAAACGGACTTAAACCTGCAGCTTTGTGGGGGAGGCTGCAGGAACCCACAGGCTCAGAGAAGGACCCCCTTCATCCGCTCATTATCTCCACAAACAGCTCGGCTCAGATCTTCCCCTTCCCTCAGAGGACCTGAAGTCCCCCCCAGGGGACGTTCACAGTCTGCGAGAAATTTCTGTGAGAAAAGAATGTGTTCCGTATTTAAACGTTCATCAATGACAGAGCTAGAGAAAGGATTTGTGAGCCTTCAAACGCGAGGCCGGGCGGCTGGAAAATTAAGCCGCGTGTGAGCTTAGCTTCACAGATACACAGCGGCTGGGAAGCCAGCAGCTTGGAGGGTAAATGAGGTTGGTCGTCGTTGGGTTTACGTTTATTCATTTTGCCGATGTTCAGCTTTTACCCAGAACAACTTATACAGCTTACATTTCCTACATACAGTCTGTTTACTGAGCTGGATTGTTACTGAAGCCAGCCAGGCCATGTGATTTGCTCAGGGGTACAATGGCTGTGCTGCACCTCGGAATTAAGCCTGCAACCTCTTCAGTTCATGGCCAATTCCCATAGCACAATAGCACAAGGCTATTCTGTCTTTAACAGGAAGTATGTGCTGGCTACCAAGGAGTGGAAGACATTTCTTTAAGGGACACTGAGGCCATGAGACAAAGAGCCGGAGGGAACTGACCTCGTCCACGTTCTCGAAGGCGTTGATGACGTCGTAGGGCAGGCAGGACAGCAGGTCGATGACGAACCAGGTCTTCAGGTAGTTCATGCGGATGAGTTTGGGGTCAGAGATGACCTCCCCAGCAGGGCCCACGAAGGTGGTGTGGAAGTTGAGCACGATGTCCACCAGGAAGATGACGTCCACGATGCTGTCCACCACCAGCCAGGTGACGTTGTTCTGCTTGGTCTTGAAGGACACGTTGTAGGGCACCATGATGGCCGTGTAGAAGGTGAGGATGAGGATGACCCAGTCCCAGGTGGTCTTGAAGGTGCAGTAGTGGAGGATGATGTGGGGGGGCGTCTTTGGCGTCTCCTGCTTGTACTGGGGGAGGATGTCCGAGCCCAGCTGCAGCACCTGCATGGGGGGGGGGGAGTGGGGGAGTGAGCGTGATGGATACTTATGCTGGATGGCTAACGAGGGACCTCTCTTCAGCTGGCCGTTATAATTCGCCTGGAACCCCGACTGCAGCTGTGGAGTATAGAAGCCCGGCTCTCTGTCCCCTGCACTACACGCCCACTGCTCCAGGGTGACGGAGCAGGAACATTTAGATCAGTGCCTGCAGTCATGTCCCGCACCCTGCTTCCCTCCACCGGCAAATACCAACACGCACTCTCCGCTCCTTAAAACTAGCTGTAATGAGACCATTAATACTGCTTATTTAACACCATCGGGTCTGAAGGGGGCAGTAAATCGCTTGTAAAATAAGTAATCAGACTGAAATACTCGGGACAGTGACACATGATCCTGGAGCCAAACGCTTCATCGGGGGTGGGGGGTAATGAGAGAGGGCACCCAGGAGCCCTTTTCCCCCAAATAGTTTTTCCTCCTCGTTTTGTTGGCTTACGGGCCGCGTTGGGCTCTGTTCCTCCTCTCCGCTTCATCCTCACACCTGTCCTTGCACAGATTTCTGCTTTCGCTTCATTAATCGCTGGCTCTGCTGTAAATAACATGGTGCTCAGTTGTTTGGGATTAAATGAATGCAGTAATCCCTTGTTGTTTGTGTGCAATGCCCTCTAGAAATTGCAGATGAAAAACAGCTAATTAATGGCAATGCCTTTCAGCGAACCTTCTCTGTGTTGTCATACAGCGTAGCGCTGAACAGACACAGAAATAACTGTGCCGTTAGCATTACGCTACCTTTAGCACGGTACTGGGGCCGGCCAGGAATAGGAAGTGGGAAGTGCAGGGAATTTATACAGGGATAACAGGTTTAAGTTTATGGTAGAGGTCTGGCTAATGTAGTTCTCTTGGTTCATGATAGAGATCTAGGTAATTTAGTTGTTTAGGTTTACGGTAGAGCCCTGGGTAATGTAGTTGTTTATGTTCACAGTGTAGGTCTGGGTAATATATTTGGTTAGGTGTATGGCAGAGGTCTGGGTAATGTAGTTGTTTAGATTTACAGTAAGGGTTTGAGTAATGTAGTTGTTTAGGTGTACGGTTGGGGTCCGGATAATGTAGTTTATTAGATGTACAGTTGGGGTCTGGGTAATGCAGTTGGCTTGGTTTTTGACAGAGGTAATGTAGTTGGTTAGGTATATGATAGAGGTCTGGGTAATGTAGTTGGTTAGATTCATGGTGGATGTCTGGGTAATGTAGTACCTCAGCCAGGCGGGAGTGCTTGTGGACGTTCTCTCCCTTGTGGACGGTCGGCTGCAGCTGCTGCAGGACTCCTCGGCTGCTGGTCAGTGCGCGGGTCAAACGAGCAAACTTCCCCCAGCCTTGAGAGAGAAGACACACGCGCACACGCACACACACGCACACACGCACCCACACACGCGCACGCGCACACACACCCACAGGCACACACACATACACACACACACACACACACATACACACACACGCACACACACACCCACACACACACACACACACGCGCACACGCACACACAGGCACACATACACACACACACACACACGCACGCGCGCACACGCACACACACACACACAGGCACACACAGACATTCACATTAACTCAGAGGCTGATAAAACAGCACATAATCCCTTTGAGAATGAACCTCATAACGGTTGGAACTACAATCATTGATTTGTTTGAACCAATCAAAATATTTGTGCTCTCCACAGAAAAGCACAATGATTGGTTGATAAATCAGCACGTCACTAATAGTTTGCGGTACAGTAGGTCGGACTATTTTTGGATTTTGTGACACCTCGTTCTCCCAGGACTAGCTGGCCCCACACACCACTGGGAGGTTGCAGATCACACCAACCTTTAGACGAATCGTCTTCGATCGGCTGCTTGAAGGCTGTGATGTCACTGAACGTGCAGAGGAACAACACCACCTTGTCCTGCTCATTGCGAATCGGAGCGATTTTCACAAAGAACCACACTGGCGTTCCTGAGAAAGTAAGAAAGGGAGATTGAGTCTTAAGAGACGGTTGTCTTTTATCAGTACGTAGAGAAATTAGTTTATAAAATGTTTAAATATTGTGTACTTTATTTTAGCAGATGCTCTAATCCAAAGCGATTTACAATGCAAACACAAGTGCAGAGATCAGGGACTGAAAAAGTCCCGCTCCTGATCATTACTGCAGTTCGCCTTTTTTGATCCATTTTTATTAACTTTTCAACATTTATTTTCTCCCCAGGAGGTTAGTGAGAAACATCATACAATTTCTCAAAAGGACAGTTTACTTAATGGGGTTTTAAAAAATATTATTTCAGTTTTAGTGTTTTTTCATTTGGAGCTCAAGAGTTTTGTGTGCAGTGATATTTTTGATATTTTCTCTGGATACAAGTGTGGGTGCTAAACACCTGATAGTGAATCTAAATCAATCAGAAACATTAAATAATATTTTTTAAAATCACATAAAGCAAACTGTCCCTATTAGGACACATGAAAGTTATAGAACAGATTTCAAAAGTGACAGACTTTGCTGCCTGTTACTTACGATTCTTCTTGTACATTAGTATTTCAAACGAGTTCATCTCATAGTTTTCAAAGGTTAGCCGTACTTTCTCACTTGTTTCTTTGTCCGTAAGCTCTCCATACATAAAGCTGAAAAACAACACAGGAAGTGACGCGTTTATTATGCAAACCAATGAACAGCACATCTTTCTCTGCGATTCGGTCAAGGAGTAGACATAAACTGTCATACCGACAGGCAACTGAAATAACGAAGGCAAATTCATCAAAGGTTTTACTCTCAAGCTTTTACTCCCCAGAACCCGTAACTGCATCTCTTACACACACCTAAGGGCGTTAGCGGCGAGCAGAACCGGTCTTTGTTAATTTGACGGTGCCGACCTGAGCGGCCGCCGATCGGACCGTACGTTTCTCTCCGTTTCAGCTCGGCCGGGGACGGACCGCGCCGACGCACCGACGCGGAAATAACCTTTTAGCCTTATCGATGTCCGATCCGGACTCAAAGCGCGTTTAAATGCTCCGACTGAGAGAGAAGCGCGGGGGCGCGCGGGGCACGGTGCTGAAAGGGCAGAAATCAATCGTTTAAAAAACAACTGAAAACACGATGAGCACGCATCAGCGCTGTGACATCCATTCGCTGCAGAACACGGCACAGAGTATCCTGGACCACTTATCCAGAGGCTGATAAACTCGAATGCAGTGGCAACCTGTCCTATGAAATACTAATAAGAATCTCAATCAGGGTTTACCTGCAACCTTCTAGTAAAATTCCTGCAGGTTTCTGACAGCAAATTGCACCAGCGATGAAAGTGATGTTTTTTGTTGTTGTTCAAATTCATATTTGGCCCTGGTCTGGTCAACATACAGTATGGGGAATAAGGTGTTTGCATCCTTTTCCTTTGTGGATTATTAGAGGCATATGTAACCTGTCTCATTCAGATTTTGAATATTCAGAATAAGGGCTCGACAGGGTTTTCCTTTTTGGGACACGGTGTTTACGTGGCCTTATCTTAACCGGAATACTTGAGTTTTCTGAATAAGATCAAAATAGTGTGCGTGTAAACATAGTCACTGATAAGTATCGTTGGCAAGAGTCTGATGATTTTCTGTTCTGGACACTTAACTGCTGGGCGGTATCCCTGCAATTTTTCTTTTCGTCTTTTGCTGGCATTACATTCAGCACTCTCAGGAGCAGTCTAATGGCACGTTTCTTGGTCATAATGCACCATCTTTGCGGGAACATATTTCCGGGGAATAGAGCAAATGACTGAAATCACAGGTTTTTCCGGTAGTGGACCCGGCAATCAAATGGCGGGTTTTCAGCTCCCCGGAACGACTCAAGGGCCCCGGTAAGACCTGCGGGGTCACCGGGGTCGCCGGCGTGATACGGCACATGCTGATTGGCTGGCAGTGCCGTTGAGGGCGCATGCTGATTGGCTGGCAGTGCCGTTGAGGGCCCCAGTCCCAGCGCTCTCTTCTCAGGCCATTAAGGAGGCGCTGTGTGCACCTACACTTCTGCACATCTTCCACTCCAGCAGAGGTATTAAACTAGCAGGTAAAGTAGAAAGGCCAAATGAAAGGATGTGTAATATGCAGCTACATTACATTACATTACATTTATTTGGCAGATGCTTTTATCCAAAGCGACGTACAGTAAGCGCATACCGAAGGTCACTGGAACAACTACAGAACACATCCGATAGGGTACAGTACTCATTTAGTCAGTTCAGAGGGGCGGGGTGGTGTGTCTGGGGCTCCAGGTTGGCGGAGGGGATCCCTGACAGAGCAGGGAGAAAATAAACAGTGACAGACAACCAACGGGCCGCTCGGCAGGTTTTTTACTGCTGTCAATAAATTATTGTCTGCAGTCCCACAATCCCCTCTGCCTCAGAGCTGCATTGTCAGGGGTGAGACTGCACTTCAGAATCACAGAGCAGCTGCTTGCTCTGAGGAAGGCTTGTCACGCTGACAGGTGTAGCATCAAACGGCTTCTTCCCTCGGGGGACTGAGGGGTTTTTACCAAGCTGCAACAGCAACTCAGTTTGCGCGCATGTTTCTTACATCCAGCGCTTTTATAAAAAAACACGCGCGCTGTCGAAATCCATCTTTTGTTTTTTTTATTTATTATCGTGACGTGCACCTCTGAGGATGAGCGTGGCTCACAGTGCCTCCCAGTTTGATTCAAATTCAAATGATCAAATGCAGCTTTAAAAATGAAAGCTGCCTTTTAATTTGGTTATCAGCAGTAGGGTCTACTCCATTTCGAGTCAGGCAAGTTCAGGAAATGAACTGAATTCAGTTAATTAATAGAAGAATGCTCAGTTAATTGTGTGAGTGTGAATTTCAGGTTGTCTGCTGTAATTGAGACCGTGTACACTACCTGAACTCTCCTGAACGCCGTTCTGTTCACACCTTTAAGGAAATGGGAACATTAGTCCCGTGGTCTGAATGTGTAAGAGACAGGATGTGCTGTCACACAGGCTCATTCAAAACAGATGAACAGAAGCCATATAACAGCTTCAGTGGGCGACTGATGGGGTGTTCGGCAGAACCACTAAAGATAGTGCATGCAGCACGACAACAAACGCACATTAAAAAAAAAAAAGATCCTTTCGGATGAAAGCGAAGTGCATTTCCTGTCCGTTTTGCGGGCTGCACACCTCTCTCTCTATCGTGTCCATCGCAGGCTGAGTCAGGACCGAGCTGCACTGAGAGATTAACGCTGAAGGCTCTTTTGTTGAAAATTGCTTGCATTGGTAGATGCTGTTCTCTCAAGCATTCCCGGGCACTAAATTTTGGGGCCGGCATTGTCTCCAGATCAGCAAGCGTGCATCTCCGTGACGACGATGAACCCCCACCCCCTCCCCCGCCGCCACGTCGTTAACTCAGAGCGGTGATTGGGCGGTTTGGAACGCGCTCAGGTTTGGAACGCGCTCAGGTTCCCCGTCGCGAGACGAACGTGGTGCAGTTAACATGGTGTGAGTTTTGAGCGTGAGTTCCGAGCGCGAATTTTGAGCGTGAGTTCCGAGTTTTGCGTTCTTGCCACGGTGCTTCGCCAACCAAACAGCATACCTGCAGGTGCTGCTCTTCTGCATGACCTCCGCTCGATGGTACCCCGACAGCTTGCAGAACCCGTCATTGCTGTACACAATGGGCCAGTCCACAATCTGAGCGTTTCCCAGGACGAAATTGGTGTCTGTCGGGGGGGGGAGAGAAAACAAACAGACAGAGGAGCTACGCATGTAACTACCGTCCCGGGCACAGACAGGGTGGTGTGGGACGTCACAAAAAGCACAGTTATCACATGACCATCACATGACCACAGCCACGACACATAAAGCGTTTGAGTGTTAGAAGCAGCCACACCTCCGGATACTTACTGACGGCTCGTACTTCACCTGCAGCTCAACGCTGGGTGAGTGCGCTACGCTACGGGAGCGCGCGGGTCAGGGGGAAATTAAAAACGCAACGGAAAGGAACGGGATCGACAGCCATGCGTCTAACAGACCCGCCTTTATGCTGCTGGGTTTCCCTCACCACAACACGGCCTACTCCGCCTGGTGGTCACACCGGCGAGCAGCGAGGGTGACACCAGTGAGAGACCACAGCAGCCCAAAGGAAGAGCACCCAAGCAACGTGTGCAGGGGATGAAAGGCATTGTTTCCAGGCAGAAAACCTTCCGCAAAAGCAACAGTGCATTTACTGAAGGATGCTATATTGAGAATCAAGCTACATTTAATTTAGTACTGCCTCCTCTATATGGTCCTTCATGGCTATTTAACTCCCTCATAATCAGTAATATACCGCATTTATAAGCCCCAGATGAACATTCATAAATTCTAATGGCAATAACTGGAAATCGACACATGGTGTGCTAAGCCACCTCTCACAACTGACCTTAACTTGACTGCGTCAAACACTACCTTAGAATCAGCATCTGTTTGGTAACTTATGATGGACTCATAGCTCTTATAAAGGATCACTCACAGAAATCAAAGATCTATGAAATAATTCCATGAATAGTTCATAGGGTACCTTTTCAATACATAGGTATGTGACTGCTAATTCACCCACGTAAGTAAGGCTACAGTCATGGTTATATTAAATAACAGCAGAAGGTTTGGTTCACACTGTAAATAGTGCATAACTTCCCATGACCTTCATAAGGAATGTGTAAGGTGTTCGTAAGCATGGCATTAATACTTTATAATGACTTATAACAACTGCCGGGCGTCATGACAACTGACAACACAGCACTCTACAAATTATAACCATACCTATGATAACGTACCAAACACTGCTCTAGCTCAGCGGACCAAAAACATATTTACCCATTACTGCGTAATACGTTATACTACGTATATTACTGCGTTATAAAGTAGTCCTACCAAGCTCATAAAGTGTTATGCATTCTCTATGAAGACTTCATGAACATATTGTTAATATATACTGCGATCGTATCAGTTTTCTTTCTGGATTTTCATTGAATTCACTCATCTGAAATTTCTGCACTATACTTTTTGAGGTATATGATCTATGTCCACATCAGAAGAGCTGCAAATGACAGGAAACTGTGCACATTGAATCTGAGAAACAGAAATTGGCACGTTATGGGGATGTAACGGTGTTTTATGGGTCCAACGTCTGTCGCCATTCATGAACGTACTGTACTAGAAAACTCAAATGTGAATTCCTAACATGACCGGTAGGCTAATGTAGAACTGAACAGAATAAGAATGACAGCAAATTGACCGGAAAAATGTGCGCTTTTGTATAACTATAGATAAAGAGGTGCAGACAGAGCTATAGAGATAGAGAGTAAATGAGCTGTCTGTCCATCTCACAGACCCTACATGTACTCCCAGAGTGCACGGGGTCCTGTGGGGCAGTCTGTGGGGGAGGGTTTTCAACGCTGTCTCCCCCAACCACTGGAAACACTGCACAACCCTTTGGGTCATGAACATAACCCCCCCCCCCCCCCCCCCCCCCCACACGGCCAATCTGAGAGGCGACTAACAACTGACAAGCTGCCACTCTTCACCGTGGTCGTGAAGGAGTGAAATCCGCAGGAGAAACAGTGCACGGGAGTTATTTTTATTTATGTTTATGTATTATCCTCTCCAAGTGCCTCTCGGTCAATTTTCCAGGTCTACAAACAACCTCGTCCAGTGACTCATTCTACAAACACTTCACACGCACCAAAATGTGTTATTATTCCACCGACCCACCCCCCACCCCCTAACTGACCCTCATTCACTCAAGTGGTGCAGTTTGTGAATGTAATTGTAAATCAAGTAATAAACGCCATGCAGACACAAGACAAGGAGGACAAAATGTCGCCATCCACTGTCTGCTGGATCTAGGCTTACACAGCTGCCCATAAGCATACCTTAGCCTTGCAGCAGTTGGCTGAACCCGGGAACATTTCAATAGGAATGTGCTTTGCACATCTGACACATTATAGAAAACAGAAAGGAATTTCAGAGGTGAAACACAGAAAACTGCAGGGCTTTCTGCTAAACGCACAGTGGACAAGCACTAATACTACTGAGATGGACACAAACACTGTGGAAGTAGGAAGTTCCATGCCAACATTTGTTATTTTACAGTGGTTCAATGCTTTAGTAATTATTAGTTAGTCAATGGTCGATATCAAAGGTCCCACAAAATGCAGTTATTGCCCTTTAACATGTAATATTAAATGTTATTTATAAGTATAAAGCCCACAGATATGATTGAGGAGATGTAGGGAAAAAGAAAGGGGGACAGTCTCTCTGTCATAGAATTTCCTCATCCGGCACGATGTAAATTAACAGAAATTGGTATAGAACATTACCACATTAACAGAGAGTTAGAGAGATAGGAATATAAGAGGAGCAGAAAGTCACTTTAGAACGTTGCGTATACCTGTCTGCCTATGTGACAATGTCCAAACTGAAAGTTAAGCAGAAAAATGGTTAAAGCCAGAGACATTTCTGTTCAAAACAAATTGTTACCTATCACGCATTGCATGTAAGGCTGTATTTCATATGTGCAAGACCTAAAAGGGAAATATACTATATTTATATATATATATATATATATATATATATACTTTACACACAACTTTTCACAGTATCTGCTTGGGGTATGGACTGCAAAGACTGCACACAGAACAGACACAGAGACATTGATGTTAAAATGCAGAATTTAAAATTCAGGAAGGCGGTTGACACCATCCAAAATGGAAACATTTCCGGTAAAAAAAAAAAAGCATGTACTCATTAATACAAAAACAACAGTTTTTCGCAGTTGATATCACAAAGTGAGTGTTGTCAGAGCTGGCGGAGTTTTGCTGAGGGGAGATGAGAGATGGGAGATGGGATAGGGGCTGGAGGACCAGGCAGGATGGCTTCGCGGCTCCTGACAGAGAGATGAAACGCGCGCAGTCTCTGCAGTTCTCATTACGATGTTATGAGCGCTTCAGCAGCGGCTGCTGGGCACCTATGCAGCGCCTCATCAAATTACCTGTGGCAGGATACAAGCCTCGCTTTACGACAAGAATAATGAGCAGTCCATCTGTCTGAGTGGGAATGTATTATGAGCCTGTTTAAATGTACCTTTGCTAACCCGGTTCCTTTCCTTTAAGGTCTCGAATACGTGTAACCAATCAAAATATAGACTGGAGTACATATTTATGCTATTTATCTCGATCGTGAATATCACTGAACCTGAGCCATCGACTCATGCATGTGCTCCCCTCCAAAGCGTGTGATGTCAGACCCTGTTTCTGTTTGCAAGACAGATCAGGCTCACACAGAGTCTGAGGAAGACTCTTCACACACAGCTCACAGGTCAGGCTCACAGACAGGAGTCTGAGGAAGACTCTTCACACACAGCTCACAGACAGGAGTCTGAGGAAGCCTCTTCATGCACAGTGGAACAGGCGGACTTGTGGGCTTGATTTCGATTGGCTGGTCACAGGTGTGTGATAAGCCACTGCAGTACCAGCCGACTGAGACCCTCCCACCTCTGGCCGATGCTATAGCCAATCAGCACACTGCAGGGCCACTGGCCGCTACCCACACTGAACAGTCCAGATTCACTATAAGGCCGGGCCCAGGCCCATCCCAGAGCAGCGCCTTCACAGGAACCCCAAACTGCAGCGCTACCTGCTGATACAGCTGCAGCATGGCCTAACAGGAGAAGGGGGTGCTGACTAAATTCATTCGCAGCTAAATATGTTTTTATGTGTAGTTAACCAGCTCTTTTGGCAACAATGTGCATTTATAACTTTCTAAAGTCACAATCGTGATAACAAACAATGCGTATGTACACAGTAAAATGTTTGATGTTAAATCAACTCTTATAGAGTACATGTAGTACCAATTGGACTCATATGTACTATGCTACAGTTGAGCTAACACTGGACATTTTACTGTGTACTATAAGCAAACCTCCATCGGCCCAGCCGTCCCCTGCTCCACCGAAAGATGAATTGATCACCAGAAAAACTGTGTCAGGAAACCTGGGCAGCTAGCTGGTGAGCCAGTCCCGCAAACACCAGCGTTCTGGGGCAGGGGCTGCATTTTAACACCAGCGTGTGTCCGAGGGCAGGGGAACGCAGCTCTCTGTTTACTGTGCAGCAAAAGCAGACCGAGTCCTTTGTGATGAGACACGATTGGGTTTTCTCAGTCTCAGTATTTCTGGAGTCTCTCGTTCAGGAAAGGCAGTGGAGGCTCACAGAACCAGGCAGGACTCTACAGAACAACAGGTTCTGTCCTCTGGGGTTCTACAAGCATGCAGGGGGGGCGGGAAAAGAGCCTAAACTACAACTCCCACGGTACCATGCTGTTGATTGACATGACACTCGGGACACATTATTGCCATCTCTTGATGACACAAAACCACAGCAAGCCAACCATGCCACAGTGACTTCGGGGCATTGTGCACATTACCAAAAAGGCACGTATTTATAACATGAAAATATCAGACTTTGATACGATGACGCATTGCTGACCTATGAGTAATGCGCTCGCCAGGTGTAGGGCTTCCTGGAAGCCTCGCGTTCATCCCTCACAATGAGGTGTGTCATGAGGAGTGCTTTCTTGGAAAGCCTGGGTCACAATGTGTGCAGTCCGAGTCTTAAGGTTTACAGGCAAGCTCAGCTGAACTGCCAGTGCGAGTCATTTAGTTTGCTGCTTTTCTGACAGGTTTTCGCATTTTAAATGGATTGTAGGGGATTAGAGAACTGCCTTTTTAACCATCAAATTGCATTGCTGAGTACTTGTATTTTCTCCACTTGCATTTTCTTCTGCGATGTTAAGATTAAATATTGTGCATTACCTTCTCTTATTTAACTACAATGCCTGTGTGGTCACCAACACAGAGACTGATTGCGATAGACTACACCAATTATCAAGCCTCTGTGATATCTCCAGTCGATGAGATAGGAATGCCGAGCCACTGCAGGACACTGTGCAATGTTTTTTTTTTTTTTTTCTTGCGTTGATGATCTTCCTAATAGCCTAGCGGCCCCTGCGACAGTGCATGTTGAAATTGCCGCACTAGCGGTCTGCGCTTGTGTTGTGATGTTTAAACAAACCGGGAATGAGAGAGCTACTTATGGTCTCCTTAGCCCTGAAACCACCGCACTAGGATGGAAACGTAGGCAAATACAGAAAACAAACGTGCGTGACTGGCTTTATACGTCCGCATGAATGTGTAGTGGCATTTAAAGGGTTCGCATAACGATTCTAGGTTTCTGAAAGTGTCGTGATCCACCCGTCGGTATTAAAATTCCTTCAAGATGTTATGCAGCTATACATTCCTTTAATCTTATCCGGTGTGCAGTTACAAACCAGGTCAGCATTAATTATGCAGAACTAAAGTTGGGTTAGCCTACTTGTTAGTTGAAATAATTCTGTTCTGGAATATTAAACATATGATAAAGAATTAAAGGAGCAGGCTCATTTTTCCCCCTCAAATCGTAATCTCAGATGCAATCAAATTTTTTAAATTGGATTGGTTTTTCCGACAATTAAAATAGAAACATAAATCTCCATAAGTATGCATGAAATGTCGTGGTATAACCATTTACGCATGATTTATTGTTGCTGAGAATAAACTGAAATATAGATACATATCTTTATAGATATGAGAGAAAGAAAATACAGTTTGCTGCGGCCAGTCTACGCTACGCCAGCTCTGCATGAAACGCGAATTGTCTGTGTTGATTCACATAACTTTTTTCATCCCAATTTTTATTCGTGCCTGGAACGCGTTGCCGCAAAAGTGACAATGTTCAGCGTTTTTATGCACTATGCGATTATGATTTAATGAGTTATAATGTTTATATTAGACTCTATTCGTTTCTGATCTATTTTCTTTTCAGTTGCTTCACTCAAAGGATTTTGGCGTTTTTGTCGACGTCCCGAAGATCCGATTATTTAGGCTAGTATTTTTTTGTTTGTTTGTTTAAATCATCAAAGTTCCATCCTCTTATGACAACATAGGACCGACTAGTCACTCATTAATGTGCATACCGCTCCTGATATAAGCTAAGTGATATAATATCAATACATGATAGGCTACTTACCGTTAGACCGTCTGACGATGTTCTCTAGGAAAGTGTTCTGAGGGGCCACAAGTCCTCTCCGTCCGCCTGCCATGCCGACTCGTCATCCAGTCCTCTGTGGGTGGCTACCGCTCAACGTACTGGGATGCTAAAACTATCCGCGGCGCGATATCTCTGATCTGCTGTCTTCATGGTCCCTGTTCCTAATGAGAAGAGGGTGCTGGGCTTCTCCTTACGATACCTCCCTCAGTCTGAGACGGTGCTCCCCCTGTTGAGACAGGATCGAAGCAAAAGCGCGCGCAGCCTCATCTAAGATCTTTTCTACGAGGTGCCTAGTGGTACCCAAACCCGCCTTTCCTCTCCTCCGCAAAGTTTGATTTCCCCCTGCTGGCCATTCGAGGAATTTACCTCGTAAATACAGTATAGGTCAGTGCTGTACGTCACACTTGGCTTACTGTACCTATGGCCGGCCAGTAATTTTTGTTCGTTAATTTTCACCGATGCATTTTTGTTAAACTGTATTACTGGACGGTGCATTTTTCAGAACTACTACCATAACTAAAGTGGTTGTACTTGTACAGTTTAAATACTGAACTAGGTTGCTACTGTACTTCATGCTTGGCTTACAGTAGGCTACCCTATTCCCAAGAGAGGCCTGCCTGCCAGTATTTATTTTATGAGTTGAAGTGGTTTAGTCGTCTAAAATGAGTTTAAATGGCATAAACTATCTATGGATTAATAAATTGTTATTATTAGCCATTTTTATGTTAATTTGGCGTGTGCGCAATTGTGATACCCTTCTGCAGACTACATATAGCTTCCTAAATGCATTTCTTTAATACATACAGTTTTGTGCATGTCCACTTTAATGAAAGAAATATTCTTCTGTGGTTCATAACAGACGTAATGAAGCTTGGTAATTGTGTGACATCTGTTCTGCTGTGTCACCTGAGTGGAAGTCTTTCAGCGGCTTCCCTGTGGTCTTGTTAGCATTTAACACAGTACCTGTTTTTTGAAAGAAAAACAAAAAAGCAACTCATCGCTGCAGATGTGTGTCGCAATGAGACCCGTTGTGAAGAAATTGTTTCAAAGACACCGGGGAGGCGGCGTTGACGCTTGTTATGGCAGTGCGTTTCACCTGTCTGTTTAGAAGTGATGTGCTCCCAGTCTTTCCGCTTTTTCTCTAAACCACGACTGTTATTATCAGGACAGATAAAAGCACCAGCATTCCCTGGCTCGTTCAACCTGCCACTGAAGTGTGTGAATAACTAATGTTGAAGACCCACAGTGGCACATATACAGACGTTTCATGAAAAATGACCAACTGAATGTTCAAATATTTATCTGAATGAGTAATTCGCTTATGGAAACAGTACAGTTCTCCAGGAGTTTAATTTGACACCCAAATCAGGTTCACACCATCCTGCTCCCTAGTAATAATGTCTAGCGTCCATTATTTATTTATTTATTCATTCATTCATCTGCTGAATAAAAACAGTACAGTTCTGTGTTCATTCGGTCCTGTGTATGCTGCTTTGCAACTCCTCTTATGCCTGTGCGTACAGTAGAGTATGTGTGTGTGTGTGTGGCTTGTGTAGTCTAATACATTTCTGGCCGATTTCAGATTGAAAAAAGCTTTCAAAATCCCCATTTGACCTGTCACCAATTTTGTCCAGCGTTCATTAAAAGTCAGCCGAGCAACTTGTCTATCCAGTCATGCTCAAAGCATGATGAGGTCATTTTCAGCTAGGCTAAGGTTCGCTTGGCACGCATCATAATGCAATCAGATTGTGAGGCAGCCGTGTGCTTTCACAGGGTAAACTGCTGGTACTTCCTTCCCGTGAACAGCTCTAGGTTGCGCTGCTTGTGTTATTATTATTATTATTATTATTATTATTAGTATTATTATTGTGTTTGACTTTAAACAGTCAACCTTAGAAAAGTAACCGTCATTGATATCCAGGATTTTGTATTTAAAATAAAAAATAGCCTATTAATAATCAAATTAGTAATTAGACTTTTACACTGTCGATTACACTGCTGGCCTGCCGTTAAATGTTGCTGTAGTTTGTCTCCATCTAGTGGACTATAGAAAAACACATGACGTATGATAACTTAATTGTGATTATGTGGGTTTCTGGAGGACTGAAATATATATACTGCTATAAAATATATTCGTGACCAAATGCATAGACAATACAAGACTATGTAGGGCTCTGTTCACTTACTGAAGGAATGAATGTACTCTGGCAGAGGAAGCGTGTACACTTGGAACAGCAGAGGTTTAAAACTCAACCTAAACCCTTAACTGTCTGAAATGCCTATATTTTTATTGTTCTGGATGATAAATTTAAGTGTGCCTATTTGAGTAAAGCCAAGATTTCATTACTTCTCACATCCACAAAATGACATGTGACATGAAAATGAAAAATGGGTCTCAATTAACTACATATAGGCCCACATTTTAAAAAGGCCCCAGGTCGGTATATTTGCTACAACTACAGTGATTTAACGTGAAATAAACCGAGGTTATGCTGATACATTATATTCACTGAATAAAATAAGGATTTGCCAAAGAAGGATGAACCATTTTTAAAAGGCACAAATTGCTTAGCCTATGAGCAGTGCCCACAAGACTTTTGCTGATTTCTTAGTTATAGCCATAGCTATGACCAATTATGAAGGCCAAGTATTAGATGACTGTACTAAACAAAATCATTACCCTTGTGTCAAGCATACTGAGTTAAGGGCATCACGTCGCCGTAGCACATAAGACGAGGCGTGAAGCCACTCATCGTCCTTCTGTTTTACTGGGTAACGGCTCTTCAGAACATGCTTTAATTTGGGGTTATAAAATGTAATGTTACTACACTAGTGTGATTTCTTTACTTAATTTTCTCGCAGCTGCTCTCTGTGCTGAGCCCATTGGTGTCTATTTCAGCTAGGCGTCTCCCGGATGTCTGCAGCTGTTTCTAATGAAGTAAATGGTAAATTTAAATGGAAGGTAAAGTAAATTTGCCATTCTAATGAAGTGAATACAAACCTGTCTTCTGTAACAGTACTCCTGTATTCAAAAGTCTAACCAGTAATGTCCGGTGCTATTCCTGAGATGTTATCAACCAACCAATTGTCTGTTCATCAACTAACATTTTGATATAGTAATGAAAACAATTTGTCTCTTGATGTTGTACCAGATTTAGCACAAAAATTTTGTAAATTGAATAATAATAATAATAATAATAATGATAATAATGCTTTATTTGTATAGCACCTTTTATACAGAGACGCAGCTCAAAGTGCTTTGCATAGTGCAGTGAAAATAAAGACTAAATAAAAGTAAAATTAATCAATAAAAAGCACATAAAATAAAATAATAAGATAGCACGTGAATGATTTTTTAAAATGCATACAATATCGGAGAAAAAAGACTATATAATAAGATACTTGTTTATAGTCCCATGGACTAAACTAGCCCAATGTGGCTAATGCTGAAAATAAGTCCAAGGACAGGCTCAGATCCAAAAGAAATATTACATGCCAAGCTACAATAACAGCGGCTACTGCTGTGGTATACACATGCAAAAGTTAACGTTGGGAAACTGCTTAAACATGAATATGTAAGAAAAGCCCTTAATCCGTATAAAAATAATTTTATTTGTCAGTCAGTCGTTAGGGCACACGTAAGACCTTCTGCAGATTGCTTATTGATCTGTTAAACGCAGACATGTCAGCTTTATTATTAATTTAAATAACACAAATGACACTGTTGTGCTGCAAATAAAATATGTCAGCATTTACGGTATAGTAACAATTTTCACACTGTACCTGGCCTACATTAGCTGATGGATAGCTGGTCAAGAAATACAAGAGTAAGGGGATAACAGTTACGATACACTTGAACCGACGTTTATTTTAAAATCAGATGAGCAGTGAACGCATATATTTATTGGATACAAATATAGGAGTGTTGCGCACGAAATTGTACAAATTGTATATATTTCCACATCAGAATAAACGCTGTTTCGACCAGGTTACCGTCAAGTCGCAGTTCGACTTCATAGGGGGCAGTCGGCAGGCGCTTGACAGTTCATTCCGCAAGATAAAATAGATCCGTTCGTGCTTTAATTGTAGTACAATTCTTTATTATTTTATGCTACTAAACAGTATCTTTAAAATGAACAGTCCAGAAAATAGCCACTCAAATGTAACAATTCAAAATTTAGTAACACAACAGAGGGAAACGGCGAAAAGGATGGTGCATGAATACTGGACAGCGGCACGGTGACACTGCTTAATCGAAAGGGGAGTTGTTTGGGGGAGATAAAAGAAGACGAAAAGGGCTGAAAATAAAGCTTAGAGCAGCACGGGACTCGAATTAATTATTTATAAATATAAGGAGGAAAACGAAATATCTGACAATGCCTGGGATGATGGGAAGAGGGTCTGAATACCTGGGCAAAGGACGTTCAAACGGGACGAAGAGCCCCTCTAACGCCTCGAATGGACATTTTTCTGACGAGAGTGGCAGCGACGACGAGCATGGTAGCCTCGAACGCTGCTTTTTATGATAGCCTAGCATGATATCAGTACGCTGTGGATGCGGTCTACAGTTTGTGAACATCGCTGATTTCTCGATCCCCTCTTTGTTTCACAGATGTTGGAATGCGAGTGGGGTCCGAGTATCAAGCTAGTATTCCAGAATTCGAGCTAGGTATGATATCTGGCATTAGCCTATTACATTTACACACTGTACCTGACGCTTGGAGTTGGTAGCCTCGGTAGCTAGCTTCCTAGCTGGACTTTTCATTTACGGTGTTCATTCATTTTTTGTTGCAGTAAAACGTGTCGTGTTCCATTATGACTTTAGGAGAACATTAGTATAATCGCCTGTAACCTTGTTCATATGGCATAAATCCATAGAACATAGAACATATGGTTTTTGTTCGCAAAAAGCGGCCATGTAATGCCTTTACCTATGCAGAGACGTCCCTTCGCTGCAGCTTGATTAATGTATTATGGGAGATTTATTTCTCGATGCAGGTATAAATGAACCTGCAATATTAATATTTATTATCTCATTATGTGCCCAAGTCATTTCTGAGCACACAAAACGCATGTCACAAAGGTCCCTTTTAAATGGGAACATATGTCCAAATGAAACTGCGTGCGTATTAGCCTATGATTTAGCCCATGCGATGCAGAACGGGCACTTGTCAGCCTTGACAGTAGCCAGTCGTGGGTTAAATGAGTTTAGACAAGAATTTTCAAAACTTGTCGTTCTACTGTACGACTTTTAGCGTACTAAAATACAAATAAAATTTCTCATTTTCAGTGATGATAGTAACTGGAAGGAGATCGGCAATGGAACGCGGACTATTCATAGCCTTAAATAGCCCAGTCGCGAAAGGTGTAGCCAGTAAAATTACAGCATCAGTGTTCATTTCCCGTGGTGATAATTTGTTTATTTGTTTATAGGTGCTACGAAGTACAGCGACAAAGACGGGGGGGGCATGCTTGTCTGGTCTCCCGTCCATACCATCGTCGACACAAAATGTAAGAACTGCGATATTTATCGATGTGTGTCTGACTTGCATGTGTCAAATCAATGACAAACGGTCACTGTTTTCACAGTGGATGAATACATTGCCATCGCCAAAGAAAAACATGGATACAATGTTGAGCAGGTCTGTCGCAATCTGTTTGAATGTTTATACAGAGCAATCCTATAACTAAACTAAACTAAACATATACCTAAAGGTACTTAAGCCCAGCTAACACAAAACATTCTATCAATGTTGCTGCAGTGTATTGGCGATGTTATAGCATTGACAACCTATTCCATTAACATTGTGAGAACATTTTGTGTTAGCTTGGAGGCTACTTTGAGGACTGCATGGCCATTACTGCACAACACAGTAAGTGCGTGTATGTGTGTGTGCGTGTGTGTGTGTGTGTGTGTGTGTGTGTAGGCTCTGGGGATGCTGTTCTGGCACAAGCACAACATTGAGAAATCCCTGGCCGACCTTCCCAACTTCACTCCGTTTCCCGATGACTGGACCATGGAGGACAAGGTCCTCTTTGAGCAGGCCTTCAGTTTCCACGGGAAAAGCTTCCACAGGATTCAGCAAATGGTAACGTCCCAAGCCGACTTGGTTCCCAGGACATCTCTTATTAGCTGGGATTGTACAAGCGGTAGAACTGTCACAGAATGCCTGTTGTTTTTGTTTTCACCGTAGCTACCAGACAAACCAATATCTAGTCTGGTGAAATACTACTATTCTTGGAAAAAGACACGGTCCAGAACGAGCCTGATGGATCGTCAGGCAAGAAAGCTGGCGAACAGAAATAATCAGGATGAAAGGTAAGATTTCAGCAATGCGAGTCACAAGTAGCTTTGCGTGAGATTGTTTAACCTGTTCCAATCTTTCAATGTGGCTTTCGCACGTTAGTGATGAAGACATGGAAGAGGCCATTCCGCTTGAGCCCAATGACAGCGATTATGATCCGACCAAGGAGAATAAAAAGGAGGTGATGTTGCATATTTTGTGTTCATATTTATGTGAATCAAGACTAGAGTCAGCTAAAATCAGCCCATCTTGCCAATGAGCTAACAGGTGGCGTGTTATTTATTTATCATTGGCAGTGTATCGCACTCTCAAGAAGGATGTGTTAATATCTAACACACCTTTTATGTTACTACTTTTTTGTTCAACTAGATTTCTGTTACAAATGTACAATTTTTGTGCTGCAAGGGGAGACTTTTTAACACAGACTGTGTTGAAAGTAACACAAAATGTGTTGTGTTAAACTGTTGTGACACGTTATGTTTTCAACACGCCCGTTTTGAGAGAGCACTCTGTCCCAGCCTGAGTGAGCTCGAGGGTCGTGATCGGGGCTCGTTTTGATGTTCGTTGCTCGTTCTCTCTTTTTAAACTCTGAGCAGAGTCGCGCCGAGCCCCCCGCCCAGCCGGCGAAGATCGGGCTAGGCCGCCGGGAGTACCAGACGCTCCCGCACCGGCACCACTCGCAGCGCTCCAAGTTCCGGCCGCCCAAGGGCATGTACCTGAGCCAGGAGGACGTGCTGGCCGTGTCCTGCAGCGCCAGCGCCCCCAGCGCCGTGCTCAAACACCTGGACATGGAGCTGGTGTCACTCAAACGCCAGGTACGGCACCGCAGCGCCACCTTTCACCCTGCGCCTCCCTCCCTCTCGCCCTGCGCCTCCCTTTCACCCTGCACCTCCCTCCCATTCACCCTGCACCTTTCACCCTGCGCCTCCCTCCCTCCCTCCCTCCCATTCACCCTGCGCCTCCCTCCCTCCCATTCACCCTGCGCCTCCCTCCCTCCCATTCACCCTGCACCTCCCTCCCTCCCTCCCTTTCATTTGTGTATAAAGACAACACAAGATACACGTAGAAGCATTTGTTTATACTTTTGTGTTTCCCTCATTCAGGTTCAAAATGCCAAACAGGTTAACAGCGGCCTGAAGCAGAAGATGGAAGCAGGTATAGATGACTTAAGGCTGCCGGAGGTAAATCACTAGTCAGAAAATTTTAAACATCTACCAAAGGTGTTTGTGTCATCTCATTTTATTCTTGTCAGTTTTATTAAATTTTAAAATGTAATTTTTTTTTTACCCTGTTATCAAGCTGGAAGGATGTTAGATCAAGTTATAGAAAATGGAAGGGGAGAAATGCATACAGCAGAACTGATGGAAATGCCATTTTATTCAATGAGGATGTCTGTACAGATAATTAAGGAAACTTCATGCATTTATCATTTTTAACTTATTGAGACATGTAATATAGAGCTCCATATCTCACTATTGCCAAAAAATAATTAACGCTGGGATGCACTGTGGCTTTTAAAACAGATTAAGCTCCTCAATTTATTTATTAAAAAATAAAAAGTTTAGTTATAAATGTAGAACTGTACTCTGGAGAGAGAGCCCCAGAATGCTAAGGTCTGATGCAGACATAGAGTCATGTTTTTTGCTTCATGTAGTGTACCCAGAAGATTAATGCCCGCTGGACCACCGACGAGCAGCTTCTCGCAGTTCAAGGTGAATCTCCTGCGCCTGTGAAAGTCTGAGTGCGAAGCACATTCAGCAGCTGTGCCTTATCAGTGTCCGCCAATGCTGTGCACTGTGTACCTTTTGATTGTTATTTCTGCACCTTCACACAACCGTACGTACTACAATCGCAAGTGGCGAGTCCTCACATTCAAAGGCTAGTGGCCTCGTTTATGAAATGGTCTTATGATCAAACTGTACCTTAAATCGTGGCTTACATGGATAAATCATGACTAAGTAGTTGTATATTAAATCCCATTTTGTTGTGGACATAATCGAATCTTGATGTAAAGTTTATACTCGACGAAAGTGAATTACCTGCTGGTACTGCACCAAGAGGGCTGTAAGAAAAACATTTAATTGATGGTCAATTTTAGGCAATAGGAGAGCAAGAAATGCTGAAATGCCCTTATTTACCCTTATTTAGAGGAACATGGCTGTTTGTGGCAGCATTCACAATATGGGGTAGTTATAAAGTTCAAATTGAAGTTCATTTGAGATTTATACAAGTGTGTAAGATGCAGATATGACACCAGCGTCAGCAAATTTCCCTTCTCAGTTATTTTTATATATCAAGCGTAAGCACAATTTGGGAAATGATCTTAAGAAAACGTTTAAGTTTAAACCCAAGGATATTTTTTTAGAAATGAAGCCTGTATTCAAATCAATATTTGACCTTACTTCTGGCTTACAAGTAACTGGTTTTTTTTTTTTTTGCTTCTCAGAGTTCCGCAATTAGCAAAAAAACAAAAAAAAACTAACTGTGAGTCAGAAGGATGAGTGTTAGCGGGATCCAGGCCTAACTGTGAGTCAGAAGGATGAGTGTTAGCGGGATCCAGGCCTAACTGTGAGTCAGAAGGATGAGTGTTAGCGGGATCCAGGCCTAACTGTGAGTCAGAAGGATGAGTGTTAGCGGGATCCAGGCCTAACTGGCTCTCCTCTTCTCACCCCTTCCTTCCAGGTGTTCGGAAGTACGGGAAAGACTTCCAAGCTATTGCCGATGTTATCGGTAATAAGACCGTTGGGCAGGTAAAAAACTTCTTTGTGAACTACCGTCGGCGCTTTAACTTGGAGGAGGTGCTGCAGGAGTGGGAGGCGGAGCAGGGGACGGGATCCCTTGGAGGTGACGGCGCCCCCTCTGGGGAGGAGGGGAAGAACAGGTCCAACACTCCGTCAGGGAAGAGTACCGACGAGGAGGAAGAAGAGGTGGCGGAACATTCCTCTTTCCCCTAAAACCCCCAACAGCTCCTGTAGTTAGATGTGCTGTGCAACCTTCCTGTGTTTCTGAAGCAGCCGTGTGTGTGTGTGTGCACGCATGTGTGTGTGTGTGTGTGTACACTCCTGTGTGTGTGCGTGCGTGTGTGTGTCTGCATGTGTGTGTGTAAGCACACGTGTGTGTGTCTGTGTGATTATGACTCTAGTTGAATATGCAGACTTTCTTCAGTAATTATGAAAGGGGTTCCTTATCAGTGGGAATTGCTGTTTCAGCAATGAGTCCTGCATCCCCGCCCCGGTAGGGAAAGATAAAGCTGCAGTTAGAGCTCCTGTCCTGGTAGGACTCTGTGTAGCCTGGTAGGACTCTGTGTTGCGTGTTGTTTGTGGAAAGTGAGATGAATTTCTTCTATTACCTTGTTGCCAAGCAAGCAGAAACCTTTAAGGAGGCTAGTGACCAGTAACACCACAGTTGTTTTCAGACATAAATGTAGAATTCTCACAGAATTCCCAGGATTCCACCCTGTCGTATGAAGCAAATTTCTGCATATACATTATATTGGTCATATTTTAAATGTCTGTATTGACTCATAATTGTCATTTTTATTTTTCTAAAAGGAGTTATATGTTCCAAACAGATTTGTGTAAACGTAAACTTTATGAATCATTTCTCAGACCGGTGTTTCTCTGCTTTAGTTTCTTAGTGTTATCCTTGGTCGCTGTTCCCCAGCTGTTTAATTCCAAACCCGGATTTTGCCCCTCTCTCCCGCAGGGCCGGATGACCCCCCCGTCAGGCTCCTCCGCCTCAGTCCAGGCTCCGCCCACCCAGCCGCCCGCGACCGGCGCGGCCCCCCCGAACCTGCCCCCCCCTCTGCTGCGGCCGCCCCTCCCCGCCACCCCCGCCCTGCACCGCCAGCCCCCGCCCCTCCAGCAGCAGGTCCGCTTCCTGCAGCCACGCCCCGCCCCCAACCAGCCCCCCCGCCCCTCATCCGCCCCTCCACCCCCCTGCCCCCCCGCCTCAACCCCCGCCCCGCCATGCCCTTCGCCAGCGGCCAGCTGCCCCCCCCCACGCTGATCGGGGTCCAGGGCCGGCCCCCGTCTCCTTCTCTTCTGTGAGAGGGGGCGTGGCCTAAAACAACTTCCGTTTATGTACGATAGATTTATAATATATTATTAACATATTCAGTAACTTAAATATTCCCAGTCTTAAAAAAGAAAGATGTTTGCTGCTAGCTTACCTCGCTCTTGTTTTTGTAAATTTGTAAGTCTGTCCTCCATGTAGAATTTGTGTTATTTGTCCTGAGTGAGTTTTATTTTAATTTTATTTTTATTTGAAAAAATGTTCTTAATACTCTTACGTTGTCTTCAAATTTGACTAAACTATTAAGTACAGACTTTTATAAGGTTCTTGAAATGATTTTCGTCCCATTTTATAAAATGAACTGGGAATGCATTTTAAGTTCCAGGTTGATTGACTGTTGCTGTGAAATGGATGTGTCCAGATCAGCATTAAAAATGCAGAATAGAGCAGCATGCACTTCTACAGTATAGGCATTAGTGTGAGTGTGTAAACTGAATATTTGTTTTTGAAGTAGATTTTATTTGCTCAAGAGGACTCATTTCTTTAAAATAAAAATGAATAGTTATTTATCTTGTACATACAAACAGTATTTTTCTATAAGATGTGTGGACTCCTGGGTAGTTCCAGTAGTGTGCAGATTACTTGTCACCATAAAAGTGCTCTTAAAACATATTTTAAAACATCAGTTATTGTTTATTTATTTTATTACATAGAATGAGAAAGACTTTGCTTCTGGACTGTTCATAGTGGAAAACCGGCTTGTAATTTTAAGAGATGGCATTGTTGGCCATTTGATCGTGTTTTTGTGGTTATTGTTACCTCTGTTATTACAAGAGAACGATGCTGCAGAAATGAGCTCTTTATTGGTTCTGTTTCCAGGTGCTTTGATTCTTTTACAAACATTTAGTCTCATCCAGCCGTGGGCTAGGATGCGTACACGGACTTCCAGATGGGTTTTAACGTGTGTGAAGTGCGGTTTGTGGAAGGCTTGCAGGTTATTGTGAAAGGGAGTGAACAGTGAAAAGGTGGTAGAAACTAGAGGCTTTTTTGTTATTTGTATTTTGTATGAAATGTACCATTTTTTTAATTTATCGGAGTTTTACCTCAAAACAACTTTTTATATTACTTGGAATGTATATTTATTTTTCATGTAGTGTTTGTAAGATGTTAATTTCTTAAATTATATTCATTTTGTATTTTGTGGACAAAAACCTTAAATCATTTGTCTTAAATCGTCCTGTTTAAACAGACATGAATCGTAATTTTAGCACTTTTTAGCCTTTAAATTCAGTCTATGGGTTACCTGTGAAACAGAAAGAAACATGTTTTCTACTATAAAAAAAACATTTGCATGTTGTACATATGTATTAAGTATCCATGTTTAGACACACACACACAGACACACACAAACACACACACAGACAAACACAAACACACACACAGACACACACAAACACACACACAGACACACACAAACACACACACAATTCCAATGTTTTTATGAATTAGTTTGTTTTCCCATCTCCTGAGATTTCTGTTGAATTTCCAAAGATGAAAAAGATGCCTCCCGTAGCTTAAAAACACACCCAGATTAGTGCAGTTTGACGGGAACGTGTTGTACCAGTGTGTTGTTCTGTGAGTACTTGTGACATTACTGTAATAGATCTTGAAGGTTTAAAGACTTGTAATTCAAATGATGTTGTGCTTTATAGTGGTTGTCACTACCCTATGTCTTTAGGCAAAGAAACTTCTCCCTACAGAGGTAAAATACATGGTTTGGTTTTGCCTTGTCAGTCAGCTGAACATGATCATTCAAAAAAGTCATGTGCTGCAGTTGTTTATTATTCAGCTCTTTTCTTTAAAAACAATTCATAAAAAGTATTGTGCAGTGGATGTTTATATACATATTTATGCTGACCGATGGTTCTGTGGTTGTGTGTTGGTTTTCATAACAAAAGATTAAACAAGAGTTTTTGCCTCAGATTTCTGAATTGAAATTTAGTCAAACCACTTTCAGTCTCAGAAGTTTTCTGCAATATTTACTGTGTGATTCCAGTATTTTATGTAACAGACACCCTCAGAATCAGCTGACAGTAATGGGCACTATGGTGTTGCTACAAAAAGTACTGTAATTGAAATTCCTGTATTATAACAAGCTTAGCCAGACTTAATATGCAATGACAATAGATTAAAATATTAATCCTTTTTTTAAATATAACACTTATTAACTTATGATGGGGTCCCCTGGATGTACTTGAGCCTACATGGGGTCCCTGAATCAGGAAAGGCTGAAACCCCTGTTTTATTTCAATGGTATAGTACAATGTGGGGCAACTTGACAAGCTAAGTACACATCTAAAAGTAAACAAACAGTGTTCCTGTTAGAAGCAGCGGGAATCATTTTACACTGCCTGGCTCAAATGGCCTAGTAATGTGTGAATACAGAATTCACTCTAAGCAGAATCTGTCTCCTGTGAATGCTGAGTTACACCATTTTTGGATAAATTCATATATAATACGTATACAGATGTTCGTATTGATCTTCAGTGTATAAAGGAATATTTTTACACCACAGACTAAACTTTACAAAGTACTTTCTTAAAATTTGTTCACTACTGAATTAATGTTTGCATTAACAACCAAACACCGTCGCCCCCCAACACACACACAAACACACATACGTGTGTCCCCTAAAATAGTCACTTTGTTATGGCTGTGCAACATGACACCAGAATAGCAATCTGGCCACTCTGTACATGAGCGTGTTTCGGGAGGGGGGATACTCCTCTGACGAGAGGACTAATAAGGGGGCTATAAAAATCCTGTTGAGCACAGAGACGAGTCGTCACCGTACAAACCCGCCGCTTTCCTGCCGTGATTCCGGGCTCCAGTTCCTCGGCTGAAGATGTGGAAGATAAAGCGTGAGTGCGCCGGTGCTCAGACCTGCATGCTGTTAGCGCAGCGCTATCCTGGACCAGCGAGCGGACATTTCGCTGTATGTCACTCTTAAAAAAGAACGATCCACTTAATTTATACCTCTCTTTTCAGCTCCGTTGGAGTACGCTAAGGAAGTGAGGTACAGGCCTATTTTAGAGGTATTACTTTGACTTATTCATTTATTTTTAACCCGTTAACAAAACAAATTGTTTACGCTAATAACCGCCAGCCTGGGCTGCGATGTGTAGACTGAGCTACGAGTTGATCGTCGGCTACAGAGGAACTCTGCCGGTCACTGCTACTGTACCTCTAACACTTTACGACCTTGACTTTTTGGCGGCACGCGCGCAAGGCTTACCGCAGTTAAATAGGGAGCAGGTGGGCTCGAGCCGCGGGGGTCGGAGCGCGAACGCTATGGTTCAGAGCATAGCGCTTGTGTGCTGGTACTGGTGGGGACCCCTTCAAAACACCCCGCCCCCTCCCCCTCCGAGGGGAACACAAGAAGGAAGGCGAGAATGTGCAGAAGCCAGTGTAACTGTAGATCCATGCATATTCCATTCCGCTGGCATTGCCAATGGTACCAATATCAAAAAATGCCCTTTCCAGAAATGTCCATATGGTAAAACAGGAGCGTTTAGGTCTGTGAGTTTTGTCCTGGCGCCTGAGATATAGAACATCCTCCCTATCATTGCCAGAACAGTGGAGACACTTGTCATCTTCCACCGCGGACTGAAGACACGTTTCTTCAGAGAACATCTGAACTAAGCACCTTCCTAACCTGTACTTACCCTCAAAGTGACCCCTAACTTCCCAAACCCTACCCTTGATAACTACTATCCAGGTACATTTAGTTTTTAAAACACAATTTATGTGGACAGCAGTATTTGCCTTGAGAGTTTTTACTTGTGTGGGTGCAAAGCTATCTCGTACTGTATTTCAAAGCACTTTTGTGAATCATTCTACATAACAGCATCTACAAAATGATGTAAATGTAAATGTTCGGGAAGGCATATACGTTGATTGGAGAAATTCCTTCAACACCCCCCCCCCCCCCAACCCTGCTCTCCTGCTGGCAGAGTCTGGCACCCCTGGACCCGATGACGCTGTTGAAGCTGAACCGGGGGTCCCCGGAGGAGGAGTTCCCCAACCTGAGCAGGAATAAGACCGTCATGGCCGCCGTCCTCACGCTCGACATGTACAAGTGGCAGTACCACAGGGCCACCGACAGCGGCGTCATCTTCGATGACGTCATTCGGCCCGGGCTGGAGGACCCAGGTGAGCTCAGAGGGCAGGTAACCCGCGCATTCAGAAATCTGCTCAGGTGTCTGTCCTTCTGTTCTTGTTTATTCACCACCACCCTGTGAAATAAGCTCCTGTAGCTCTCGCAGTGTTTGGTGTGTCTCGATCAGACTCAGTGAGGATGGAATCCCGCACATGGCGGAGTGGCGGAGTGTGTTCCTGATCGGCACGCGGGACAGAACCGTTAATCCCGCGCTAAAGCCGCTCAGAGCCTGGCCTTTCTGCCACTCTCTTAGACAGTTAGGCGGGCACGAGACGTCCAATCACACTGGCAGACAGCAGAGCCGCTGTTCATTCAGCAGCGGGGAATTGGGATGGCAGGTGTGCCATCCCGCCAAGTTACGCTTTCATTTTACAGCAAGACCAGCATAGACACATGCTGTAAGGAAGAATGTGAATTTGCCTCATGTGATCCTTTCACTTCTCCTATTGAATGACCAGCATGAAATTAGCCAGATCAGCCAGATAAGGCAGTGACATCACCAGTATGGACCAACAGACAAGAACGTCAAGGTGCATCCAATCAAGCATTTATCCTAGTCACATGTTCAAATTGTTTTCTTTTCTCAGCAGGACCTAATCCAACCTGTAGGTTAATAAAAGTGATATATAAGTAATATTAGTATGAACTGAGTGAAAACTGCAAACTGAAGTGATGACATTCTGTGTTGTAAGGTGTGTGAGGTGACAGGTGTGTGTGTGACGTGTGTGTGACGTGTGTGACGTGTGTGTGTAACTGCTGTTCTCTAGGCCAGGCAGCAGGACCTCTCTCTGTGGGCTGTGTAGCCGGAGATGCCCAGTCCTACATCCTCTTCTGCAAATTCTTTGACCGAGTCATCGAGGCCTACCACGGCTACAAGATGCCTGGCAACCAAGAGAGCGACTTCAACTATGACAACCTGAAGGTGAAAAAGAGCGCCTTGCTTCAAGTAGTTTTCCTGATATTCCATTTGTTTCTAAAACCAGATGATGTGTTTCTGGTCTTAATCTCAAAAAGCATACATTCTATTGTGCTGAAATCTACACTACAAGTGACTTTCAATTTTAAAAAGTAGTATTTTGTAAAATGTTTTCCCTGTAACGTGTTTTTGTCATCAATAACCAGGGTATTAAAATACCTTCTTGTAAACTATTATGGCCATTATCATGAACAACAGATGATAACTCAAAGGTTAGTGAGGGAAGAGTAGGGTAGTGTAACAAATTGATGTGACAGCCCTGATTGACATTCAGGTCCTGGCAGATAAGACACTACTGTGTTTATAATTTAAAAATGTTTATGAAATCAGTGTCTTATGCTATGGGTGTCATGGTAACACGAAGGTCTGTATTTTAACGGCCTGTGAAACTTGTCTCTGCGCTGTTTGGCGGGAGCGGGTTTATTTACGCGTTCGTTTAAATGTGGTTTGAGGGCGGAGATGACTTCGACAGCGAGTACGCGGTGGCCTGCGAGGTGCGAGTCAGCCGGTGCGTAGATGGCTTCTCATTTCCCACGCACTGCTGCAGAGGGGAGCGCAGAAAGCTCCACACGGTGGCCAAGAAAGGTACTGCATCACATCCAGCACTCGAGACAAAGCTCTGTTACCGATAAAATTACGAAAGGATATACATAAAGGCTTAAGGAAAGAGCAGAGATGTTGATGCCAAGTCACTGATGTCACAACTAATAGTCAGGATATAAACCCACAACATAACAGTAAGTGCCATAGTACAGACATCCTTACAAAACTGTTTTTTCTTGTCTAAATTCTGTTTAAAATGTTCTATTGGCCTTTTCTAGAAAAGAGCACCAATGTGAAAGCTTGAAAATATTTATATTATATATTAACAGGGATCACGGGGCAGCTCTCTCTCTCTCTCTCTCTCTCCCTCTCCCTCTCCTCCTGTATCTGGTGCTGTCCCTTCAGTACCGATGTTTTGTGAGCTGGGTGAGTGGCAGCACCATGGACAGTGTCAGGCCCACTCACAGGCAAGGTAGCAGCTGTGGCTCACGGCCAATCAGAGCAGCTGATACCAATTTCCTAATTACTGGGATCTTTAAAAGGCCTGGGGCTCAGGCCTAGAGAGAGACGTACCCCGTTGCCCATGTCTGCTGTGGGTTTGGGTATCATCACTGTGGACTGGTTCTGTGCTGCCTTTTACAGTGGAGTACTTCAGTTCTCTCCCCCCCATTCTTATTTTATGAAGTGTTCTTGTCATTTTAGTCTTCAGCCAGATGGCTGAAGAGTTCCCGGGTAAGTTGTATTCTCTGGGAGAGCTGGAGCAGGGCATGCTGGGAGAGGGAATCACCATGGAGACGGCCACGGACCTGAGGATGAAGACTGGGGTGGCCAGGGACTGGCCAGATAGCCGGGCAGTATGGTCAGTCTGACCCAGTACACACTGCATTGAGTCCAGGGGTCTCCTTTATTATATGGTTCTTAGATTTAACCTTGAATGAGGTGTGCTTTGTTAGGGTTGGAGTGAAAATCTACAGGACAGTAGATCTCCAGGAACAGGGTTGGGCAGCTCTGCTCTGGACATATAAAAGTTATCACATGGGACACCATCATTGCTCTTAGTGACGGTTCTTTAAACTCGTATCAGTGATCTTTGTTCAGGTCTTGTCCATAAAGTCCGTCTGAAGCCAGTGTAACTGTAAGGGATGTGTTCTGCAGGCTCAATAAAGAGGGAAACCTGGCGGTGTGGATTAACATTGAGGACCATCTGCAGCTGGTCACAGCGAGGGCAGACTCCAACATAAAGGAGGCCTTTCAGTGCGTCTGTGTCTACTTACAAAAGGCGAGCTCAGCGCGGTGTCTGCTTGAAGCACACATTTCTCCCACAGCACAGAGTTCTGTAGTTATCAGACAAATAGCCCAAAACATTAAGCTAACATGTAGTCAGACTGTGGGTACATGTATACAGAGTGTGGGGTATTAGTCAGACTGTGAGTACATGTATACAGAGTGTGGGGTATTAGTCAGACTGTGAGTACATGTATACAGAGTGTGGGGTATTAGTCAGACTGTGGGTACATGTATAAAGAGTGTGGCATACCTGTCAGGCTGTGATAATTCTAAAGGTTTAGCCTTGAGATCTATTTATAGTGCTGCAGGCCTCCAGGACTGCTGTTTCACATACCTGTGGTTTGCTGTGTGTGTGCTTGTGGATGGAAAATGACTATTCAACAATGTAGCAAACAATATTCCCACAGGATGCCTCACTGCATTTATTTAATTTTTAACCTGCGTTTCCACTGGTCTCCAGCTGGAGGCGCTGTACAGGAAGATGAGGCACTCATTTGTATGGAAGCATCACCTGGGCTGGGTGGTGAGCTCACCCGCGCAGGTGGGCACGGGGCTGCGTGCCAGTGTTCACCTGAAGCTGAAGCACCTGCCACTCCACACACGACTGGCTGACATCCTGCAGAGACTGCGCCTCCACATGGAACCTGCCGGTACTGCAGGCCATTTAAACTGGAACAGCTTAAGCAAGGCCACTGACAGAGCTGCACTTATCAGGCAAAAACTGTGAAATAGACCTGAGTCACATGCATATTTAAAATACATTACCTCCAGTCCTGCAGGCCCTTCAGAATTTAGCTACCTCTATAATTTCAAAATGTGGAACCATAAATTTGGAACTAGATGCCTTATAAAACTGACAGTACCTTCCTGGTGTCTAAAGGATAAAATGATTTTTATCATTATTCAGATCACGTCTGATGGGAACAGCCAGTGGTTAACTTGTTTAATAATTTATACCGACATAATCTGCTTTTAAGAATATCAGCTGCTTCAGGAATGTATGGTTTCATCATTTACATTTAATGCTAGTGCATTAAAATTTACAATGTGGTCTTCCTTCGGGGAATAAAAAATGATTCTATAATCCAAATGAATAAGCGGGGCAGTTATGAGTGGTACTGTAGAGTTATGCTGTAGCTCCGGCTGCCTTCTCTCGCTCATAAATCTCTGAGTCGCCCGGCTCTCAGAACGGCCCTGCTGCTTCCCCAGGCTCCAGCGCGGTCTTCAGGGTCTCCAACGCGCACACCATCGGCTTCACGGAGGTGGAGCTGGTGCAGATGCTGGTGGACGGAGTGAAGCTGCTGGTGGTGATGGAGCGGACCCTGGAGGACCCGGACGGCAGCATCCATCACCTGGTGCCAGCGCAAAAGTGAGCGGGACGGGCAGCGCGCTTACCTGCTGCTGCTGCTCCCGCTGTGAGTGGCAGGGCTGCAGGACACCCGGGTCACATACTGGGACACCCTTCACACTACTGGGACGGTCCCATAGATAACTGGCCATTATAAAGGAGCTTCTACATTGTACATTGTATGGTTTGGTCAGTAAGATGTTTTGTGGGATATACAGGACTGTTTTCAGATTTCAGTAGCATCTATAGTCGAGTCGGGTTAAGTATATGACAGGGCTGGTGTATGTAGGGTGAAGCTGGTTTTATGGGCATTTGAATGCGCAACAAGGGAAATAGGAGCCAATTCCTTCGGCCTACGTCCTCATTTGGGGAAATGGCATGCTTTTGTAACCAAATATGCTGATCTGTAAAGTGCTTTGTAGCTATGTTAAAGGTGCTATACAATTAAAGTTTATTATTATTATTGTCCTTTACCTCTTCAGAGTGCTAGATATTTATTCACATGCATCCTGCAGGTAGCATGCAGCAAACTGTCATAGAAGCACAGAATAAGTTGATTCGCCAAAAATATGATTTCTAGTTGCATTATATTAAAATAAGTGTTAAAATATGACTCAAGTACAGCTCACAAGCCACTGATCTCTTAAACTAGTGAGCTACAGCAACATTGCAGTATCAATGCTCAATTTAATATACATTTAATATCTGCCTTCTGAAATGCCAGTTAAACTTATCTAAGGAAAGGGCTGGTCTGATGGTTATTGTTACTCGGCATTCAAAACCATAATTGTATTGCTTATATGGATTTTTTCTGTTAGAGCTCATTAAGGATGTCTACCCTGACAGGTTTAGAAAATGTAAAGAAATACAAAATCCTATTAACCACAACTTTTATTTAAGATGATAATGCACACATTATTTTCAATATACCATAAATACATGCTTTATCACTTTCACTGAAAATTTCAATATGTTTGAAAGTGACACCTGGAATTTGACATGGTCAAAGGTCTAAGACGCAGTGTGCCTTCGGTTCAAAACGAGATCTGCATGTCTGACCACACCTGTTAGATGCAAAATTCAGCGAATGCCTGCCATGTAACATTTTAATCAATCTATTCAACGTCACTGATGTTCCCGTGCTCATTTCTTCAGGTGTTTTTCCGTTAACTTGACCAGTTCTTGGTGACGTTGAGGTGGCTAAGGTGGTCCGCGAGGTATTTGTGCTCAGGAAAGTTGGCGGTTTTGGCGGCCTTCAAGTCCAGGTACCGGTGTCGCCGGCGCTCGGCGGAGTGCCCGTGCTCCTGCTCCGGCGTCATGTATGGCCGGCTCAGCCAGTACTCGTTCTCCGCTTCCCTCTCCAGCCGCACTAGCACGTTGCGCTTCATCTGCCAGGTGACGACTCTCGGCCGGCGGTGCTTCCCGATCCACTGCTTCCCCGGGATCCCCTTCCCGAGACGCAACAGCGTGAGGAACATCCCCGTTCAGCAAGATTCCCCACACGGCAACGGAAGATAACAGCGAACTGAAATGATATCAAATGGTTACTTGCTCAATCATTTGTTTATACGACAGTCTCATTAGAGTCCACTGAACAGACGAACGTGGACTGTTTCCAAGAACATTAGAAAGCAATAGCAATGTACTACAGCAGGGTAATAATAAGGACCAAAATAGGGTACAAAGACCAGTACATATACAATTATATTACTGTCAATAACTTAGTAACTGACCTTTAATCGTAAGTAGCTAGCCAACTATCAATAGGTAAACGACTGAAAGGCATTAGCTCGCGCAACTGTCCTTGACTTTACAAGCTAGCCAGTTTGCTAACTGAAGTAGACTAACGTTAGCGATAAAGCAATAATGTGATGGACAGTTATGTAGAAATGAGCCTCGATTCGGTTATAGATTCTCTAATGTTTTTTTTTTTTTTTGCTTGTCAGCCAATTTGACAGTGCCAAATTAAAGGAAAATCAACATGATCTATTCTAGCTAGCTAGTATTACCGCAGGTTACGAAGCGAGTAGAAGGAGCAACACTGGTTAAATAGCAATAAAATATTAAATAAACAATTAAGCGGACGAAATTCATTACCGTTTACTCAAATTCGGGGAAAGTATTCTTCAATTTCCTCACAAATTGTCAGTTTTCATGTTTTTCACCTTCCGTACATGCGTTGGTCGCACAGTATTCACGCTACTTCCGCTGTGCTACGGCAACTAGCAGCAGTCACATCTAAAAATAAACGGCCAGCTGAAACGCGTTTGTCTAATACTTCAGTCAACGCACTACGGCTAGGCCTTTACTGCTTTCAAAACAACACCGGGGTGGGGGAACCGAGCCCTGACCTGGATAAATCGTTTTGCACTGTCATTCTACTAAGAATTCCAAGGCGAAACCTTGGTTTTTATCCTTGAGCTGCGACCTTAAGGTCATGTTAAATAATAAACATGGCAGCCTCTGTAGTTAATAGTAAGACCATAATGAGAAAATAAAGCGTAAATTAACACATTGTTGTTATGTGTTTATACTGTTCTGTATTGGCAACCGTAAGCTTAGTTCTGTAAAGCTCTAATTACATTTATTAGCTTGAAGCATGTGGGCTTTCTAGAATAAGTTGTAGCACATAGATGGTGGTTTAAAAATTTTACCTCAGACGCTGAGTTGTATAGTTAGGGGGATGTCGCTATTTCCGATTTTTGGCTACTATTACCACTTCCGCTCTCATCATTGGTTAATGGCGCGAAGCAAAAGTAGAAGTTGCCTCGCGTACAAGAAGACAATAAACAAAATGTCCACATTTTAGCTTCCATTGTGTGCCTGAGGAAGAAGACCGAAAGACGAAGTTGGTTCAGCCGCAATGAGAGGAGGAGGCCCATTTTTTAAAATAACGAAGTCACGGTAAGTGTTTGTTGGACATTTTGGGGAGTAAATTTGCCAACACTAACGATTCAGTACTAGTAATAATTCGTAAAGTAAACATGTCACTGGACGCTACTGCGGTACAGCAGTCTAGGCTGTTCGGATACACAACGTTATTAATTTGTGAGGCTTCTCACTTCCACCGAGCTAGTGCTACCACCTGCTGTCTACTAGCGAACAGAACAAGTGATTTATTTACATTATAAGTTAATATTTGTTTATAGTTCAGCCAATAGCCAATAGTTTATTGGTTCAAATGTATGTGAATAGCCTCTTTACTGGCTGTACAGCGTTTCTGATAGTGGCTTATTTCTAAACTGTACACTCTGTGTAAAATCTGGTTTCAAATTTGAGTGAGCAATGGCAACACTCTCATTGTCATCCTCAAGGTATTATACATAAATATGCTAGATGCTTAAGATAAATGCTAGAGATTCTCTTGTGTCCGTTGTCAAGTTTTGCCCATTTGGTCTTGGAGCCTTTCCCGCCAAAGACAGAATCTGAAAAATGAGCTTTTGGTTGTACACACTACCCAGACTACACCGGCTGAAGATCGAGGAGGCCACTGGCAGGAAGCCGGTTCATGCATACACTAGGTCACCTCTTTTTTAATACGGTGGTGAAAGAGGAAGCGTAGGATTTGTGTTGAAGATAATATCGAAAACTATCCAGATTTGGATTAGTATAGCCTACCCAAGTGAAAAAATAGTGTACTCAGCACGATGAAGCATAATTATATGAACTTTGAATAAACTTTGTGTTCTAAGTACTTATTAAGTAATATTTTTTCGCATGGGTATCCATGGTAACATGATTCTTTGTGGCAACAGAATCAGGGTTAATTGTGATAAGAATCTGATAAATACACTGTTTAAGAAGAGGAATGTAGACCAATGTGAATGTCCAGTTTGGCATTATAAGAATGTTAAAAAAGTCATTGTGGTAATACGGTAAATCTTTTTTGGGAACAGAATCGTGAATAATATGCTTTGTAGTTCTAGAATCATTCTAAATCATGGTAAAAATCCTGTTTAGGTTGAAGAATCTATGTTAACATGATGTAGGATTATATTCATTGAATTTTGGTAAATCAGAGAAAGTATGGTAAACAAATTATGTGGGCAATGAACACATAAAAATACTGTCGTCAAAATGGAGTCAAGGTAAATAACATTTGCATGAATAAACTTAACCCAAACATTTAAAATAGTCCTAATCCAGCCACAAGCCTAACCTTCGGCCTAATTACTTCAATTCTAACCCTCTTCACCCACTGTACAACAAAACATAGCCATAAAACCTTACCCTGCTTTGTGCACATAGAACCAGTATATAGTAAACTGTGCTAATTCATAATAATCATCTTAAATATCATTGTTAAATACTGTGTTTGGGGAGGTAGCCTAAGTCACAGTAAACATCCTTTTGGGCACCATAATCAGGGAAATATGTTTTGTTGTAATAGAATCACGGTAAATAAAATGGCTGTTATACCTGCTGTTCAGTTAGTCACAGTACAAACCACGTGTTGGAATAAAACTAACCCTAACTAACTAATAAAACTAACGCTCCTGCAATGAACCCTAATCCTGTGAGTCCTCATACTGCTGTGACCCTAACCCTAAACACTTTCTGTTCCTCGCTCTTCTTGACTCTACATTTCAATTCTATGGTGCATGTGAGGGATTTTTTTTTTTTTTAACCCCATTCATAAATAAAGAACGACAGCACGCATTTGGGTCTGAGACTCCTTTCAAGTAAGTTTTAATATTGTGCACCAGTGAGACTGAATCTGGAGTGAGACTGAATCTGGATGACTCTCATCGTACCTTCTTTGCATGAACATTGTAAGGGGGGAGGGGGGGCGGTGGTGATGTGGGGGAGTTTTAAACTTTTTTCTTTTTCTCTCTTCCTTCGCTTCTGAGCGCCATTATCAGCTAAGGCAACAAAATGAAGGTCCACCCTGGAGCAGTACCGTTGTTACAGGAAGGAAGCTACATCACACATTACAATACAGCAAACACAGTCCTCCATGCTGTCCCACAATGCCTCTGAACAGACATTACAATACAGCAAACACAGTCCTCCATGCTGTCCCACAATGCCTCTGAACGGACCTTACAATACAGCAAACACAGTCCTCCATGCTGTCCCACAATGCCTCTGAACGGGACCCAGCAAAGATGCTTGTGTACTCAGAGATGATCACTGGTTTTAAAAATTTTTTAACCCTTCTCCCTTTTTGAAACTATTGTAATTTAAATGAGGGTCCGTATCACTTTCCTGCTTGTGAGGAGGAAGTGGTGTGCAGTGTGAACGGCAGACATGCCAGCGTTGCAGTAATACATGATTCACCATTGCAGTCAACCTGATGGTTAATTCGGTACAAAATGACAAGTATAAAGGTACCAGCACTAGTGGTTTTACATACTTAAATTTTAACTAATTACAAAGGGGAAAAACCTAAATAAAACAAATAAATCCTATTCTTTTCTTGTACAGGTGAATGCCTCAAAATTACAAAGCAGCACATTGCAGGCATAATGTGATGGAATAAATACAATAAATTTGCTAAAAAAATATCCAGCACAAACGAGCAAAACTGACAACTGTACAATTACGTTCAATGTGGTTCAAGAGTTACTGTAATAGAGGGAAAAAAACTCTAAAGGATGCAGTCTCAGAAAGACATTATATATCAGTTTCCCAAAGTGACATCTTGCTCAGCCTGCTTCAGAATTGGAAGTTGGGCTGCAGCTGTGCTATCACAATATCCCTTGTACCGGTCAATGGAAAGAAATAATAATTTTTAAAAAATGCATTATATTTCGGCTGTAGAGCTACAGTTTCTGCCGCGCTATTTTACGTTTCCTGTAGCTGGCAGATGAAGCGCTATAATGCGTTATAATACGTTATAATGCGACATAGGGTTGGGTATCTCAGCTTACTGCTGTACTTTTCAGTGTTGCGTGTTTTTGTTACTCGACATACCTCCAATATTCTGGTGAAATCCTTTAAAAAAAAAAAAAAAGGAAACAAAAACCCCTTACGGTCATAAAAGTAGACTCCAATTTCTTTTTTAAAAACCAAATAAAAATTCACAGAGCAAAGGTAAACATTCTAATGGATGTCAATAACATTAGGAAAGTTCAAACTCAAAAATTACACATAGACAATAAACATACATTTTCTGTACAGAAAGACAACTATACAATACCTGTAGATGCTATAAGATTCTGAATATTATACTCAATGAAGAAAGAACTGTGAACAGCATGTTCTTTATTTTTGCCTTATTTTAGCAACTTTTTCGGTTTGCCTCTGAATGGTAGTTCAGCAAAGAGAACTTTGTTTTACAGGTCTTTAATAAGAAAAGATCAGCCTTATTGCAATGAGAGTTAGCCTTTAACCACGTATCTTATATAAGTGGTGGGGTGGGAATATAGAGTGGGGAGGGTGAGTGAAGGGAGGATACTTTTTTTTTCTCTTCCTTTTTTTCTTGTCTACGCTGGCCGAACCACACGGCAGCCGCCTCCAACACCAGTACCCTGTACGAATGACATTGTGGTCACTGTGCACTAAACCAATGGGCCTCCAGTACCCTGATCCCATCTACAACAGACCCTTCTCCTCGCCTCGCGTCGCCTCCGTTCCTCCCGCTCACGGGGGGTTCATTCACAGCTTCAGCTCGTTGGCGATTTTGGACGCAATGTTCTTGAAGGCGATGGAGGTGCCCGATATCCTCTTGAAGCGGACGCCGTTGAGCGAGAGGCGGGGCAGCTTGCACACCTCCATCTCCCACTGGACCAGGTTGTCCTGGCGGGCGTCGCCGTGCACGCAGAAGAGCAGGAAGCGCTCGCGCTGCTCGTAGTCGCAGTTGTTGGCGTCCAGCACCTTGCGGATCTCGCGCATCATGTCTCCGGGCTCCATGGAGCTGGTGGTCTTCATGGACCAGGTGAAGCGCAGCGAGCGCGGTTTGGAATCCTTGCTCTCCTCCTTCGGCTCACCTGAGACGCTTCTGAGGAAAGCACACCTGTTACTGCCACACCCTACACCTTATACACCTAATATGTTACACACTGAACACCATTCACCGTAATCCCTTGCACGCTGAACCCCAAACGGCACACCAAATCTGAGTGCCGTAGAAGGAGCAATCACCGATGCTCTCCATGAGTTGAAAATTAAAACACCTTATTAAAACTAAACCATGAAGAATTCAAAGACAAAGCAAATGATAATAAGTTTAAGGAAAAAATTATGAAAGAAATTAAACTTGAGTTCAACCTAATTCGGAGCACATTGATTTGCCTCTAAGCAAAATTAGCATCTTGTTAAAATGATGTGATTGTGGTTGGAAGGAAAGCCATCATGCACGGGGGGGCCCGGGGGGTGGGGGGCGGGGGGGCAGGGATCTCTGCTCTAAGCCTCTCCTGCTCTCAGAGCCGTTGATTACGGCCGCGGCCCTGCGTTTAAACTGCGGTAGGAGGCTGCGGAACCGCTTGTGTAAAATAAACGGCCTCTTGCGCACACTTTACACCCAGCGCTGTTAAACCCACACACGTTAGGAGACACCCGCCCTCTCCCGCCCACCCCTATCAGATCTGCTCAGCTGCTGATAGGGCTAATCTTTTAACGGGGAAGTAATAACTCAACAGGACAGGCCTTCCGTCTGATAACTGATCAAACACAAAAAGCACTGCTGTGAAATGACACCCGAGGGGGGAAAAAAACTGAATACTGTGTATGATTGCATTCGCTCGGCTACAGCAGGTTCCTCTTAGCTGTGACTAAGGATTTCATCATCATTGCAAGCACATACCACGCACGCACGCACACGCACACGCACACACACACACACATACCACGCACGCACGCACGCACGCACACACACACACAAAGCGTTTTCTCCTGATTTGGGATGCCCAGTCATATTAATAGCCACGGTGAGCGCCCCTTTGGTTATAAAGGCGATGGGGATGCCAACAGATGCTACACCCTTAGCACACGGGCAGTGAGAAGCTCGTTCCTGCTACCTCCTAAATCAGAAGAACATCGGGTACTTCTGCCTCATTAAGTGACATCATAGTGGGTGAGGTGCACACAGACACTCGGGCACACACAGACACCCCAAAGCACACAGACACTCGCGCACACACAGACACCCCAAAGCACACAATGCACACATTCAGTAGGAGGACCACACTGAGCACCCGACTTGTAAGCAGTATTCCCCAGGGCAGTTCAAATCTTGCCCCATCTTCCAAGGTGAATGAAAACTACATTTTCTGGTCAGAAAACTTGTAGGAATTTTCGATATGTGACGGAAGTTCAATGCTGCTACTGCTACGTACCTCTTCAGTGTTTTTTCCACACTGGTATTCCTGCAGCTGTTTAAAAACACTTTCTGCCAGCATTTCAAGGAGCCAGTGAAAATAAAGTGGCATTAGGGGCTTAGCCATTGAGCACGGGGAACGAGTGTTGTAGATATTTTACTGATGAGCATTCCACGCCGCTCCCGTGGTTAACCCTAGAAACCGAAACCCTGCAAGCGCTCCTGTTTGCCTGCAGGTGCCCCGGGTTTGAGGCCCTGGGGGAGAATGGGACTGCTCCGGTGTGATTGGCTCGTGGGGGTAAAGGGGCGCGGCCTCACCTGGGCGCGTCCGTTCTGCCGCTGGCCTCGCCCTCGCTCGGGACCCTGGGAAACGAGTAAGAGCGCAGTTTAGAGTGCGAGCGCACAAAGTATATCAAACGAATTGACAGTTAATCATCTGACAGTGTGCTTGACAACAAAAAAAAAAAAACAATTCAGATGAACAGTATTTTTCCCCCTTGTTAAGTAGCATCAGACAGTGGCACAGTGACTCAGCATGCTGTCCAGACTGGATGCGGGTTCGAGTATTGGAGAGTACACACAGGTTATCCACCTTCAGGGGAGTCACATGGGCAGGGGGAGGGGCTAAGACGTCTGACACTACGGCAGGGATCTCGCAGTCCTGAGGGCTGTAGTGTCTGCTGGTTTTCAGTAGTGTGTTTTTGTACTTTAGACTGCAAAACCCCAAATGCCCTTGCACCAACCACTGTAAAGCCAGCTAGTCATCATAAACCCCTGTAAATATCTAAAATATGCTTGTTAAATTGCACATAAAAAAACAGGACCAGCTGAAAACACAGTAAAACTGAAATAATATAAAAATAAACCAGAAATGGAACTGTCCCTTTAAGTGTAAATTGAATTCCCTGGGGAGTTAACACCCCTAGTTTCCAAGGCCTAAAACAGCCGCTGGCTAAAAGGCCTACAGACACTGCGGGCCTCCAGCACTGAGGTTGAGACCCCCACTCGGCTGGATCTGGACTAGGGGGGCGTGTTGTCAGTGCTGTAACCATGCAGTTAAGGACTGTTGTAACACAGGAGGGGGAGGGGGCAAAGTGATGTCATGTCTGGTGCAGGGAGTACAACAAATCAGGCGATTCCCCCCCCCCCAGTCAGTTGGGGGGGGGGCAGAGTGAGTGAGTGGGGGGGGGGGTGCAGGTGTGAGCAGAAAAGCGTTCTCTCCGCCTACCTCCTAGATGACCTGAAAGACAGAGTTCTAAAACGGGAGAAAGAAAGATGGCTGTAAGAATCCCGCGAGCAGGAAGCGGTTGTGCCTCGCGCCCGGCAGAGCCGCGGACGTGTGAAACGCGCGGCTGGCTGACCGCCACTCAGAGCGCGTAGCGGACGGGACGGGGGTCTGGAAACGCTCCCGCTCAGAGGCGAGCTGACTCATGTCCTCCCGCTGCACTGCAGCGCTGCGCTGATGTATTCAGACGCGCGGCGGTCACGCGGAGCACATTAGCACGCTGTGTCATCTGTCAGGGACTCGATTTCTGCACCTCACAGGTGGGGGCAGCGAAACTGACCTCAGATCAGCCTCGCGTTTAATCTCACGGGAGAGTGCTTCTGGATGCACCTTCACGATTTAAAATGTACTGGACACAGATCCAAGGGAATAAAAACCTATTTATTTATTTTCTGGCTGAAGGGTTACTGAGGAGTAACTGTAATCACTCTGAAACGGGACATGCACAGCTTGTTTGGTCTGAGATGATTAAGGATCCATAAGCATGTTTTTTCTTTGGGGTGGCAGCACAATACATTTCCCAGAAGGCTATGTTCAGAACAGCCTTGCTTTACAGTGCTAGTGGCTAACCTCGGCTGTCAGGGTCATGGCCTTGCGGTTCTATGAGCGTGACGAGGTTGACACCCAGCTTCCAGTGATGTGCTTTGCTTAAAAAAGATCAGTTATTACTGCTGACAAATGATTTTCTCTTGTGGGTAGGGGCTCCACCAGTAGGCAGGGATCCAAACATGTTAATTCTCTTGTGATGCAAGTAAATTCACCAACCAGCAGAACCCTGGCTAAAACCTGAATCAGATTTGTTACAGAACACAATCTCACAGACTGTAACATCTCTTTCAGATGCTCTAGAGATTAGGACTACATAACTGCGGTCTTGCACTTTGACAAGGCTTTCCCTGTGCACTACACGTCATCACCAGCAGAGGTCAGAGGTGAGTCTCTAATCGTCTCTAGTCTGAAAGTGTGGTCGGGTCTTCTCTGTCATGTATTCCTATTTAATAATGCATGGTGTATATTTGTCCACATTTTATTATTGTGATTGTTGTGATGGTTACATTAGGGAGGGAAACTGCTGCCTCCTAAACGTGGTGAATACACGGTGCATACGCTGGCCCTCCTCACCAGCAAAACTGCAGGACTTAGTAAATAGTAATAAAGAGGCCAATGCATATCTTTGTATGTGCACTTCTGTCCTGATTACTTATCTAACTTGATAATAAAAAGTAAATTCCTAAAAATAAATTCCTTTATAAATGTGTCTGTATCTTGGTGGGTTGTGAGGGTTGCTCTTGGCAACACAAATTACCTCATAACTGAGTTCTTCTCTGAGTTAATAGCATTTTTTTTTTTACATTCTAAAGAAATTTCAGAGCAGGCGCTCGCTAGGTAATGCACAGACCTCACTTTGCTTCATATCCAGCCATCAGAGACATACACCGAGGTGGCAGGGTGGCGTACTTGGGGAAGTGGGCTAGTAATCTAGAGGCTGCGGGGTCAGATCCCCATTGGGGCACAGCCTGGGAGCAGTGCGTTTATCATGAGCTGCTTGGACACTGTACTGTGCACTTCTGTAAGGTCGCAGTGAGACTGATCCTGGTCTGTAAGGTCGCAGTGAGACTGATCCTGGTGTGTAAGGTCGCAGTGAGACTGATCCTGGTGTGTAAGGTTAATAGAGACTGATCCTGGTCTGTAAGGTTACAGAGAGACTGGTCCTGGTCTGTAAGGTCGCAGTGAGACTGATCCTGGTCTGTAAGGTCATAGTGAGACTGATCCTGGTGTGTAAGGTTACATAGAGACTGATGCTGGTCTGTAAGGTTAATAGAGACTGATTCTGGTGTGTAAGGTCATAGTGAGACTGCTCCTGGTGTGTAAGGTCATAGTGAGACTGATCCTGGTGTGTAAGGTTACATAGAGGCTGATGCTGGTCTGTAAGGTTAATAGAGGCTGATCCTGGTGTGTAAGGTCATAGTGAGGCTGATCCTGGTGTGTAAGGTCATAGTGAGGCTGCTCCCGGGCGTTTCGGGGTGGCGGGGTGCACACTGACCTGCGGACGAAGCGGGACGTGATCTTGCTGATGATGCCGGTGGAGGTGCCGCGGCGGGCCTGGGCGAGGGCGCCGGTGTCGTGGGACAGCGTGGGCGAGGCGGGGGGGCCGTTGTAGGTGGCGCTGCGGCGGTCACGCAGCTGCGCCCCGTGGAAGGTGGAGCGGCTGGAGCTGCCGCGCGGGAAGCGGGTGCGGTCCGGCGTGGTGCTGCTGATGCTGTGCGCCGAGGGGGAGGCGGCCGGGGCGCGGGGGGCGGAGCTGAGGGACGCATCACACACACGCACGTGCACACAGACGCAAACGTACACGCATCACACACGCACGCACG